>NW_006293700.1:3539922-3554149 GCF_000327345.1 Myotis davidii
GTCTGGTGCACGAATTTGTGCACATTGAAAGGAAATTAATTAGAAGAAATATTTTAATATCGCTATTCGCCCTTTCTCTATAATAGAAGTGTCAACCAAATTCACAATCGACAATGACAGATCAAAACACACACATGTGATTGGTGCCAGTGAGAGCTTTATATATATACATATAGACCTGCTTTCTGATTTAGCTAAGCTTTTTTAAGCTCAGTGAAGCACCCAACTTCTCTTTCAGGTAATTATCAGCAACACAGCAGTAAATACCAACACGAAGCAGATTATTATTGTAGATCATGCAGGGAGAACAAAGGGTAAAATATGTTCGTGCAGCAGTGTTGGACTGTATTCTGCGCAATGAGAAAACCGGAAGTCATTCTTAAGGTCCACCATTTCTTACTTCTTTTCAGTCAGGTCAAGTTTCTAAGCTTTCTAAATCTCCATTTTCTGGCTAATGAAAAGAAAATAGATTCCACCAAGTCTCCTATCTACGTACTCCAGGACTTCTGGATGAGATGAGGCAAGCTTCACAGACATTTGGTTAAAGTGTAAAATGTTTCCATCTGGCTATAAAGCAAGTCTAGGTTTTAGGCTTGATCCCCAGCCCCCATTGGGGCGTATGCAGGAAGCAGCCAATCAATGTCTCTCTCACATTGATGTTTCTCTCTGTGTCTCTACCCCTCTCTGCACCTCTCTCTAAAAATCAATGGAAAAATATCCTCAGGTGAGGATTAACAACAAAAACAGGGGTTTTTTTTGTACATTTCGCTTTCATCCCCTAGCTGTATTCTCCCCTCCAAGTATGTTCACTCCTGATGCTGAGTTGCAGCTGAAAATTACTTTGTCTCCCACCCTGGACGGATAGGTGAACAGGAAGTCACACTGCTTGTGACCTAAGGAACTTGGAAGTGAGTTAAAACTGTCATCCTTGAAGCTGACTCTGTGTCAGAATCATCTGGGGGAGCATTATTCCTCCAAAATATAATTCTGGCTCCATTCCAAATCGTACCAGAAGGAGATGGAGTTGAATTGACTTAACACTCAGCAATGCTATACGGAACACTTGTTTTTTCCTTGATGAGACAGGATATAAAACATTATCTCTTTACTTTCTGGCACTGGCAGCCATGGATGAGCTCATGGGAGTCTCTTCGGCTTTGTGAACAGAGGAACACTTTGGCCAGGTCCACGTTTGTACTAAGATGTGATTTCAGGAATATCAAGATGAGAATGATGGGAAATTCTGTTTGAAAAGTTCAGAACTCTTGTTAATCATGAACGTTTGTTGAATTCCTGATCTACAGCAGCCAATATGCAAGCAACTGGGATAAAGAAGTAAAAAGACCCTGGTGAGGTCGAGACAGCCTCGGCGAGGTCGGGACGGCCCCAGTGAGGTAGGGACGACCCCATGTGAGGTCGGGACAACACTGGTGAGGTCGGGACGGCCCCGGTGAGGTCAAGACGGCCCTGGTGGGGATGAAACGGCCCCGGTGAGGTTGGGACGGCTCCAGTGAGGTTGGGATAGATAATGGGGACCAGAATAGACTGATGAACAGGAGTAGATGCAGAGGCAGAGCAGCATTGAACAGATTGTCAAACTACAGTGGGAAGCCTGGGGAGGGTTTGAAGCGGGGGTGGGTTAAGAGATCAACCGAAGGACTTATATGCATACATATAAGAATAACCAATGGACACAAGACACTAGGGGGTAAGGGAGGGCAGGGGAATGTCAAGGGGGGGGCGGGAAGGAGACATTTGTAATACTTCAAGAAATAAAAATTATTTAAAAAATAAAAGGTAGGAAAAAAAAAGTAAAAAGAGCCCTGGCCGGTGTGCTCAATGGTTTGAGCACCATCCCTGGTTTGATTCCCAGTCAGGGCAAATGCACGGGTTTCAGGCTCGATCCCTAGTAGGGTGTGAGCAGGAGGCAACTAACCCATGTTTCTTTCTCATTATGCTTCTCTCTCTTCCCCCTCTTCCTCTCTCTCTAAAATCAATAAAATCATTTTTTAAAAAAGTAAAAAGACATTATTTTTATCATCAAGTTCAAAGTCAAGTAAATTTCCATGACTTAAGTCAAATTTCTAGGGGTACAGTTATTTTTATTCCTGTTAAATTGTATGTATTGATACTCAATTCTTATGTGCTACAGAAGGCTATGTTCTCCAAAAATTCTCTTCTGGTATAGAAATTGCATTTAGATCTAGGAACTATCACTAAAGAACTTTAATAGTTCTTGGGGAAAATTATGCTCAAGCAAAGTTACAATGTCTTCTTCCAGTCGAATCTGTAAGAGATTGCCTTGGGTCTATTCGGATTCCTGAACTGGCCATCAGGGACAATTCCCCCTGCCAAACTGGCCTTATCGCCGCCTGCCCCTAGACACCAGAAATCCAAAGTGGCCCGGCTGCGTGGCTCAGAGGTTGAGTATGGACCTCTGAACCAGGAGGTCCTGGTTTGATGCCCAGTTGGGGCACATGCCCAGGTTGTGGGCTCAATCTCCAGTGTGGGGCATGCAGGAGGCAACTAATTGATGATTCTCTCTCATCATTGATGTTTCTCACTCTCCCTTCCTCTCTGAAATTAATAAAAATATATTAAAAAGAAATCCAAAGTGTTAAAACAGTAGCTATAACTTGGACTAATATAAAACAGCTGAAACCAGTTTGGCTCAGTGGATAGAGCGTCGGCCTGCGGACTCAAGGGTCCCAGGTTCGATTCTGGTCAAGGGCATGTACCAGGGTTGCGGGCATATCCTAGGCCTGGCTGGTGATCAGAGCCGATCGGGGCCTTCTGGCTGCTGGCCAGGCCCTTCCTTTCCCGGCTGCCAGTTGCCAGGCAAGGCCTTCCTTCATTCCGTGCCGCCCCCTGGTGGTCAAAAGCACATGGTAGTGAGTGATCAAATTCCCAGTCAAACTTCCAAGGGGACACTTTGCAATATTAGCCTTTTATATATATAGATAGATGGGACTGGTGCGATGTCCCCTGGCAGGAATGGGGTATGTAGTTTTTAGGATCCACATATTCTTCCCATTGAAGATGAAGCCCCATAGAGAGGTCTTGAATTCCAGTGCATGTACAGTGTCCTTGAAGATGGCATGCACCTTCAAAGATGGTTGCCTGCAAGCTGACACACCATTGTTCCTCGGCAGGCTATTCTAACGCACTCTCAGGCCAATTACTTCCGGATGATGCATACCTGATAAGGCCAGCTGACCCCATGGCCACGGGCCCACTCCTGCACCTCCTTTGCTGTGATGTGAGTCTCCTGGTCAGATAGCATGTTGTGCGGACTCCATGCCTGTGGGTCAGGCACTCTCATGAGACCCGACAGTGATGTTGGCTGACTGACTCTACTGGCAGAAAAGGGAAACTGTTGCCCTTTGTATTAGATTGCTAGTAAAAATTTTCACAAACTGAGAAGCTTGAACAACAGCAATTTATTCTCAGAGTTCTGGAGCTAAAAATCCACGATCAGGTGTTAGCACGACCATGTTCTCCAAAGGTTCTGGGCAAGAATCCTTCCTTGACTTTTCCCACAGTCCTTGGTGTTCCTTCGCTTGTAGATACATCACTCGTTGTTCCATGGTCTTCTCCCCTCAGATGCCTGTGTCTTCTCCAGTTCTTAAAAGGACACCACTCACACTGGATTAAGGTCCACCCTCCTCCAGTATAACCTCACCTTTACTAACCACATCTTCAATGACTGTTTCCAAATACATTCTGAGGTAATGGGAGTTAGGACTTCAACATATCTTGGTAAGCAACACAAGTTAACCCATGGCAGATGATAATAGGGAGGCCAATTTCAGTTTGGAAGAAGTAACTTTCTAGGAATAAGATTTATTCAGAAGTGCAGTAACTTTCTGAGGTTAATTCTCATCAGTGAAAGTGGTCAGGGTTGACTCCTTCAAAGATGTTAAAGAATGACTAATTCAACGGTTAGGTTATTCAACTAGAAGATATTTAATTCCTTTCCAGCTGTTAGTTAATAAGCTCATGAACTAAGTAAAATTACAGCACACTGTTTCATTGGCATTGCCACCTAAAAACTTCAGTTCACATCTCTACTAATTGACTGGAGAAGCTACTATACTTGGTGCTATGGGGAATACCAATGTACCTCCTTCCCCAAATTGGTTCCTCCTTTTGTGAAAGTCATCACTCCTCACTCAATTGTCCAACTAAAAAATACAGCGTCCTGCTAAGTATAAAACTATTGACTTAGAGCATGGATTTTGGAGTAAGTCAGACTGAGACTTAAATTTCAGCTTTTAAGCACGTCCACTTTCTCATTCTCCACTTCAGGTCATCATCATCATCTGCTGTTTCTATTGTTGAAAGCCGAATTCTTCTCAATTAGAGCATAATGTTCAATAAATTAGAAACACTTAAAGTGTGCAATTCAACGAGTTCTGATATGTATTTGTGAAACCAAAATAATCAAGATGAAGAACATATCCATCAATCATGCCCCTTCCCACCACCCCTATCCTCACACAAACTCTTACCTAATTTTTGTCACTATAAGTTCCCATTTCCTAGAATCTTAATGTAAAGAAAATCATACAGTATGTACTTTTTCACTTGGGTGTTTTCACTCAGAATAATAGAAAGTTATCAATGTTGCATGCTTCAAGTTTGCTCCTTTTTTTGGGGGGGGAGGGGTGTTCCTTTTTTTTTTTTTTTTATTGCCGAGTAGTACTCCATTGTATAGATATACCAGGGTTTGGCAGCCCAGTCTCCTATTGGTAGATATTTGGGATAAACTTGAGAAAAGGTTTGTGATTCTTTGTGTGGACACGTGCTTTCTTTTCTCTTGGGTAATACACAGGGGTGAAATAGTTGATTGGTACAGTAGGTACATGTTTTGCTTTTTGAGAAGCTGCCAAACTGTACTCCCAAGTGGTTGTACAATTCTACGTTCCCATCATAGTGTAGAGAAGTTCCCATTGCTCCACACCCTTGCCAAAACTTGGTCAGTGCGGTGGGTGTCTCTCGTTATTAATTCATATTCCCCTTATGACTAATGATGTTGGGTAGCTTTTCATGTACTTATTTGCCATCCCTGGACTTTCTTAAGTAGCAGTTCAAAATATCAATAAAATTTGCCCATTTTTAAACTGGGTTTTCTTCATGTTATTACAGTGTTTTTTAAATATAGCCTAAGTATAAATCCTTTACTGATATATTTTGCAAATATATTGCCTTGCCTTTTCAGTCTGTCTTTTGAAAAGTCTAAGTTTTAAATTTTGATGAGCCCAATTTAGCAATTGTTTTTATATCACAAAGCATATCCTGGGCTTTGTTTTATGGGCAGCCTTCCCTGTTATTGCCCACACAGCGGCTCAGCTTTCTAATTTCCTCCCTCTTGATAGATGTCCTGAGGACAACAGGAACTTTGCTAGTGCATCTGTGGAGTGGAAACCGAGAGCCCAAGTTGGTTTTTACTGAACGTGTGTCACTTTCACACCATTAAGTTGAAAAATTGTAAGTTGGGAACTGTCTGTACCTGTTTAATGTCCATTTTTAACCTTAATGAGTGTGAGGTTTACCTTTATGATCCTCAGGGCTCCTCAGATGTACTTACTTTAAAGCAAGTTCTTAACTTATGAATATATTAAAGACAAGCAATTTATCTCAGAGATATAACAAGAATATGGAAATACCATTTTTTTAAATAAAAAAAGCAAACCCAATGAATTTACTTAAGAGTAATAATTTTCTGAAGAGTAATTTTCTAACTCTGGGATGAGAAAGGTAGCATGTTCTGCTCTAACACTTCAGAGAGATAGTGATTTAGATGTATGTTTCAAAACTGCTGGTGCTTGCCTAAGTTTCTTTAAAACAGCTATGATAAAAGACCAAGTACAACCAAGTTAATTCAAAAAACATTTATTAAAAGCTTATACGATAGGACTATGTGCTAGGGACACACACACACAGTTGGGACATTGTTCCTATAGTTAGAGTTCAGGATAGAAGGCTGGTGGGGGTGGAGAGGGAAGGACAGAGGTAACATTTGAACTGGTGCTTTCGGGTAGGACAGCGGGTGAGGGACACTCCAGGGACTGCGGAGACCATCAGCAAAGTACAGGCACGCGTGTTCTGTTACTACTTAAAGAGCGAGGTGTGTGGACAGCTGAAGAATGTCTAGGACACCAGGACCAAGTAGTGTACGGGGACTGAGAAAAGGGCGAAGTTTCAGAGATGTCTCACAGACAGGCTCCACAGGGCTTAACGATGTCAGAGATAACTAGCAAGTAATGTCCAATTCCCCGTTTGGGTAACTAGATTGGATAGACTGCTGACAGGAAAGATGTTTTGGGGTTCAAGGGTAAAAAAAAATTTTAATGCCAAGTTGAATACCTTTTCTGCAGGACATAGACATCCATATTAGGTTCTCGCCTGATATGACTCTACCCACACTATGTCCTTGAAGGCAAACACATCTAAAAGATATTTTTGACTGTAGTTTATTTCAACTTTTCTATTAAAATATTTTCATACTCCACCGGACTGGAAAGGGCACACAAGTATTCCCACTTATATACTCTGCCTTAATATCATACGCAATTTAGAAGATTTGTTGACAGGGATTACAAAAGGACAGAACCACTGTGGCCTTGGGCCACATTCTCCAAGCACACAAAACCCTTAGCTGTGTCACCTGACCCTTCAGTTCAGTTCATGTTTGATTTTGCTGGGTGTTATATGAGTGTGAAAAGTACTAAGTACAGGAAGGGCTTCAATAGAAACACTCATTCACCCTTACACTAGTGGAGAAGTCATACCATCTATGTCAGGTAGAAATTATTCTGAGGATTACAGTAAAGGAAGAGAGTGGCATCAGAGTCCAGAGGAGATGGATCTTGCATTTATCTAAGGAGCTGCTCATCGAGCTGCAGAAACTGCCCGTTGAGATAAGACATCCCGCAGGATGGCTGCCCCAGGTTGGAGTGAGGTGCTCCTCGGGCCATAGATACCCTGTGGAAAGAACCACACTCAGACCACCCGCAGAGCACACTGGGTTTCCTCCTGCTGGGAAGAGCTGAGATGCAGGGACGGCCTTCTTCTGCTTGCTTCCTTCTCTCCTCTCAGAGCTTCAGGAGTTCCTCGTTTACTTTAGGTGGTGGGTCTGTATACTCAGGAAAATATCCACAAGTTCTGTAGAGTATGCCCTTATTAATCACTCAACTTGAAGTTCAACAGCACCAGACTCCTGTTAACTCGAAGTGCCCGGGTCTCTATTTCCATCTTTTCTGAAAACACCCAGTCTTTCACCAGGACTTAAAGCACGAAGAAGCACTAAGAGGCACCAGGCTAAACTGCCAGGTAAAGGTGACCTGTGAGCAAAACAAACAAGCCGCCCTAGTGACTGTCTTCTCTGTTGCCCTCATTTGGAAATGGACACGTTACTCTTTCCATAATCGTTTAAAGATCAGTCTTTGTAAAGAAGAACTACTATAGAAATAAATTTTTACATTCTCATCTATAAAGAGGTTTAATATCTCTGCAATTTAGTACTCAAGTCTACAGGAAAAAAAACAATAACAACTGCTTTATTATTAAAAGTTACTGAATTCCATGAAGCACACAATGTAATTTATATTCAACTAACAAAAGTTTGATACATGTATTTAAAAATATATAATATATAGGCTTTATCTGTCTTTAACATTTATATTCTATTTAAAAAGCAATAGCTTTACATATTTTACAACTTGGATTTATAAAATATACACATTCACCCTCTTCAAATCTTCAAGCGCAAGCTTCCATTCCTATTAAAATGTACAATGTGTATTTCTGAATATTGAGAGGAAAATGGTACCAAATAAGAACAAAAAAATCCATTTTGACTTATAAACATGCAGTCAATTCTAGATAATTAATTTAATAATCTATTCAAATAATTATTTTACCTCAAGCATGACAATCCATTCCATTTATGTGAACAATCTGTGGTTAATTATGGAGAGGTTTGTATTTTCATGGTAACTGACACAATCTACCAAATTGCTTAGCAGTCTTGCTTCAGGCTCTATAATTAACGAGGCAGGATTATTTAATCTTTCCATATACCAGGAAATGTGACAAGTGATGTCATGTTGAACAAGCTAAGGGCCGTGCTTCTGCCTTTGAGCTTGGAAGTAATGTAGGAACAGTTTCCTCAAAAACCTGCCAGTGTATGTGCCAAGAATCAGACTGACAACTGTTTCCTTTTCCCACTAACTGCACTGTGCTCACAAAGCTGGAGTTCTTTAGGTGTGTTAGGCCAGCTTCTAGTCGGGCATTCCTTCCACACATTCAAAATGACTTCAGGTGCTACTTTAACCAACCAAGTACCTTTCATAAAAAACATATTCTTGTAAACATTCTGGAGATCCATCCCCAAATATATATTCCAATACTAACATTTTAGAATTAAAATCACAGTCAGTACCATAGAACCAGAACTTCCAACTTCAGGGGACAGATTTAGTTTGAAGGATGTGTTTAAATTCTGTGGGCCTCTAATGGTAATGATAAACGCACAGTTTATGCTGAGAAAGCAAAAGTCTCCTACAAATTATTGTTTAAAAAGAGTCCAAATCTCAAAGTGACTTCGAAACTTAAACAGAAATATACTTTTAGCAAAACAAGTAATTTAACGGAAAGGAAAAGGGAAGTAAAGGAGGAAGGAAGGAGGGAGGGAGAAAAATTTAGAAGTCAGAAACTGCTGAAGAACAAAACACTACACACACATCTGTGAGGACACAGTGAGGAAAAAGAAGAATAAAAAAAACACACAAAAAAACAACCGACTTCAAAGAGGACGAGGGCCGGTTGGTGCAGATGACTGACACCCTCTTCACAGATCTGACTCATGCCCAACACAGAATGCCAGAGCAGCTGATTCTGGTTACAAGGACGCCTTAGAAGAGAAACGTATGGTTAAGACCGCGTTCTTTATAAAAATCAACTCGCACAATTATAAACCTAAAGCATTCAGCTAAAATATGCACAAGAAACTAAATAAAAGTGAGACCGAGAAATATAAGCAGGAGTAACCATAAAGCCTTAGAACTAGTGACACTGAATTCTTTATTTAAAAAAAGTTAACACACAGTACCTCCTCTTCTCTTCTATTTTTAGGGAGAAGCTTTAACAAGGCTTAAATATCTCAATTCTCGAAAACAATAGGCTTTTTAAAAAATAAGACTTGATTAGCAGAAACAAGTCATATTCGGTGACATACCATTTTCACATCACTACTCATTTCCATTATCTGTCAATTCATCTTTGATGTAATCTGGGGATGATCAAGCAGCCACTAGATACCTGTTTTAGAGTCTGAAAAAATTATCCACCACAGGAATCTAATGATACATTATATTGCATATATTTAAAATATCAGAAGGGAAAAAGTAATAAACTATTCTAGTTATTTTATACCAAATATGGGTATACCTAGTCAATAAGGATTAAGATCTTTCTCCAGGTTAACTGTTTAGAAAAGCTATTTTTAGCATTTGCCCCTGGGGATTAAAAAATTTTTTTATTTCCCTGCTAGCTAAAAGGAAGAATTCACACATTACAAGTAAAGTCCTTTAGAGGTGAATATCAAATTCCTTAAGAGAACATCCACAAAATTTACTTTTAAAAAGTTTATCTTAAAAAAACTGAAAACCATTTCTCTCTTTAAAGTCTACGGCAAATCCCTACTTGACGTAATAGTATTTTCCTCTTTTTTTGAAAGGGCCAAGTTCCTGATCTAAGCATGCAAAATAAGGAATTGACTGCATCACTGTCTTAACAGAATTTGGCAAACCAGAAGAATGGCCTTAAAATAAATAAATAAATAAACAAACAAACAAGAAGGAAGTGCACGCTGTCTGAATGTGAGAGGATTCTCAGGCCTCCAGCAGACAGTGCCCCAGAGGGAAGCAGGGAAGAGGGAAGGAGCAGGTTCCTATGTACATTTTCTTGGCATTGTGGTTGTCTTTCAACAACGTATCACAGAGAAAGTCATTTAATTACTACAAAGCCATTAACTGCCCTTTCCAGAGCAATGACTCAGGTAAACATCTTATGTCTTTCAATAATGTAACTTACATTTAAAATTAACTCGTTAAATCTAAGTGCAAAGGACTTGTCAATGATTCCTAAGTTCAAGGGAGAAATGAAGTGTTATCTGATTGTAAATTTTGAATGGTTGGTGTCGCTATATTTTAGGATATTTCACCTTCATTTCTTCTCTTTAAACCATAAAATGTACTGAAATTATTTGGTTTTCCTTTACTTTCCTCTGCTTCATTTTAATTTTTATGGTGTCTCCATGTAGAGAGAGAGGTATGTTAAAATACTGTTATTCATATTTTAAAAACTCAACTGAGGTTATATCTATAATATAGCATTGTTAATCTCTGACCTGGTGTATCAATTCTTTTGGTAAATAAATGTCACAGGTCATTTTTTAAATAAAAGGATTTCAGTAAGAGAGTCAGCAGAACGAAGAGAATTTCCCCACCCTCACCCCCGAAAATGATCAGGTTAATCAGTTTAGAGCAGTTATGTAAAATATGAAAAATACATAATTTACAGCTGCGATTTTCATATTAAAAAGCAGTTAAAAACTAAGAGTAATTAAAGCATCTCCAAAAACATTTTCTGCCTTGGTTAAATAGGCCATCTAGTAAAACAGATAAAGACTACTGTGGGAATTTATTTATGCCTAGTCAAGAGAGAAAAAAATGTTTTTAATTTTAAAAAGTGGTAGTTGCTAACTAGCAGTATAAACAGTGTCCACAATTTGGTGGCTGGCTATAGTTTTAATTTTTTTTTTCAAGTTATTTCTAAAGCAGACGTATTTTTGAAGTCTACCCACCCCTGAGTTCAGCAATTATACTTTAGAGTGTAAAATTATATGCCCATAATTAACAACATGTACAAAGCTACAAAATGTTGTCTATACAGAGATTAAAAACAAATTTTAAAATATTACTTGCCAATTATTGATTGGACAGTTTTTCTGGGGTACATATTTCAAACCTTTCAGCCAATTGGCTTTTATTTTTAAGCCCAAATTGATTCATAAATTCACTGCAGGATATGTCAAAAGAGTGCAACAATATGCATTAGTAAAAATAACATTGTAGTAGAAACAGATTTTGCATATGTGAAAAGGTAATTTATAAAATACATTAATCACTTTTAAAAAAGAGAACCTAGCTGCAGTATCATTAACTTACACGGTACTGAGAATTGGACCTTTCAACAATTTTTTTCCTATAGAAAAAATTTGACTGTAAAGCAAAGACTGTAAGCAAAGTCTTTTAAATAAGAAAACAAAAAAGAAATCTCTCCAGGAATAACTGTATGGTTGTGTGAGATAAATAAAATAAGTAAACATACCATTCTATAGTGTACTTCTGCCTAAATTTTAAAATAAAAATGTCCACACTCTTTGATAAAACATTAAGCCTCTGTCAAAAATGTATTTCTTATTTTAGGGTACAGGATTGAAGGACAAGATGATAGTTACAAGTAAAGAAAATTTACAAGAAAAAAATTGACAAAAGTTTTTCAATTAAAGTATTGTAACATTCAACCTTGACTTAAAACATAACAAAAGAAACAAAATGGCAAACAAAAAATGTTTTTGGGTTTTCGAAACAAATAAATGAAATAGTGTTTAGGCAGTAGGGCTCATGCTGATGGCTAGCAGGAAGTAACAGAGTGTACTCTACTTGGAAAAATCATTAATGTACAAACAAGCCCAAATTATGGACTGCAGTAATTTAATCATCACTGCCATTTTTCTTCCAAAATAAAGCCTTGATTAAACCATTCATACCCTATTATTACTCATACCTTTACTTCAAAGATTAAAGGAACTATATACAACAAATGAATTTATTTTCACCATAGGGATAACATATTGTACCTCTCTGCCAATGTTACTTGAAAACCTTCCATGTCAAAACAACTTGACAGTAGATATAAACAATTCAATAAATACGCAATGATCTTTCATTACAGTCCTTTGAAGATGCATGTTAATTCATGCTGTTAACCTTAGGATCACAGTGCATAGAATCCAAATAGAAACAAGTTGGGGTGACTTTCAGGTAATATTGGATCCCTCACTTTATTTATAATCCCACTAGAACCGTTACGTTAACTTCACAGGCCCTATCATGCATTAGTCACTGGTTGGCAGGAGTTAATGAAAATTTTTCCTGTTATGACGTCCATTGCCGGCAATGAACGTCCCAAAACCGTCAAGGAAGTCATTGTTATTGCACAATACATGAGGACCTGGAACTTTTCCAAAAGCTTAAAAAAATAAAAATAAAAAATGGAATTATATTTGACATTTCCTGACACCTGCATTAATACTGTATGACTAATAAAAAGCATGTCAGCTGCCTGGACTGAACCAGCGATCAACATGCGCCCAGAATGCACACGAGTAAAAATGCAGTAAAAGGAAGTAGTCTTCATTGCCTATAGGTCACTTCCAGTCAAAGGTTAAAGTTCAAAGACTGAATGATCAAAGTGCTCATTTTCTCAGTAGGACTATCTTCTGCTAGGAGGATGATAATAGTGGCATCAACAAGTATCATCTTGAAGAAAAGGAGAAAAAATATAATTAAAAAAGTCAAGCATGTGTTAGTAAAATCTATAAGTTAGTCTAACAAAAAAATAATTCCAAGTATCAAGAACACTTAGGTTTACATGTCTGTCTTGCTTCACCCAATCCCTGCAAATAAAAAGTCCAATTTGTGTTCATTTATATAGTGACAAACAAATCAAGTCCTATTTTTTCAGGGAAATGGTAGTTCATACAAATCTTAAAATGACACATTAATAGTACATTAGCTCTATTTAAAATAATAAATTAATATGTTAGCACATATTCAGGATTTACCAGTCTTAAGAGAATTCTTTTATGGGCTACAATTTAAAATGATAACAAGATAAGAAGTACACCCTGAGGAACAATGCTATGCTATTTAACACAGAACAAACAAGTCATGTGTTCAGTCTATTAAAGGAAGTAACTTCACAAAGGAGGTACAATCTCCACATCAATCAAATAACGTCATTAAAAAAACCCACGCCCTAACTGGTTTGGCTCGGTGGATAGAGCATCAGCCTGCGGACTGAAGGGTTCCAGGTTCGATTCCGGTCAAGGGCACATGCCCCGGTTGTGGGCTTGATCGCCAGTAGGAGGCCTCCAGAAAGCAGCTGATCAATGATTCTCTCTCATCACTGATGTTTCTCTCTCTCTCTCTCCCCCTTCCTCTCTGAAATCAATAAAAATATATTAAAAAAAAAAAACACGCAGAATTATTTATTAACGCTTTCTCGTGGCCTCAACATTATATTTTTGTAATACGTAGCATCATCTTCTGGGTTCATGACTTGTTTTACAAGATTTATTTCACAAAACATATCTGAAGGATTTATTTTGAGGACTGGTTATTCTTCAGAAAAAGCTAGACTAGTGGCAACTACTAGAGTTGTTAAAGCTTTCTAACAGAAAATTCTGAAAAATTGGCTAAAATATTTTACAAACCTTTCCATGTTTGGATCAATATATTGCTATTAACATCCCCATTCTTAAAACTCAATGAGAACTAAAAACCAGTAAACTGACTTCTATCCTAGACAAACTAATGGAATATTCTGTGATCCTACACCTTCTTTTAAAACATATTTTTACTGATTTCAGAGAGGAAGGGAGAGGAAGAGAAAGCTAGAAAAATCAATGATGAGAATCATTAATAGGCTGCTTCCTGCACACCCCCTACTGGGGGCTGAGCCTGCACCTCAGGCATGTACCCTTGACCGGAATTGAACCTGGGACCCTTCAGTTCACAGGCCAACACTCTATCCACTGAGCCAAACCAGCTATGGCTGTGTTCCTACACCTTAAGGGTAATCTAAAGAGTGAAATAAACTAGATTTTAAAAATAAATCACATCTAAATTAGAATCCTTTAATAAATAACAAATCTTTAAGAAGCTGATGTGGCTCAATGGTTGACCGCCTAAGAACCAGGCAGTCAAGGTCCAATTCTCAATCAGGGTACATGCCCTGGGTTGCGGGACGGATCCACCATGTGGGTTATGTGGGTTGTGCACGAGGCAGCCAATCAATGATTCTCTCTCATCGTTGATGTTTCTATCTCTCCCACTTCTGTCCTCTCAGAAATCGAAATAAATAAATATATATT
>NW_006293700.1:3554276-3560137 GCF_000327345.1 Myotis davidii
TTTATTTATTTATTTATATAAATATATATATATGAGAAAACAAGTGGATAGTTTATAGTCTCTAAGTGTCACAAATTGAATCTATTTATTTCTTAAATCAGTGTGGAAATGGAAAAAAGAGGACATATTAGTTATGGATGTACAAACTTCAGAATATGAGTAAGTTCCTTAAAATATCACTTCTCCAGTAGTATGTTTCATAATACTAGAAATTAATACTAAAACTAATCACACTTAAATCTCTAAACTAAGAGATAGCACTAAACTCTATCTAATATGTCAAACTACTGAGGATAAACTTTAGCATCATGTCATGTGACAAAGTATGCACTAAGTGACAGATAAAATCAACTCAACATAAAGTTACCCAGCAATAAGTTTTTGTAAAAATATATTTTATTGATTTTTTACAGAGAGGAAGGGAGAGGGATAGAGTTAGAAACATCAATGAGAGAGAAACATCGATCAGCTGCCTCCTGCACACTCCCTACTGGGGATGTGCCCATAACCAGGGTACATGCCCTTGACCAAAATCAAACCTGGGACCCTTCAGTCCATAGGCTGACACTCTACCCACTGAGCCAAACCGGTCAGGGCAACAGTAAGTTTTTATCTCCAAAGACACATCATCTTTGATAGGTGGTACCTAAGTTTTCCAGGACAATAGGCTGATGTAGAATGTGCTACCAACATCCAAAATGACTGGGAGATCCATGCGAAGCTATTCTTCCTATCTTGATTCCCATGTTGGGTCAGATGTTAAAAGAAATTTAAAACTAATGCAACATTATCTGCCTTGAGTACTGTATCCTTAGAAGAATAAACTTCCTAAATAAGTTCTGAAAATGGAGTTCAATTAAACATGACAAGTCCACGATGGCTGTATGGCATCAAGAGTCTGTGAGCAAACATTTAAGTACAGAGACAGGTACAAGCAAAAGCCATGGCCACCTTCTCCTTAAAAAAGAAGACCCACCTCTAAGCAGCAAAAAATTCATTGTTAGAAGGAACACAGCGCCTTGGCTAAATGAAAGGGTTCTTGGATATCAGAAATGGCTTACAAAAGAATAGTTGTTACAGTGAACCCATCTTGGATCAAAACAAATATAAGTCTACAAATGGTAATGAAAGAAAACAACGTATTTAACCTCCTGGCTAATGTATTTGTGGCAAGATGATGTCCTAAAAAAAAAAAAATCTATTAACCATTTAAATTTTTTCTGGAACTGCAGAAGCCCCTCCTAAAATTATATTCTCAAACAGAATATACAAATCACCAGTTCCAAACAGGTGACACCTACCATGGCTAACTTCACTGGGTCTGGGAAACATGAATGGGAGAGAACTATATTAGAAGAAGGTCATTTAGTTTTCCCCAGAGTACAATTACCATCACATTATACTGGAAACTATCCTCCTGAATATTCCCAGGTACAGAAGATTAGAAGAAAAAGGATACAGGATAAGATCAGTAGATATGAAGTGGGATGCTACCTCCAAGAAAGACAAAAATCAATCTTTATAGTTACATTAGTCTCTCAACAGTTTAGGGAATTAAAGTTTTCCTTTGATGAAGCAATTCAAGAAAGATTTCAGATCAGACAATAAAACTGTTATAAAGGGCAAAAAACTGTTAAAATTAGTATAAAAGTTTGGACTCATCAATTTAGAGTTCAAAAAGGTAGCACAGCTGTAACTAGTTTGGCTCAGTGGATAGAGCGTCGGCCTACGGACTGAAGGGTCCCAGGTTCGATTCCAGTCAAGGGCATGTGCCTTGGTTGCGGGCACGTACCCAGTGGGGAGTGTGCAGGAGGCAGCTGATCGATGTTTCTCTCTCATTGATGTTTCTAACTCTCTATTCCTCTCTGTAAAAAATCAATAATATATATATATTTTTTAAAAAGTAGCACAAATAAAAAGGTTCACAACTAATGTAGATAAATCTATAAATTTATAAGGCAAGGAGAAAAAGAGTTTGTTAATACTAGCTTGAGATTAATTTTATGTTCTTATTCCCTTATAATCCTGCAGGAAATGTTTCAGCCAAATGGAACCAGAATATAGTCTATAGTTTTGCAAAAGACATTCTTCTGCTCCTTATCAGTTTACTGAATAAAACATATAAACATTATGCCAATTTATTTCCTATAAGCCTAGTTTTCTGGAGCCAATACTCGAAAGCAGTCTTAAGCTATATTGTTTAATAATCTATCTCCTTAAGAAAAATGCTTCAGTAACCACACATCTGTACTCCTATCTATAGAAAGCAGTAACTTAAGAAACTAAGTTGTAAATGTTTTATATTAATTCCAGAAAACAAATGGATATTAATGGATTCTAGTTGACTGCTAGCTCACTGAAAGTTTTTATAATCTCATAAAAATATTCTTTCTTATCTTTTTCAAGAACAATTGCGTCTGCTTTATAATATAGAAAGTTGAGGCTCAATCATTCATTCACTTGTATACTGAACTGGATACAAACTTGTCTTCTAAGAAGATTCTAGCTCTCAATCACAAGCAAATCCCACAGATCCTCAGTATGCTGAGATAAACTGTCCATTCAATACGTATTTAGCAGTGACTAGGCTAAATTTCAAGGTATGTTAACTAATAATGCAGAAGATGACAAATTTAAGCTGAGATGCTTTTTTTCAAGAACCCAACACTGGTAATATCTGGCAGCTCAATTTTAGTGTGTCAGCTGAATCCCCCTCTTCTAAAACCAGGAGATAAACTAAATTTCAGATTTGTTTTTCATTAATAGTGCCTTCATCCTGCATCCAGAAACCCCCTCTGAAGTACACATAAATCACCAGTCTAAACCCAAAACCTCTCCTGTCTCTTTGGCTACACTTGACACATATTCTGACCCATGCTGATCCAAGGATGTTAGTTAGCACCACAGAGCAGGACTGTGGAGCTCCATACCTGAAGCCTACCATTCTGCATGTTTCTAGAAACTGGAATGTTAAGTGTTTCAGGGAGTTCATCCAATTCCAAGCAAATCTTTGTTTAGTCTGATCTTTCTGTTTAGCTTTGCTGGCAAACTTTGTAATCCTTTCAGAATTAGATGCTGCTAAGAAGTAACAAAAGATCATCTGTCTTGGTAACTTGGTTATAAAGAGAACATGATCAATGAAGACCTTTTGGAACTAAAGCAGCTAAGCAGAATACAAACACCTAAGACTTGATGTATCCTACTTTATAAGTGAGTACGATTACCTTATTGATAAGATTTTCCAAATTCAATTACAATGTCAAGGGAGGCTATTTTTCACATTGCCCAAAACTGTTAATTATTCTTAAGTGTAAAAAGAAGGCACTATATGCTATCCAGCTGACAAACTTTATCTTTTTAAAGATGAAGAAAATGTTCAAAGAAGATTCTCTGCACGTACTGACCCACATTTGACAGAGCAGTTGCTCTACCATCACAAAATAATATACTAATATTACTCTTCCCTGATTTCACATCAGGCTCACTCATGGAGCAAAACTGTTGATTTAAGGGTAATTGTGGGAAGGGAATGATTTACACTTACAGGGTTCAAGAAAACACACTGAGGTAAGAATGGTCACTATAAGTTAATGAACTGAGGATGTTCGAAATAATTATCTGTGAATGAAAAAGAACATGTGTTCTGGGGCTAGGATACTATCCCAGGACTGAAACTGGACTAGGGTAGTCATGATTTAGTTAAATTAGAATCCAGTGCTTTTAAAAAATGGCTTATTTGTATTTTAGGGGGAGGGATAGGAAGAGGGGATACTTTTAATCTGTTTATTGAGAAAATTAATTCCGATATAAACCCTGGACTATTTTACATTAAGAGGTAAATTTTGTTTAAAAAGTCTCTCTTGGCCTGGCCATTGTGGCTCAGTGGTTGAGCATCAACCTATGAACCAGGAGTTCACAGTTCAATTTTCGGTCAGGGCATATGCCCAGGTTGCAGGCTGAACCCCTAGTGGCGGGGAGGCGGGGAGGGGGCGTTGCAGGAGGCTGCCAATCGATGATTGTCTAATTGATGTTTCTATCTCTCTCCCTCTCTTTTCCTTTCTGAAATCAATAAAAATATGTCTTTTTAAAAAGCAAATCCCTTTTCTTGGCACTTTTTGGCCAACCTAGAGATGATCCATCTGAAAATATTAAAAGACTTTTCTAGTTTATTTATAAAAGTACAGATTTCTCAGAAAGTAATTGATAAAAACTATTAATAGCAAAATAACTTCTATTATAAGTGTATTTTATTTTAAAGAACTGATTTTTATATTTTTAGTATCACTGTGGCTTTTCTCCATTTCTTATTAAAAAAACAGGTAATAGCCCTAACCGGTTTAGCTCAGTGGATAGAGCGTCAGCCTGAGGACTGAAGGGTCCTAATAAATTCTGGACGTATTTTTAGATAAAAGGCTTCTCAATCAATCCTATATAATAAAGGCTAATATGCAATTGGCCGAACAGCAGAACAACCGGTCGCTATGATGTGCACTGATCACCAGGGGGCAGACACTCATCGCAGGAGCTACCCTCTGGTGGTTAGTGTGCTACACAGGGAGAGTGCCGCTCAGCCAGAAGCCCTGGGCCAGGCTCATGGCTGGCAAGTGCAGTGGCGGTGGTGGAAGCCTCTCCTCCCTCCATGGTAGTTTGACATCCCCCGAGGGCTCCCTGACTGCGAGAGGGCGCAGGCTGGGCTAAGGGACACCCCCTACCACCACCCGAGTGCACAAATTTTGTGCACCAGGCCTCTAGTTTACCATATTTACAAATCTTACATACAAAAAGACCTAGAAAAGTCTAACTGTATTGCAATGTCCATTATTACATTAATATGTTTTGGTGTATGGTAGACTAATTTTCCTTCATTATCTTTTAGTTGAAAGTTCAAACTGATTTTTTCACCTGTCATTTTTTCCCAAACCGTTTAAAACACTCACCCCATCATTCCATTGGATTTTTACTGAATTACATTAAACCTATAATTTTTCAAGAATACACATTTTTGGGAAGAGCATTTAAGACCTTGCTCTCCAACATGTCATCAGTTTGGCTCAAATAAACTCATAAAAAAATACATTTTAAAAATAATACTGGTTTCTCATTAAAATACTTTCTCACAGCTCTTAACAGTTTTGTTATTTATTTTCTTCTAGGTCTCTATACGTATTTCTCATTAACATTATCCCAAATATTCCTTTTTTCTGTGGCTCTTCTTTCACTGTGCTTCCTAAACTGTACCTGCTGGAATGGTGCTATTGGACTGACTCCAGTCATTTTTTATTTCAACACCTAGAGAACTCCTATTATTTATTATTTTTTAAATCTTTATTGTTTAAAAGCATTACATATGTCCCCTTGAGAACTCCTATAATTTAAAAAAGTTTTTTAAAGACTGAAGAGGAAACAGTAGTAAGGAAAATTGTTTTTGGAGTCAGAGGTCATGAATTGCAACACGGTTTCATTACTTCTTTTGTTTTTGTTGCTTCTGTTGTTGTTTCCAGATTTATTGAGGTATAATTGACAAATAAAATTGTCAGATTTTTTTTTTAAGTTTTTAATAGACTCAAAGTAATTGAGGTAACACGTTTCATATTGGATAGAAAAATAAGGAGGAAAGGTTCCATTCCTTTTCAATAGTTTTGTCAGTTCTAATTCTTATTAGATAACATTAAAACAAAAATCAAAACAAAGGAAACGCTCTTATGTATATAACTAGAGGCCTGGTGCACAAAAATTTGTGCACTCGGTGGGGTCCCTCAGCCCGGCCTGTGCCCTCTCGCAGTCAGGGAGCCCTCGGGGGATGTCCACTTGCCAGCGGGGAGCAGGCCTAAGCTGCAGTTGGACATCCTTACGCTGCTGAG
>NW_006293700.1:3560314-3574372 GCF_000327345.1 Myotis davidii
TTTGCCCACAGCTGCTCTAAAGGGTGTCCCGGATCAGGGTGGGGGTCCCGCTGGGGTTCCTGGCCAGCCTGGGGGAGGGGCTGAGGGCCATTTTCAGACTGGCCACATCCATTTCAGGGTGGGGGCCCCTACTGGGGTGTCTGGCCAGCCTGGGTGAGGGGCTGATGGCTGTTTGCAGACTGGCCAAGCCCCCCAGCTATCCAAGCTACCAGCCTCTCCTTTTTTTCTTTTTTCTGGGATTTATTTATCTTCTATAATTGAAACTTTGTAGCCTTGAGTGGAGTGGAGGGCTGGCCAGGGCAGGCGGGAAGCTTGGCTTCCTCCATCGCCAGGGGCAAACCAAGCCTCCTGCTCGCTCTAGCTCCGTGGCCTCCGCCATCTTAGTTGGTTTAATTTGCATACTCACGCCTGCCCTGTGGGTGGGTGTGGCTTGAGCATAGCAGATGGACAGTTAATTTGCATGTTTCTCTTTTATTATATAGGGTGTCACAGGGGGTGTGTTTTGTTCACTTGCTTCAAAAAGTGTATTGAGAATATCAATTTTTTGTCTTTAATTTTAAACATTTCTGGCAAAGCAGTAAGGTCAGTTTAGAAGAGATGTCAGCAGCTTTCAATTATAAAAGCTACCATCACCCTCCCCACAAGAACAGAAATGTAAAATTATAGAGAGTACTGTATATATAACTTCACATTTTTTGAGGAATAACTATTAGAGGAGGAAGCACTTTCTTTAATTTGATGGGTCAGCTCTAACAATGTGGCTCCCCCTCCCAGAGAACAGCACCAAAACTGAAGGAGTACACATGCATCAAAACCTGTATTTCAAACATCAGGTTTCCCAACAACTAGCTCTAATTTGATCTAAACATTATTAAGGACTTCTTTTTTTGTAACATAATGGTAGTTTCAAAATGTTAAAGCAATTTTAGATTTTACTTGTATGATGGTTATAATTTTATGTGCCCCATTAAGAAGCTAGTCTAACTTGCCCATAAAATATCTTAAAGTATTTTTAAAAATTTTTCTCCATATTACAAAAATTCAACATTAATTATATTCCCTTCTTTTTCTCAAGCAAAAAGATATATAATTTTTCAAATCAAAATGCTAAAAAGTTATTATTCTAAAATAAAACTACTTACCATGATACCACCATTTTGTTTTCTTTGGATTCTTGTTACATGTTCGAACATAAAAAGAATTATCTGGTGGTCGTCTCTGAAACAAAAAAGCGTTTAAATAGATAATAAGTTGTAAAATAGAAAAGCATAAGGGAAAGACAGATTTAATAAAAGCTTTAGCAAAACTATTATAGAATGCATAAAAAAATATAACTACTGATGGCATAAATGAAAGAAACCCTAGGGACTGTAGACATTTGACACTAAAATTGCTTTTAAAAAACTAGAAGTGTGTGGTGTAGTTTGAGTTAGGCTCCTGTGGGATTACTAGAGAATGAATATCAACTAGTAGTGGCATCATTAGGTTGTAAGAAATTCTGGTTTCATTTATCTTGTCTCCCTAGAAATAAGTTAATAATTACTTTTGTGAGGTAATTAAAACAAAAAAGTCTACCCAATTAGGTTTGTCTGAGAAAACTAATGCAACTTATACATCTCAACAAAGGAATTTACTTTTCTGTAAGATCACCAAGGACAGACCATATGACTCAGTTTCCAAATAATATGAGAAAAAAGGGGAAAAGATATATTGGCATTTCTGCTGTACATATATATGCCTTACTGGAACCATACTACAAACAGATGGCAGCTTTGCAAGGTATATACTAGTACATCAGAAACAGTGATGCCAGCACTGAAGATAGATTATAGAAAAGAGCTGTCCTGAAAACTGTTGTATATTGATCAAGTACAAGGAATAGGTGACACTAAAGATTTGGAAACAGGTCAAACCTGTACTAAAGTCATGGAGGGTAGGTTTGTAGCTAATAGGATAGGCTCAAGCACAATTCAATGGAGAACAGGACTACCTAGAGACAGCCCGAAGGAAAACAGGTAGTCCACCTCATCTAAAACTCACATATACGACTCTAATCTTAGCCGAGCCTCATAATGCCCCTATTTGTTAATATTAATTTAACAAAAGGGAAGAGTAGAGCATAAGATGTACAACAACTACCCCAAGATTACCCTGTTAATACTGTCTGAGGAAATTCCTGAAAAATTATGACATTAGATGCCTGACTACTTCAAAGACTAGATGATCTGCTGTTGTTTGTCCTGCAAAGTCATAACCAGTGCTCAAATGGAATAAATTGCTACTACTATGGCAAATAATTTCACAAACTACTTTGATGTATATTTACTAAAACCCAATTTAAAAAAAAAACACTCATTCTATTTGCTTAAGTCAAGAATATAACCTAACTGGTAAGTGCCCAAGGAAATTGTGTTCTTAGAAAAAATAAACTATATATAGAGATGGATTACCAAATTGTTTTAGAATAGGAACACAGGCTGGGAAGTTTGGACTATCTATATTATAAGGGCACTGAGAATAAAGGGTAGATTACTAAAAAACCCCTGGTCTCAAATCTATTAACACCTACTAACATAACAGATTTATTAGTAAATACCTTCAGTTTAGGAAATCATTCTTGACTATGAAAAGGGAATCTGGAACAAAACAATTGTAACTAAATCTAAATTCTCAAAAGCCTATAGTAATAATTAAAATTTGCATTAAAAAAGAGTCAACTAATAAAGTGAAACTCATACAACCATGTCCACCACAGAATACCATTCACCTGCTTTACTAGAAGTGTTTTCGGTGAATATTTAAAAGACTTTTTAAAGCTTATTTGAAGCGAGAGCACCTCAATGACAAAGCAAGTTTCCAATTTGTAATCTACTACTTAGCACAGTAAAAATAGCATAGAGTAGGTACCTAATAAATGTTTGCTGAATTTCATTAAATTTCACAGAGTTAATGCTGCCAGATGCTGACTTCCAGATTACCATCTTTGTTGAATACATTATAGTTTATACAATACAATATAGCTTATCAATAATTCAAATGGAATGGCTAGTCTTATATACGAAATATCGAAGAAATGGTAGGAAACAACTAAATATGAGGGGAATGGTGAAGCTTAGAAAAAGATGAAGGAGACAGAGAATATAGTAATTTTCTAGTTTTTAATAGTAAATCAATAAATTTAAATGTAAACAAAAGTTAATCATCAGGTATATGCAAGAGCTATGTCAAATATCACTAGTATTCACCTCTTAGCTTTTCTTATTCAATCCTGTTACTGCCTCACCTGTCTATAAATATTAAACATTAGCAGGGACATAGAAACCCTAGTCATAGCAAACTGCTTTGTTCTACTAAAAGTTTAAAACTGGTATGTGTCCTGGGGAAGAAAATATGGAAGTAATAAAGGAGTAAGACTTACTTCCAAAGCCCTTGGGGTTTACTAAAGCTCAAATGTAGTGTTAAAATGGAGCTTAGAAAAGAGCAAAGAGAAAACTAAAGTTAAAAAGCGATACTAGCATATGTACTCTATTTATCTCTTCTAAGATGTACATTTTTCTTGCACAGCTTAATATTCTTGAATGGAGGGAGATACATGTCTTAACTAATGGTGTGTCACAAATTTAACTGCCCCTGTTAATTTCCTTTCTTATATAGTATATAAAAGTGCATTTTAAGGGCTCTTAATGCTATAATTTGAAAAAAACACAATCTAACCCATTATTTATCATGCCCAGTTGAACAAAACCTTTTTTTTTCTTTTTCAACCTAACACCAAGAAACTTGTTATGGAACTAACATCCCAAGAAACTTACTTTGCAAACAGTGGCTTAAAGTGCTTGAGTCTAGATAACCCACTGTTTAAAAACAAAGTACTCTGCTAGCCAGTTTGGCTCAGTGGATAGAGCGTTGGCCTGTGGACCAAAGGGTCCCCGGGTTCGATTCTGGTCAAGGGCATGTACCTCGGTTGCAGTCTCCTCCCCTGCTTGGGCCGTGGTCAGGGAGCATGCAGGAGGCAACTAATTGATGTGTTTCTCTCACATCGATATTTCTCTCTGTCTTTCCCTCTCTCTTCCACTTTATCTCTAAAAATCAATGGACAAATATCTTTGGGTGAGGATAAAAAAAATTAAAATAAAGTCCTATCTTAAAAGTTCTCTAAATACCAATTTAATAAAAATGACAGTTCAATTTGGAAACAGAAAAATAAATAACCTCTCAGCTCTCTAATCTCAAGGAGAAGTTTGTTTCTTCTGTAAACAGAATACAAAGGAAAGCCCCACGGGGAAGTAAGGCTTTAAAACCGTAGCACTCTATGAATATTGTGCCGCACTAACCCTCAAGTGGGAGTGACAAGAGGACCAGAAGTGTGGAGGATTTAGGGTCTTTGAAAAGATATTCTAAATATTAACTCATGTGACTTTTGTTTTTGGTCTTATTCTCCTCTGCATCAGACAAAGAACCTGTGGATTTGTAAAGGAGAGTAAGAGGAAAAGTCCTAAAAATTCTCCTGATAATCTAGTCTGCCGCCTTCAACCTAATCATTATGATAGCAAAGCTCCGGTTCCTGGGAAATGCCCTGACAGAGGCTATAGGAGAGCCAGCACAGGGAAGAAAGGGGAGTAGGGAACTCCCTTATGATGCTTGTTCTTGGGGCTTTTCACTCTGAAATCTAGAAACAAGAATTTCGTGTACACTTTTGCCCCGTGCATGTTTTTGGAAATAAAATCCAGACTGTTTAGAACATCTGCAGGTATTTTCTGTTTAAGAAATATAAAACAATGTCTAACTTCTATTTGGGATGAAAGATTATCAAAACACGCATTCCCTAAAACATTAAGTCCTTCCTTCAAATGAAATGTGTATGAAAATAATTTCTCTACCTAAACTGAAAGAAGAGACATTACCTGGAATAATTCTGAAAAGTCCTACCTTTTCTTTGCAGCTGGAAAGCATGCTAATAATGCTAAGACAAACTGATTGGACTGAGAGCGCTGGGGACCAGTCTTCTGTTAGAATGGATAAACAGATATGACCATTGCTATAAACATGAGGATGAACGGGAATATTTTCACCAGTAAACATGACCTAAGAAAGAATAAAATTCCATTAACATGCAAATATTCTGTATGACCAAAAAAAAAAAAAAATCCCCACACATCTTAATATTTTTAAAACCAAATTAAAAATAAACAAAAACAGTGCCAGGAACAAGATAAATAACTGCTTTTTTAGTCTCATGAATTCAGTAAATACTGGTTTCACTGTATGAATGCCCATGTCATCAGGGGAGGGGAACTCACAAATTATCTATTTTATATTTCAGTTATTTCTCAAATCCCCTATAAATATTTTCAAATTACCATGTTTTTTTAGACTAGTAAAAGTCAACTCTCGATTTTTAAGAATGGTTTTTCAAATTCTATTCATTGCTCTTTGCATTTGATTTGTATAGAAATCAAATACAATAAAATTCTGAACAGAAAGTATTCAATTTTGAGACATATAATATGAGTTACAGTTTGGAGGAACACCCCTTCCACCTGTAACAATGCTACCACCTCAGGTGCTCTATGCAGAAGGAAATGACTGCAACATATTCCACCTCCCCTAAACTTACACATCCATTATGATGGGCACAAATTACTACTTATTAATCAGTAAATAACTATGTTCCTAGACCAAAATAAAAAACACAAATCTGGGGGTGTTGAATGAGTCTCCCAATTACTTGCTGTTTTTCTCTGCCTTATCTTTTACTCAATTCTTATAATAGTTTTTCCTTTCTCCTTCTTGCTTCTACACTATTTTGAAAGGTAATAAACCTATTATTTCCTTCCTTTGCCCTAATAATTCAACAAATATCCTAATAGTAGTGTTTCTTATACATATCTACCTAAGCATCTGAAAAGGAAGGAGAGTAGATCCATGTATCCTGAGGAATTTATAAGCATAGCTCAAAGTAGGTCAAAGACAATAAAACATTCTTATTTTTAAGAATGTTTACTTCATATTAAATTACTTATTTTAGCATAGAAGTTAATTCACCAATCTTTAACTGAATTTTATTTTGCAATAAAATGTACCATTTTTATTCTGTTGTTTAGTATTCATTCCTAATCCCCCAACCTGGCCTTTAAAAAAATTACCTGAAGATGTGGCTAAAAATACAAATTCAAGGACCCCACTTTCAGATTTTGAATCAGTAGGTATAGTGGGATTATTATAAAGCTCATCAAATATAAACCAGTAGTTTCCAAACAAGACTTAACAGTATTTTTCTGAGTCCTGCAAACTGCCTCACACTTGAATATAGCAGAATCTTAGTAAGGAGAAACTTTACCTTAACTTCTGACAGAAACTGATGAAGCATACATTGTTCTAGGCATACCTTCCTTCACTTTAGAAAGAAAAGAGCCAGTGAAATAAATGTGGCCAGTGTAAAGTATGTCATAATTTAATATAGGACACATTGTGGAAAATTACCATAAGCTAGGGCTTTTGCTTTTATTTTTACACAGCTAGCTACAAATCTAATTTTATTACAATCTCACAAATACTTATATTTAACAAAGCATTCTTTCATACAAGTAGGAGTTCTCTAATATTTCAAACACACTACCAACATATGGGACTCATTTCCTTGGCTAAAGCTAATATAAGACAGCAAAAAGATTTTTTTTCTCAAAGGAATGACTTTTTAAACATTCTTCTTTTTTTTTTTCTCTTTAAAATCTGGCCATCCACCCTCCATTCACACTAAAGAGAACTAAAAGCTGAAAAATAAAAGCAAAATCTCAAAATAAGAGACATCAAGTTACTTTCTTTGCCCATGCAGAAAACCCCTGAAAAACTGGAACGGCTGGGTTAGAAGTATACCATTTACCTCAATTATATCTGCCCATGCTAATGCCTTTTTCACGACTTCTTGCTTAAAGAAAGTACTGCTCTGCAAAAGGAAATGACTGCTTACATGGTCTTGCAATTCTTGAATTTATCCTTATTTCCACAGGCTATTTTAATTTAATTTTTAAATTAAATTTTGTTTTTTACCAGTACAAATTATAGTTTATTATTACATGCATTTGATATTCCCACAACCTGTTGTAGATGCCTGCAGTGGGTGTTAACGAATCTCACAGAATATGCATCTGCTTTGGGGTGTTCCTTTTGCCAGAAAATACCACTGGACCAGTAGGAGATATTTATTCAGAATGCAAGCAATGCCCAAGAGCTTATTCTCTGACCACAACAATTATGTTTTTACAGGATATTTTTTAGGAACAACTTTTTTAAGAAATCAAGTAGAAGAGTGCTTTGAAATTGCCAAAAAATAAAGAACCACCAAGTTATCTTCTTTGGCAAAAAAGAACCAATGTATCAGCAACCATCAAGGAAAATACACACGGACAAATACAATGGTCAACACTGTATACTCTGACTAGCCAATTCACAGAGCAGAAGGAAAGCAGTATTCTTGGGTAGAAATGATGGCATACTAAATCACTTGGCCTGGGAGCCAAGAAATATGCAGGGACCAAAAGGAAACAAGGAGAAGTGAGAGGAAAGGGGGGGCAGCAGCGGACACCTGCAGCAGAGGCAGCACAGTCTGTAAGCAGAGAAGAGCCAGAAATAAAGAGATCGGCTTTGAAGTATGAGGGGACTGAACTAAAAATCAGATCTCAGTAACCCTTAAAAAACAAACAAATAAAACGGGGCTTTTTAACATGCTGCATGCAGGGCAAATGTAGACAGTCCAAAACTTTTAGCAACCATAAAAACAGGGGAATAACTTAGTTGTACATAGTACAGGTAACCCCTAAGGCCTAACCTGACAGATACAGAATTTTAGAAGTTTCATGTCTAAACATCGAAAGGCTGAGTTTACGTGCCATAGATGAATTGCTAAAATAAAAGAAAACACTTTTCAAGAGTTTATCATGTAAAAAGCTGGTGAGTAGTTTCCACAGGCTGTTTTAATGTAAACTTTGCTATTCTGGTCCTCTGCATGGGATTGGGAAAGTAACCAAGGCTGGATTTCTTCAAGATCACTCTCTTAATCATCCTCATTTACTTAACACCAATAGAAGCCAAAGTAAGAAATGTACATTTCAGTTATTTTAATGCAGCTAAGTAAGTTCTAAAACCTTAAAAGATAATTAAGCTATTTTCGGAGTTCAAAACTTTTTATTTGAAGTCCTGCTGAAGCCGGTTTGGCTCAGTGGATAGAGCATGCCTGTGGACTGAAAGGTCCCAGGTTCGATTCCGGTCAAGGGCATGTACCTTGGTTGCGGGCACATCCCCAGTAGGAGATGTGCAGGAGGTGGCTGATCGATGTTTCTCTCTCATCAATGTTTCTAACTATCTCTCTCCCTTCCCCTCTGTAAAAAATCAATAAAATATATTTTAAAAAAAAACAAACAAAAAACTTTTTATTTGAAGTCCCAAGTAGCTGATAAAACTATCTAAAACAAATCTGGCAAGACAACTGAATATAAACGAATTTGAAACGAAAAAGGAGTTAAGTAAGAATGTTGCTAATTTATTTATTTTTAAAATAATTTATTCAGATACAAACTAGTCATATAGACCTAATGCATATGAACCACACTTGAAGTTCTCAGTCTGCATTAGAAGCAGTCCTCAGATGTCTCTAAACTTCCAAACATCTCCCTATCAATGTGGCTCATTTTCAAGAGCAGGTGCGATCTGAGGACTGTGCTCAGGATCCATGCAATTTTATGTGTGCATATTACACATCCACTGAATGTACGGTCGTAAAAAACTCCTAAAATGTAAACTGAAAGCCACCAATAGTGACAAAAATAAAGGCTGGAGCTCAGCTGTTCCTAATATGAAATTAATGGTACTCATATGTAAGATTTCCAAGCATCAAGCTCAACCGTACAATACTGAGGTCTTACCACAGGAAGGCATACTACTATGTTCAGACTCGTGCGCTAGAAGTGATTATAAAGTCAGATACCTAATCTGGTGTTAGATTAGGCCAAAACACAGCATATATAGAATGAGTAGGAGAAAACAGGCTATAATTATAAAGGCCAATTGATAATATGGATACCAAGATTTCTCCAGGGACAATGCGAGAGAATACTTTTTTCCTGATGAAAACTGTAAGTAGATGAAATAATGTATAACCATAAAACTGAACACACAAGCAGAGAATTTACTGTAATAAACTAAATTGGGAATCTAATCATATATAGGTAATCTAATGTAAATGGTGAATCTTTGACAAAAGTGACTGGGGGTTAGATTTTAACATAGTTTTCAACTCAATTCCTCCCCTTGGTCATCTACTATGAATTGGCAGCATCAGTATTAACCGTTTTCCCGGTCTTTCATAATTACCATGACCATACAGCTATACCTGTACTGCAAAGACAAAATTTCTGGTTATAATTAAACTAAGATTGGGTTCCCGTGGATGGTAACCATTCTCTCCTTTATGCCCTGTGATCTTCTAGCCTACCTGTCTTTTCCTGTACCTTCCCTCCGCTTTACCTCCAAGGCTTGAATGAACCGGGTTCATTGTCAGATATCCTAGGTGCTAGACCATTTAAGGCAATAGAAAATGTTATTAAGACTTTGGAAAGCTTACCTGCCATCATATGACAGAGCAAGGAGAATTGGAGCACAGATAACAGGACGAGGACACTATGAAGACAGGTTTGGAATCTCCACATTAGGGAGTTCTCAGCAACTAACTGAAAGGTCTATGTTCAGGGCATGCAAAGGAGGGGAATAAGGGTGAGGGAGAAATGACTACTCTTTTGCCTCAATGTTTCGAAAGCTTTGTAGTCAAGGCAAGTATATTTTCAGCACTGCTCTTAGCATCAATATGGTTTCAAAACTAAAGTGTCCTCTTCCTCCTAAAAAAATATTCCCCTCCTATTTATAAAATGCCTAACATTTCTCCAACAAAAATTACTTGAAAGCTTAAAAACAACTATAACTGGGACATTTACAACCTCATATAGGTGTGCTTCAGATTTGTTTTATTCAAACAGGATGCTCTGCCCTAGCTGGTTTGGCTCAGTGGATAGAGTGTCAGCCTGCGGACTGAAGGGTCTCGGGTTCAATTCCGATAAAGGGCACATACCCAGGTTGCAAACTTGATCCCCAGTAGGAGGTGTACAGGAGGCAGCCAATCAATGATTCTCTCTCATTTTTGTTTCAATCTCTCTCTCCCTCTCCCTTCCTCTCTGAAAAAAATAAACAAACTAACATAATACAACTAGGATGCTCTGACAGGCGAATGGGGTCTAAGATAGTGAATATTTTCAGGAAGGGAGAGCTGTGAATGTGAAGGAGGAGGTAGAAAGGAAAAGAAGCAAAATAGTAAAGACATAAGCTTGAAGACTTCATAGTTTTGTTTTTAGTTTTTTTTGTGTTTTTTAAAAATATATATTTTATTGATTTTTTACAGAGAGGAAGGGAGAGGGATAGAGAGTTAGAAACATCGATGAGAGAGAAACATCAATCAGCTGCCTCCTGCACACTCCCTACTGGGGATGTGCCCACAACCAAGGTACATGCACTTGACCAAATCAAACCTGGGACCCTTGAGTCTGCAGGCCAATGCTCTATTCACTGAGCCAAACTGGTTAGGGCAAGACTTCATAGTTTTGATGGAGACTGACCATACCTCCCAAGTCCTTTGAGATAAATTTCAAACTCCTTCACATTACTGTTTTGACAGATTCCCAAATATCCATTCACTTTAATATCTCGTTGTAGCCCTCCAGGATCTACACACAAAACCACAACAACATAAGCTCACAGAACTCAGAAGAGGCCACATTCTCTCATGCCTTGCCCGTTTGATATAAATAAACCCTTCTTGTTCCTTAAGTCCCAGTGCAAACAGGTTTTTTAACAAAAATTAATTGAAAGCTTAAAAACAACTAAAGACATTCTACTCTAAATCAGTCACTGCTTTCTCTTTGCTCCCAAGCATACAATCACACTTCCAGTTGCAGAGCCCAAAACTTGTGGAGTCCTCCTCGACTTCTTCCCTTCATTCACTTTCCAAGCTGATCCATCAGCAAATTCTGTTAGCTCAACCAACTTTTAAAATAGGTATAGCCCAGCCGCTATACCTATAGAGTGGTTGAGCATCGACCCATGAACCAAGAGGTCAGGGTTTGATTCCCGGTCAGAGCACATACCCAGGTTATTGGCTTGATCCCCAGTGGGGGCTGTGCAGTCGGCAGCTGACCAGTGATTTGCCCTAATCACTGATGGGTTTCTCTCTCTCTCTCTCCCCCCACCCCCCGCACTCCCTTTATCTCTATCTCTCTCCCTCCCTCCCTCCCTCTCTGAAATCAATAAAAATATATTTAAAAATAAAATAAATAAGTACAAAATATGGCACCTTCCATGACCTCCACTGCTACCCTTCCTGAATTACTTCAATAGCTTATCTGGCCCTAGCTAGTTTGGTTCAATGGATAGAACATCAGCCTGCGGACTGAAAGGTCCCAGGTTCGATTCCAATTTTGGTTGCAGGCTCCATCCCCAGTAGTGGGCATGCAGGAGGCAGCCAATCAATGATTTTCTCTCATCACTGGTGTTTCTCTCTCTCTCTCTCTTTCTCTCTCTCTCTTCCTCTCTGAAATCAATAAAAAATTTTTCACAGAGAAGTAAAAGCTTATCTGGTATCCCTGCACCAGTGTCCCCAATAGTCAATTTGCTATGTAACAGCCAGCTTTTACCTTTTAATTTTAAGTAGGATCATGACATTTCTCTACTCAAAATCTTCAAAGGTTTTCCATTTCATTCAGAGTAAAAGTCAAAATTCTTACCATGGGCTTTAAATGTCCTATCAGCCCAAATTACCTCTGCCCTATGCCCTACACTTCCCCCCTTGTTTACATAGCACTCTAGGGACCACTACAGGAGCACTGAAGTCACCTGCTCTTCCCCTCACCTCTGTCACATGGTTCACTCACTCATCTCTTTCAGATCTCTGCTCTGATGCCACCTGAATTTTCAGTGAAATCTTCCCTAATCACTCTTTCAAAACTACAACACCCTCATTCCTCTTTTCTGTCCCCCCGCCAACTGTTTTCCATACTATATGTATTTTACTGTCTCTTTCCACAAGAATACAAACTACATGTAAACAGGGTTTTTTTTTCTCCTATAGTTTTGTTTACCACTGAATCACCAATACCTAGTCCAGGATCTGTCCTATGCTATGTGCTATATAAATACTTACCAAATTAATGAATAAATGTCTACCTGTCCAAATATTAAACAGATTATAAGGCAGGACCAATGCTTTTTAATTTCTGTACTCCCATCTCTGAAGTACACAGAAGAGTATTTGGCACACAATTCATGCTCAATACAAGTTAAATTAGCCATTTACCTGCATGCTAATATAGAAAAGTAGTACATATAAAAATATTATATTTTCTGTATGGCTGGTCGTAAATGCACATTCGTAGAAACCAGTGATGAAAAGGTGTCTCATCTTGGCTCTCATATTAACTGAAAGTTTTCTGTCATTATTTTCTTTAAAGCAAATGGCCAGGCCAAACACCATTATTTTAGATAGGTAGTCTTTTCACTATAAAGTGAAACAATGTGAGATAAATTATAACTAGTAGGGGAAAAAACACAGCACACTATCATGTTTATGTATGGTCTTAAAGATCTCACTCACAGATACAAAAGTAATAATTTCACAATGAGATTGGGCTATTCTAGTGCTATTTCCCCAAATTCTACTCTTGTAAATAGTGGTAAATTTAGTGTTGTTCATTGCACAGGAGACTGAATGACTAGCCAACCAGTGCCAGTGCTGCCAGGTCTCATCCAATATAATCTTTGCTTTGAATGAAGAAATTTACTACCTCAGAGCAATGGGCTTCTACAAAGTCTGTTATGACAAACATCTTTAAATCTATATGCATATCAAGCGTTTATAGTTTAGATCCATTATAATTACATTATAACCATAAAGATGATGTGATTAAAAATAATATTTAACTATTACTGGACTCAGAGTAGCTCTGTCATGTTCTCAATCCTGGATATTAGGATATGCAACTTCTACGACATGGGAGAGACTAAAGGATGAATTGATGTTAAAAATAGAATCCTCGTATTATTCCAAAAGTTTGGGAACAAGTACCCTGGAGCTTACAAAGGTATCATTCTACAAATGATCTTTCTCCTCCAGAGATAACATTACTGAATGGATAAATAGGCATTTTTTTCCCATGCTGGTACTCACTCCTAATTGGCAGTCAACAGAGAAGTAACTTGGGTTTGAGTCGTGACTATTCTACTAGCTAGCTTTTTTAAAAAATATATATTTTATTGATTTTTCACAGAGAGGAAGGGAGAGAGATAGAGAGCTAGAAACATCGATGAGAGAGAAACATCGATCAGCTGCCTCCTGCACATCCCCCACTGGGGAAGTGCCCGCAACCCAGGTACATGCCCTTGACCGGAATCGAACCCGGGACCTTTCAGTCCGCAGGCTGACGCTCTATCCACTGAGCCAAACCGGTTTTGGCTAGCTAGCTTTTTAAACCATGAACAAGACATTTTACTTGTATAAGTTTCCATTTCTTCACTTATAAAGTGAGGATGAACCCATCTCCCTCTAACCTCTTCATTAAGAGCTATTACAAAAAAAATGAGGATGGATGTTACATTACAAAGTATAATATAAATATCCTATGTAACAAAAGGCAAATCAACCAAACGGTAGAACAACCAGTCTCTATGACGCACACTGATCACCAGGGGGCAGAAGCTCAATGCAGGAGCTGCCCCCTCGTGGTCAGTGTGCTCTCACAGGGGAAGTGCTGCTCAGCCAGAAGCTCTGAGCTGGGCTCATGGCTGGTGAGCACTGCAGTGGTGGCAGAAGCCTCTTCTGCCTCTGAGGCAGTGCTAACGATGCCTGACTGGCGGCTTAGGCCCTTGGGTAGTGGGCCTAAGCCATCAGTCGGACATCCCTTGAGGGCTCCCAGACTGCAAGAAGGCGCAGGCCAGGCTGAGGGACCCCTAAGTACACGAATT
>NW_006293700.1:3574918-3583453 GCF_000327345.1 Myotis davidii
CCGCTTCATTCCACATTCCGTTCAGGCATCAGCAGCGCGGCTGTGTGTATGCGCGGCTGTTATGCGATTTTGCTGTTATTCGATTTTACCACCCTCGCAAAATCGCACACAGCCGACCATACACCCAGTATGATAGCGCAAAATCACGAATCGCGATACCATACTGGGTGTATGGTTGGCTGTGTGCGATTTTGCGAGTGTGGTAAAATGGCATAACAGCAAAATCGCATAACAGCCGAGCATACACCCAGCAGCTCTGCTGATGCCTGAACGGTATGTGGAATGAAGTGGGCGGGCATCGGGAGGCCACTATGGCACGGGGCAAGCACTATGGGCAGACTATCTGAAGTGTACCTGGCGTATAAGACGACCCCCCACTTGGAGGCATATTTTTCAGGGCCAAAAGATCGTCTTATACGCCGGCAAATACGGTAAATCTTTGTTCACTATGGTTGCAAATATCAAAAAAATTTCTATATGTGACACAGCATAAGTTAGGGTTTCTCAAAATGCTGACACGCTGAGCTCAAAAGGTTTGCCATCACTGCTCTAGTTACTATATAACAGAATGCATGAAGGTAATGTATAGCTAAAATGATTAAATTCAGACTTGACCATGAATGAACCTAAGCTAAAGAGTATTTAGACCTGACAGGAAATAATGAACCATTAGAGGTTTTACTGAGGAAGGTGGTTCCGTGTGTACTAGTACATATAGAAACCAATGAGGTAATTGTGACTTCAAAGAAATCTAATGGCACTGTAAAAGGATGGGTAGGGGTGAAAAGAACTAGGATTAGCACTGATAGTAAGGTAAGAGCAGAGTGACTGCTAAAGGATCTGAAAAACTTCATTTAGAGTGTGGAAAACGGAAGAATTTTAACACAAGCAGTGAAAAAAATATCTCCTTATTTTGTAATTGGAAAAGATTGAGTTTAGATGTGTTATGTTTGAGATGTCTGGAGTTATTTAAGTAGAGATGTTCAAGAAGGGAGTGAAATTAAACATCAGAAGGAAGAGCTTATACTCAGAGCTGTAGACCTGGGACCAGCTGCTTAGGATGGTTGAAGTCAGAGAAGAGTGAGAAGAGTAAGGGAGAGCTGAATAAAGAACTCCAAAATCAGAAGGGTGGGCAGAGTACATTCGGAGAAAAAGAATTTAAAAAATATGAGATAAGATGATAAAGAGAATTTATTACAAATGACCATATGTTAAAAATGAAATTCAAATGATGCTCGTTTGCTATTTGATACAGAAATAAATACTAAGGATTAGAGGACACTTTTGACTTAGTTTCACGTTTACAAAAATAGTATTTTCCTGATGAAAAATTTGTGAGCTCCCACAGTAAGCCTCAGGTAGTCAAAAACTTCCAAGTTGGTTAGTTGTATTCTCCTTCCATATACTCAAGACCCCGCTGCCTTCAAGCATTAACAGTCAGCAATGATGCTAATAAACCAAAAGCAACAATAGAAAGTGAAGATCATTTTCTAGAGAAGGAAGATATTTACTTTTGTTTTTTATTATAGTCTATTTCTATTAGACTACGGTATATCCTCTTTAAAGTAGCAATGCAATATGACTTTCCTTAAAAATAGCATATTTTAACACCAAACAGGTTGAATTTCAGGTATTTGGGAAATTTAATCATCCAGAACACCTCATTACCTAGCAAAATAAACAGAGTTGGCATTAAGTCTTATCATTTTGCCACTACGAGTAACTCATTTATCCTTACCAAGCCAGAAATCTGAAGTCATCTTAGAGTCTCCTCTAACCTCCACCGATTAATTATTCACCATTAAACAGCTCTCAGAAATGTTCCTCCACCACTATTTCCCCTGTCCAAGTATGAAGCCATTAACTGACTGCCTCAAATTATAATGATCTGATTTGGGGCTCATGTCTAGATGTTTAACATCTCATGATATATTCTGCTCTTGCAGTGCTAGAATGTTGCAAAGACAGCATATCAATGCAAAATCAAAGAAGTGCTCCTTTGAACAAAGCACTTGCCTCTTTACAAAGTCATTCTATCATCTTATCTAGGAACGCCTAGCTATTCCAGAATGTTAAGTTCTCTCTCCGACAATCCATAGGCCTGGGTCAGATTTCCACCCATTTTTATTAACATCTATGGTTAAGAAAGTTTTAAGTTCTTGGAAGTACAAAAATAGCAAAGACCTAATCTCAATAATGTAAAATGTTCAAAAGATCCTGGTTTACATTATGGTAAGATAAAGGAAGAAATCTATTTACATAATTAAAATAAATTTATTTATCAAGTTTTTCTTTGTCAAAAATCACCAATTTAACATTCTGCTATAAGAAATACAATGAATTTTTAAAAAGCAAGGAGTTACCTGAGGAGAGTCAAAAGGATATCGACTACTAAACTTAAATAGAAGTTGAAATTTTTCCCCTTCATATAAGGTACCTGGTGCACCTTCCATGTCTACAATCCACCTAGAATAGAAAAAAAAAGAAATTAAAAACTTCAGATAAAAGGGACTGGGGCAAGGAGAAAAGATAACACGAAGAACTTCCTCTATGCCAGGTATTGGGATAGGAGTCATTTGTGTATAATAGCATACTTCATCCTCCCAATAATTATAAAAACAGCCATTCACATTCCTGGAATGCCTGCTCAAGGGTTAAATAACTAGATCAAGGTCAGACAGCTAGCAAAAGACAGAGACAAATTTTATCCCAGGTCTCAAAAAACAAACATAATAAATAACGAATAAATCAAAAACAAAATAAAAACCTAACTCAGGGTGATAACAGCAAAGCCTGTGCTATCCCTACTCAATTTATCCTATCTTATTTTCTCAAGATTACTTCTACAATGACTAAGAAGATTTTATAAGTAACATCAAACTAACTTCCATTCTGATATCAATTATTTTAGAAGCAATAAGGGAAGTATCAGCACTGACAACTGAGAACTACAGTCATCTGACCGACGATCTCATCAGTGTTCTAAAGACTAAATAGGAAAAAGAAAGTTAAGCTGACATTGGTCCACGTGCTCTGATGGGCATTCACAATTCTATATGGCTTTTCCTTAGTTTCTCATTATGTCTCAACTGTTTAATAAAACCCAGAATAGAGTTCTCTGGTATCAATGCAAGCTTACTTTGTTTCCACGTATAAAAACCATGAATATAAAATAGAGACATAATTAGGAACTCATTCTTATGACTTTGGTCCACTTTGCTTCTAAAATACTGCCCAATTATCTTTCTCATCAAAATCTCTATTTCTCTACCTTCCCCTTCTCCATTTGATTTAAAAGAAAAGAACAACAGGTAATGTATAAAATATACTTATATCTCTGCACTTATAGTGATTATTGTACACCTGACCAATTCCTTCAATGTTATGCTTTTCGGGTATAAAAATTCATTATTTTAAATATAGGGAAACAAAAGAAAGAAAGAAATGAGAATACAGTTTTGGGGTTCTATTCATCACACCACTTACTATTGATTAAGAGTATGTGAAATAATAAATGTGTCTATTCTCTCAAAGCAACAGCGAATGTGGACAGGCTCTTAAGAACCCAGCTATTCATTTTCAGAATGCATGCTGAATACATATGTGGTAAAAAAGATAGGACCAAAGACCCAAGAGGCAATATTTTACAGTGAAATTAGATAGATCTGCCCCTTAGCTAGCTGTGTGGCCATGAGTAAGCTATTTTACCTCCCCCATTTTAACTATTTCAATTGTAAAACAGGTATTTTCAAAGTGTTGTTGGATACATAAAATTACATATGCAAAAAAACCCTAGCACATTCCTGACAGCAGAGCCAGAACACAATAAATTAAATACAATGCAAAAGCTGCACTAAAAAACAAAATCTAAAACTATTCTCTTTACAAACTAGGTAGGTCCTTCCTAGCCATCAAAATCCCCTTTTAGCCCTAACCGTTTTGGCTCAGTAGATAGAGCGTCGGCCTGTGGACTGAAGGGTCCCGTGTTCGATTCCGGTCAAGGGCATGCACCTTGGTTGCAGGCACATCCCCAGTAAGGGGTGTGCAAGAGGCAGCTGATCAATGTTTCTCTCTCATCGATGTTTCTCACTATCCCTCTCCTTTCCTCTCTGTAAAAAGTCAATAAAATATATATATATTTTAAAAATCCCCTTTTATCCACCCCCCCTAATCTGGACAACCATTGCAAAGCGATATTCTGAGGAAAACTCAGGACTTCTTGGTAGGCTTTCATTTTGTTTTATAAGGTAATTTTTAGGACAATGTACCATAAATTTATGTGATCTACCCAAGCACAGCCTTAAAAAAAAAAAAAAAAACCCTTCCCCAAAGATTTTTTTAATGTTTTTTTGTTGTTTTGTTTTTTTTTTTAGGAAGAGAGGGAGGGGAAGGGGGAAAGAGAGACAGACAGGCAGACAGAAAGATCCCCTACCTGAGGATTGAACCCTAACCTAGGGATGTGCCCTGACCAGGAACCAATCGAATCTGCCACCTTTTGGTGTATAGGAAAATGCTCCAACCAACTGAGACACCCAGCCAGGACTACAGCTTTTAAACAGCTAAGCAAATACCTCAATAATCCCTCCAAAGCTGGGTGACAGGTCAAACAAGGCATAATTTTCTATTGTACAGTATACTGTACTTTTAAATAACATTTTATTAATTAAAAAGTAAAATATGATCACCATAGAAAATTTAGAAAAAGTATCAATAAAACAAAAATCACCCATAGGTAATTACTGTTAAAAGTTTTTTGGGTACATCTCATTCTATCTAGTCATTTTGTGTTGCAGTTTCTTTATCAATGGTATTGAAGACTGGTAGTTGCATTATGTGCACACTTAATTACATAAATTCAAATCATCAGTGTTTATGATTTCAATCACAAGCACCCCCCCGCCCCCAAAGTAAGGATGAGATGGGAGCAGTCTCAGTTATTAACTTCTTGTGAGTAGCTGAGATTCTAATGTTTAAATATAGGTTTGAACTGCGCAGGTCCACTTATATGGGAGTATTTCTTCAATAAATATGTAGAGTACTGTAAATGTATGTTCCTTCTAGTCAATCTGTCTATATCTCTATTCCTTCAGATAGCACAGGGGTTTATTAGGTTAAAGGATATGATATTTGTGTTTTTAAAGGTCTTAATATATGCTACCATAATGTCTTCTACAAAGCTTAATGTGCTTTCATCATCTTTCTTATCCATATCCACATCCCATGTAATCCCACTAAATAAAACTTTTGTGATTTATTTATGTTATTTTAAAAGAAAAATTACTGCCAGACAAAAATCTCTAAATGCATTATTCAAAGATAATGCATGCTGTTTTCAAAAGAAACATCAACAAAATAGCAACCAGTCAAATGGGAGAAGATATTTGCAAACAATACCTCTGACAAGGGGTCAATATCCAAAATATCCAAAATATATAATGAACTCATACAACTCAACAAAAGAACAATCCAATTGAAAAATAGGCAGAGGGCCTGAACACTTTTCCCAAGAAGACACACAAATGGCCAACAGATACATGAAAAGATGCTCAGCTTCACTAGCTACAAGGAAACGGCAAATCAAAACCACAATTATATACCACCTCACGTTAGAATGGCTATTATCAAGAAGATAAGAAATAATAAGCATTGCAGAGGATGTGGAGAAAAAGGGACCATTATACACTGCTGATGGCAATGTAAACTGGAGCAGTCTCAATGGAAAACAGTATGGAGGTTCCTCAAAAAATTAAGAATAGAGCTACTCACTCATTTCTGGATAATAAAGACCATTATAAACTTATCAACAAAAATAGATACAGAAGCAGAGCTGCCTCGAACAGACTGTCAAACTACAGCAGGAAGGCCGGGGAGGGTGGGAAGGCAAGAGGGGGGTGGGTAAGAGATCAACCGAAGGACTTGTATGCATGCATTGGGTATCTACCCAAAATATTTGTAAAGATATAGGTATTCCTATGTTCACTGCAACATTATTCAGTGGCCAAGACATGGAAACAACTTAAATGTCCTTTGACTGATGACTGGATAAAGAAGATGTGGTATGTAGATACAAGTGAATACTACACTCAGCCATAAAAAAAAGATGGAATATTGCCATTTGAGACAACATGGGTGGATCTTGAAAGCATCATGCTAAGTGAAATAAGTCACACAGAAAAGGACAAGATCATAAGATTTTATTCATATGTGGGATATAAAACAAAAAACAACAAAAGAACAAACAAAGTAAACTCACAGACACAGACAACAGCATGGTAGTTACCAGAGGGGAGGTCGAAGAGGGTAAGGGAGGAAGAATACTAGATTTTGGGTGGTAAGTACACAATAAGATATAGAGATGTTATATTATAAAGTTGTACACTTGAAACATATATAATGTTAATAACCAATGTTACCCCAATAAAATTAAATTTTTTTAAAAAAGTAATGCTGGCCCAGCTGGTATGGCTCAGTAGTTGATCATCAACCTATGAACCAGGAAGTCATGGCTCCATTCCTGGTCCAATTCCCAGTCGGAGCACATGCCTGGGTTTCGGGCTTGGTCCCCAGTGTGGGGCATGAAGAAGGCAGCCAATCAATGATTCTCCCTCAGCATTTATGTTTCTCTCTCTCTCTCCCTCTCCCTTCCTCTCTGAAATCAATAAAAAAATATTTTTTTAAAAAAAGAGATTGTTATAGAACTAGAGATGTGCATTGCATTTTCAAACATCAATATATCCATCTAAATATCAACTTATTAATTGCCCATATTCCTGTTCTTCATGTTTCACTCCTGCCTTAATAACTCAAATGTCAAAGTGAGAGGTAATGAAAATTTTTTCTTCTAGAAGGACGAGTATGCCCCCCAACCATCCATTGTGTGAATTTTGGTTACTTTTGCTCTCTCAACCTAAAATATCCTATAAAATAAAAGCCTAATATGCTAAGTGTCTGGTCAACCTGTTAGCCATTCAATCAAAGCATAATATGCTGCCGAAACCGGTTTGGCTCAGCGGATAGAGCGTCGGTCTGCGGACTGAAAGGTCCCAGGTTCGATTCCGGTCAAGGGCATGTACCTGGGTTGCGGGCACATCCCCAGTGGGAGATGTGCAGGAGGCAGCTGATCGATGTTTCTCTCTCATCGATGTTTCTAACTCTCTATCTCTCTCCCTTCCTCTCTGTAAAAAATCAATAAAATATATATTTAAAAAAAAAAAGCATAATATGCTAATGATATGCTAAGGCCACTCAACCACTCGCTATAACGCTGTAACATGCACCAGTGGGGTCCCCTGGCCTGACCTGCGCCTTCTCGCAATCTGGGACCCCTCAGGTAATGTCGGAGATCCGGTTTTGGCTCATCTCACAGGCCAGACAGAGGGACCGTTTAGTCACAATTTAATATTTGAATTGTCCTTATTTGTCCTACAAGACGGTCTATGGTAGCCGTGGGCAAACTACGGCCCGCGGGCCGGATCCGGCCCATTTGAAATGAATAAAACTATTGGAAAAAAAAGACCGTACCCTTTTATGTAATGATGTTTACTTTGAATTTATATTAGTTCACACAAACACTCCATCCATGCTTTTGTTCCAGCCCTTCGGTCCAGTTTAAGAACCCATTGTGGCCCTCGAGTCAAAAAGTTTGCCCACCCCTGGTCTATAGTAAACTTTTATCTTGTAGGCTTCTATCCTTTTTATGTTTTTCTGGAGTTTTTTTTTAAAGGAAAGGAGCAATTATTTTATATTTTCCCCCTATTTCAGAACATTCGCCCTTAGTTAACAGAATTATTAAATCAAAGGAACAGTAAGAATAGACCATACTAGGTTGTGAGATCTTAGAATGATACTCGTGAAAATATTTTAAACTAAGTCAAATTCATTTTTAAGAGAGGGGACGCATCTCTCTCTACTCTTCTTGGTATCATATCTGGGAAGATACTTCTGTTCCACTCCCAAGGAGCTGAGTTAGAGAGAATACTTGTGTTCCCTTCCACCCTTCACTTTTTCATGCATAGAGTAAGGTCTGTTAACTGTATTTACCGCTTGCTGGAAGAGAAGTAATGAAATATGAAAACAATTATATATTTAATAAAATAAGTATACATTCATACATTACACTAATAAAAGAAACTAAGTACTTTAAAAATTAAGTACTTACTGTGTAATTGAATTTTGAACACTCTTTTCATTTAAAGTCATCCCAGGAGGTGGGTCATTTTGCAAAGCCAACAGTTCTTTCTGCAGTCGTTTCTAGAAAAAAATACCAATAATAATTTGTACTTTTTTTGTTATATGTCTAAGTATATTTTTTGGTTTTTTTTAATTAAATCTTTATTGTTCAGATTATTACATTTGTTCCTCTTTTTCCCCCCATAACTCCCCTCCTCCCAGTTCCCTACCCTTACCCACCCCCCGTCCTCGTCCATAGGTGTACGATTCTTGCCCAGACTTTTCCCACTCCCCCCTCACTCCCTTACCCCCAAGAATTGTCAGTCCACTCCCTTTCTATGCCACTGATTCTATTCTGTTCACCAG
>NW_006293700.1:3584656-3591702 GCF_000327345.1 Myotis davidii
AGTTCCAACAGAAACCAGTCAGTTCTGCTTCTCCTGTTTGAGTCTGGGCCCCTAGAGACTTGCCCGGCTCTGGAGTTCAGTCTGAAGCTCCCTCCCTATTGAAAACGCCAACCGCGCCCTCCGCCCCCAGCCCACTCCGCGCGCACTACCTGAGTATTTCTCGTCAGCACTGCACCTCCTCTGAGTCTGGGTATGATATTCTCTTTCCTCCTAGTTGTAGAATTTCCACTCAGCCAGCCTCTCTGTGGTTCTGGATGATGTCCGTTCCGTCTTTTAGGTGTAATTTGAATTTGTTGTTCAAGGCAGCAATCTCTGGCGTTAACCTATGCCGCCATCTTGGTTTCTCTCATATGTCTAAGTATATTTATAAAAATTGATGTTGTAAAGGGTTATGAAGAGCAGCCAGCTATCTACAAAACTTCATAGCTATTTCATGGAGGTTTGTAAGGTCTCAGCCTAGGTTATAAGTGTTGAGTGTTAGTAGTGCTTCTTTTACTGTTTTTCAACTATAAATATAATCCAAAAGAACATGTCATTTCAGACATGAATAAGTTTTAAATAGTTATTTGTAATTTACAACCCATATTTCTGTTTTCTTAAATATGATCACCTGCACATTTTTAATCTTTCAACACCAGAATATAACATATCAGGGCCCAAGATATGTAAATTTATTTTCCGATATAACAGATGCCCCCAAATGGCTATGTATTTTGCCTTCTTGTTTGTACAGCTTTTACTGTCCAACTCTTCAGTTATTATCACTACCGTACGTTAATTTATAGTACACAACAACAAAAAACTCACAGAAGCTCACAATTTATGGGTTTAAAATCCAAATAATTAGAATTCTATGCAACATTATAAAGATTATGAATAAACATCTTTTCTTGGATTAGACAAACATAAATATCTGTTCAGAACTCAAGAACTTGCTGCTTAAAAGCTAGTATCAAAAATAAGAGCTAGTATCTGCTTTTTTCTGGACAAATATTACTATCAATATAGCAATGTTTCTAGATCTTTTCAATATATGACATCTTTAAATAAGCTTAACATAACCCAAGACCAATACAGTTTAGAAAACAACTCCCCTTCTTTGTTGAGAATCACTGTAACAGAACTTATAAATGGCTCTTCAGTTGTCAAGAATGAAAAGTTTTCCTCAGACCTTGCAATATCATAATTGAAAGTAACGATGAAAATAAGATATCAACTACATACAATTCCCCCCAATCCCATTCTGACCACATCCCACATTATCCAGCAAAAGGGTTTGTTTTGGCAACTATATCATGTTATTTTGGTGTAACAAACTCCAACTCATCTTCAGTGCTGGCATTACATTGACTAACATTTACTGCTTCATGTGCTCTTTAAAAATTTATTTATTTTTGACTAGAGGACCGGTGCACGAACTTTGTGCACTCGGGAGGGTGGCGTCCCTCCGCCTGGCTTGCACCCTCTCGCAGTCCAGGAGCCCTTGTGGGATGTCCAACTGACAGCTTAGGCCCAGACCAGGCCTAAGCCGTCAGTCAGACATCCTTAGCACTGCCATGGAGGCAGGTGAGGCTCCCACCACCACTATTGCACTTGCCAGCCGTGAGCACAGCTTCTGGTGCACTGACCACGGGGGACAGCTCTTATGTTGAGCATCTGTCCCCCCTGGTGGTCAGTCTGCATCATAGAGACCAGTCGTTCTACCATTCGGTCATTTTGCATATTAGCTTTTTATTATATAGGACTGACTGATTTTAGTGAGAGAGGGAGGAGAGGGAGAAATATCAATTTCCTATTCCATTTCTTGATGCATTCATTGATTGATTCTTATATGTGCCCTGTATGGGGATCTAACCTGCAACCTTGGCATGTCGGGATTATGCTCTAACCAACCGGGGACTTTCTCAATGTCATCAGCAATGTGCAAAAGTGTTTGTTTTCTTTGCAATCTTGCCAGAACCAAAGGTAATCATCCTCATCAATTTCTGTGAAGCTGGCAAAAAAAATATTCTACCTTGCTTGCTGTTTTAATTTATACTGCTAATGGCTACTTGAATAAATTTTTGTTGTCTACTAACTTATAATTTGTAAGGCTTTCCCAGTTTGTCATTTGCCCTTTAACTTTGTCATTTGCCATGCACACACTTAAAGTTGTATTATTAAATATATATTTTTAAAAAAATCAAATAAACGACGATTTCACAAAAAAAACAAATAAGAACCTGAAATTTAATTTTGGTTATTTATTTATTTCATGTGTCCATTTTATTTCCCTTTTTAAGGTCTGGATGAGACTTCTTGGGAAGCCTCTACAACTTTACTGTGGGCTACATGGGGCATTAGCAGCCAGAGCACTCCTCCTCCGGACTCCTTCCCAGTGTCTGGAGGTGCTATCGGAACCACAGACCTGGCCAGGAGCTTCCCTAAGGCAGTACAGAGTCGGGCAGTACAGAGTCAGGCCTCCCTTAGGCAGGACCTAATTAAGTTTTTCTTAAAAAAAATAACTTATTTTAGAATCATGTCTTTCTGTATATTAACTTGGGGAATCAGTTAATATTTAGGAAATAAGATTTGAGGTCAGCCATCTTCCAAAAACTTTTTTGCTCATTTAAAAAAGTACAAGTTAAAAAAAAAAAAAGTAGAAGTTAACTATACACCTTTTATCCATGAGTTTAGGAATTGTAGTGATATGGCTTAGAAAGCATAATGGCCTAAGTATTTTCAAAATATAAGTTCATGTGGAAAAGAATTTTGTTTATGTGTGTGGAGGAAACCTATAGGTTTAAAATAATACGTCAGCCAACTGACTTAAAAGACCTTTAATTGTTTTGTTTTTGAAGCCACCCTTGTCTTCCTATGAGGAAGAATTGAGAGGGGATGGTTCTCTGTGTAAAACTCCAAATTGGTGGTGTTGACTTTTGAGCTTGAACATTTTCAGACTTGGTTAAAACTTGGTTTATTCTAATTTTTGTATCAAAAGAGTTTTACGTGATATCTAGTCTTATAACATGTATGTATCATATGTTTGTTCATTTAAAGCTTTTTAATCCAAATAAAAATGGAGTTTGCAAAGTGAAAAAAAATTAAATTTCACTGTGCTGGAAATGAAAATCTGTTTAATCTTTGAAACACATTATTTGGCTTTTAGTAGACCACAGTCCTGATTTTTCTCCTTTGTGACCACTCACTCCTTTTGGGCACTACTGTACCCTGAAAGCATGAGGAAGTGATTTATGCATTTGTCTTTCTTTAGGCTACGGGCTTTTACAAAACAGTCTTGTAGCTTTTTGCATTCCAATCTGATTTTTGAAGATGTCAATTTAAAATAAGAATGAGTAGCTTCATTTATTGACGGATTTCCATTTCCTAAGGGGGGGAAAGTTTCAATAAGTTATTAGGAGTTAAGGTCTCTAGAAGTGTATTTAGAATTCAGTAGGAAAGAAAACATTTTCTTAATATGCCTGAATCAGTATTTTAAAATAAAATTTTATTGCTTAGCATCTCACCCAGAAATAAATGGCAATTGTTATAATTATTTTTTAAATATATTTTTATTGATTTCAGAGAGGAAGGGAGAGGGGGAGAGAGTTAGGAACATCAGTGATGAGAGAGAACCATTGATTGGCTGCCTCCTACATGCCCCCTACTGGGGATTGAGCCTGCAACCCAGGCATGTGCCCTTGACCAGAACATAACCCGAGACCCTTCAGTTTGCAGGCTGATGCTCTATCCACTGAGCTAAACCAACTTAGGGCTGTTATAATTATTACTATATTGCCGGAGAGGGGGAATAGTGGTTGTTATTGTCATGATATTAATGAGCACCAAGCAATTTTTTCCTATCTTGCTCCCCTATTATCCTTTCATCTTTAGTTTGTTGTTAGATGAAATTGGAAAGAAAACTTACTGGCCATTGTATGTACTGCTGTATTAGCAAGCTTTGGCATATATTTATCTATATCTATCTATATCTATCTATCTATATAGATATACCTATATCTATATAGATAGATATATACATGGCTACATTTTTAGTATTTTCCCTCATTTCTGTTTCTTCCTATGCTAAACAAGGATTTGTATCTTTTAGAATAGTTTTTTAAATCTGTCACTTTGAGATAAAACTTCACAAGATGTGAGGCCTAACTCCCCAGCCCCTTAAACTTGCTCTATTTCTCATCACATTTTAATATACCATATACTTACTTGTTTTGTTATTATTTACTGACCATCTTCCCCCTCCCCCCCATCATTTAAGCTTTACAAGCCCAGGAATCTTGTCAGTTTGTCCCTTTATGCATTGCCATTGTTAGTATCTAAGAGGAATATATTCTGTTCTGTTTTTTTGTTTTTTTTTTAAATATATTTTTATTGATTTCAGAGAGAAGAGAGAGAAACAGCAATGCTGAGAGAGAATCAATGATCAGCTGCCTCTGACATGCCCCACACTGGGGACCGCGCCCACAACCCGGGCATGTGCCCTTGACCAAAATCAAACCCAGGACCCTTCAGTCCGCAGGCCAATGCTCTATCCACTGAGCCAAACTGGCTACGGCTTGTTCTGGTTTTGATTTATAATGACAGAACTATCATTTAAATGTTTTGTGCCTTGGTTTCAACATACATTAGTGTGGGATAATACTTACATAAATGCATTAGTTTAGGAGCTGAACTGCTTTATATATTAATGGCCTTTTTAGGAAGCTATTTAAAAATATTTTAAAAATTCATTTTAGAGACAAGAAGGGAAATATCAATTGGTTGTCTCCAACTGGGGATCAAACCTGTAACCTTTCAGTGTATGGGATGACATTCCAGCCAAGTGAGCAACACTGGCCAGGGCACTTTTTTTTTTTTACTAGGAGCATATCGTTTGATGTGCTATTCTTTAACTTAAGCAGTAATGTACACTATAAAACAAACATCTTAGTGCATATTTATACTGTCATACCCATCTTCAGCTGTCTGAAAAAGGAAGTGATCAGGAGCTGAAGCGGCAAAAATCACACTGGGATGAAATGCCATAATATAGCACTGTGCGACACAATGTGGAACTGTTGCTGGGTCATGCTTTTATTTTATGAGGACTTGGAAAAATCATTCTTAATTTCTCTAGTTAGTTTCCATGAGGTGGTATGTAATACAGTTTAAGCGCACATGAAGCAGGCCCTGGCCAAGTAGCTCTATAGAAAACAAAAACAAAGTGAATTCGGGGACACTGAAATTTTGCCTTGGGGGTTTCTACCAAGCCAAGGGTGGGGGTGGGAGGAACCAAAAAGTGAGGAATCTAACAGAAGACCCACATAAAACTGTGACCCCATCAGTGTAAGGATGAACAAGGTAGAGGGTGCAGGAGACAGCAGTGAAATCTGCCTGTTGTGAACTCAGCAATGAGTACAGGGAAAAAATTCTTCCACGAAATGTCATAACCTCAAGTAGACATCTACTGGGGTGTACAATCCGAACTACCACCTGAGAACCTTAGGCAAGAATTTAATTAAAAGTGTTCCATGAAGTAATGCCCCAGGCCACTGACAGAGCAAATAAAAATCCTAAAAAAATACAAGATCTATCTTTTGAAGCAACAATTTCACTTCTCAGAATCTAGAAAGATACATTCAAAAATTCATAAAGACCAAATGAGAAATTATTCAGAAAACAATAGCATGCAATACCTGATATAATAAAAATCTATCTTCCTCAGCTGGAAAAAGCACTAATTCCCCAATTAATTTACCTTATGTTCTTGTAGCATTTATATAACTGAGCAACTCCAAGGCAGAAATTATGGTCTATTCATCTTCGTATTTCTAGCATTCAAAACTGTGCTAGGAATATGTATTTTTGCCTCACTCTTTGTAGGAGAAAAATCCATAAACAATATATGTATCAACAGGTTATACAAATTATGACATATGAAAACAAGACTATTAAAAGCATAGAGAATTATGTGGATCTAGGTGTACTAACAACAAAAGAACTGCAAAATATTGAAATAAAGAAAAAGCAAGCAGCAAAAACACATAAAATCCTTTTTTAAAATTTTTTAAGTGTATTTTATTGATTTTCCACAGAGAGGAAGGGAGAGGGATAGAGAGTTAGAAACATCGATGAGAGAGAAACATCGATTCAGCTGCCTCCTGCACACTCCCTACTGGGTATGCGCCAGCAACCAAGGTACATGCCCTTGACCGGAATCGAACCCGGGACCCCTCAGTCCACAGGCCGACGCTCTATCCACTGAGCCAAACCAGTCAGGGCCACATAAAATCCTTGTATGTTAAAACGAAAGCAAGAGATTTATTTACCCAAATGTCATATAACACATACAAGAGATAAGAAAGAAGCACATCCAACTACTTTACAGTAGTTCCCTACTAGCAGTAGAAATGCAGAGACACGACATCCCTATTTGCACTATATACTTTTATATTATGACTATTTACAACAAGTAGAAGGGTATTTCTTGTATAATTAGAAAATAAATTTAAGGGCCCAATAGATAAAAAAACACGTCCACATAAAAACATGTCTACGAATGTTCATAGCAACATTATTCATAATAGCCAAAATGTGGAAGCCACCCAAATATCCATTAACTGATGAATGGGGTAAACAAAATATGCTGTATATATAAAGTGGAATATTACTTGGCTATAAAAAAGAATGAAGTACTAATACATGCTGCAACATGGATGAACCTCAAAAACATTATGCTAAGTAATGACAAAAAAGTCAGTGACAAAAAACCACATATATACCATTTACATGAAATATCCAAAACATGCAAATTTATAAATACAGAAAGTAGACAGGAATTTGCCAAGGGATGGGGAGAATATCAAGTGGGATATCAGAGAATACATGCTTACAGGCACAAGGTTTCTTTTGGGAATTACGAAAATATTCTTATATTAAATTATGGAGATGGTTGCACACCTGATTGTATACTTTATATGGGTGAATTTTATGACAGATAAATTACATCTAAATAAAACTCAATGATAGATTAAACAGCAGATTAAACACAGGTGAAGAGGGAATTA
>NW_006293700.1:3591743-3595675 GCF_000327345.1 Myotis davidii
AGGATTTTTCAGGATGTAACACAAAGGGAACACAAAAGAGAATGGGAGGCAACATTTAAAGAGATAATGGCTGAAAATTTCCCAGAATTGTTGAATACATCAGCCTTCAAATTCAAAAGCCCAATGAATTCCAAAAAACATAAAAAGAATTCCAAACTTAAACACATCACTGTGAAAGTACAGAACACTATCTAAAATAAGAGTTAATTCTAAAACCATAGAGAAAATATAGATTACCTACAAAACTACAAAATTCAGAGTGATGGTTATCATTAAAATATTCATTTTTTTAATCTCAATTCCAGTTGACATGCAGTATATTAGTTTCAGGTGTACAACATAGTAGACATTTATATAACTAAGTAATTACCTCGGTAAGTATAGTCCCCATCTGACACCATACATAATTATTACAATATTATTGACCACATTTTCTATGCTCTACTGTCCATTCCCATGACTATTTTCTTATCTGGTAATTTGTACATCTTAATCCCCTCCCATCCGGCAACCATCAATTTGTTCTCCACATCTATGAGTTTGTCTGTTCATTTATTTTGTTTTTTAAGTTCCATATGTAAGTGAAATCGTATGATATTTGTCTGATTTATTTCACTTAGCATAATACTCTCTAGATCAGCGGTTCTCAACCTTCCTAATGCCACGACCATTTAATACAGTTCCTCATGTTGGTGTGAACCCCAACCATAAATTATTTTCGTTGCTACTTCATAACTGTAATTTTGCTACTGTTATGAATCGTAATGTAAATACCTGATATGCAGGATGTATTTTCATTGTTACAAACTGAACATAATTAAAGCAAAGTGATTAATCACAAAAGCAATATGTAATTATATATGTGTTTTCCGATGGTCTTAGGCGACCCCTGTGAAAGGGTTGTTCGACCCCCAAAGAGGTCGCGACCCACAGGTTGAGAACCGCTGGTCTAGATCCATCCATGTTGTAGCAAATGGCAACATTTCTTTTTTTCTTTTTTTTACAGAGAGGAAGGGAGAGGGACAGTTAGAAACATGGATGAGAGAGAAACATCAATCAGCTGCCTCCTGCACACCTCCTACTGGGGATGTGCCCTTGAAGATAAATTGTCAAGGTACATGCCCTTGACCGGAATCAAACCTGGGACCTTTCAGTCCGCAGGCCGACACTCTATCCACTGAGCCAAACCGGTTAGGGCGCAAGATTTCAATCTTTTTTTCTAATGGTACAGTAATAATCCATCGAACACATATACTATACCTTCTTTATCTAAAAGCTGTAACTATGTTTAAGGGTAAAAAGGCTATCAGAAGCCAGTCTGCATTTCATAGGCATCAGTAAATATTCTGTCCTCCGCAAGATCTGAGAGAACCAATCACAAAATCCCTAGAACAAAACCTCACCCCACACAACCTCATACCCTCTCCTCCCACGAACACACACAGACATACATACACCCAGACACATCCTAAAGAATAAAACATTTGGAAAAGGGATACGACATCAAGAATGAGAAGTGACCTGAAACACAACATTTCTGTTTTTAGGGAGAAAACGATCACATAATTTCAGTATCAATGAAGCAAGATCTGAGATGATTTGCTGTCAACATTTTAAGGTTTGTGAACTGGAAGCTTAAGAGAAAAACACTGCCTTGGCCAGTTTGGCTCAGTGGATAGAGAGCATCAGCCCAAAGACTGATTCTTCTTTCCTTTCTTCTCCAGGTTCAATTCTTGCCAAGGGCATGTACCTCAGTTGCAGGCTCGATCACCGGTCCTGGTCAGAGCACATGCGGGAGGCAACTAGTCGATGTGTCTCTCTCACATTGATGTTTCTCTATGTCCCTCCCCCTCTATTCCACTCTCTCTAAAAATCAATGGAAAAATATCGTGTGAGGATTAATTTTTTTAAAAAAGGGAGAAAAACACCTACCATCAGAAAAAAAAACACAGAATCTCATTGAGGCATTATCTACAAAGTGAAATAATCATCAACCAAATATTAATCTAGTTGAAAGAGATGCATGTAATTAACAGAAAATTTACACTAATTTTAAAATACTATATACGGAGAACCAAGATGGTGGCATAAGGTACAGACCTGTGCGTGCTGCCTCCCACAACAACATTGAAACTACCAACTATAAGACAAACAGCTATCATCCAGAACCATGGGAAAGCTGGCCCAGTGGAAGCTCTACAACTGGAAGGAAAGAAAGAAGAGCATTGAGATTGAGTAGGAGGTGCAGAGGCGCCAAGAACAGAGGTACGGAGTCGCGCGCCAGGCGGGCTGCAGCTGGATGCGCGGTTTTTTTCTATCAGAAGGGGATACAAGCTCTCAAATCCACTGAGCTTGTTTGGGGCGGGATTCTGAGGTCCCAGACCCTTACGGGGAGAGGCGGGACTGCCTTGCAGCGGGTTGGAGAGCGAGGGTGGCTTTCTCGCGGAGCTGCTTGCCGGCACTCGGGGACACGGAGACACGGAGTCACGGAGAGGCGAGGAGTCATGGAAAAGCGAGGAGTCACGGAAACGCCATTGTTGTTTGCTCCGCCCTGGTGATTCTCTGAGACCTTGCCCTACTCACTTTACATTCCCACCCAAGCTGTGCCAGTGGCACAAAAGGAATCACCTGTGCTTTTGCAGCCTAACCCAACAAACTGCAGATTTCAACTCCTCTCATCCATAAGGGACACACTCAAGAAGCAGAATCAGGTTCGGAGGAAGCCGGACCCGGCTGGGCCGGCAACATGGAACCGCTGTACCAGCAAACACACAGGCAGGTCCACCAGATCCAGTCTCACATGGGATGCTGGGAGATGGCAGACAGGCAGTCTGTGCACTTAGTAGAAAACGAAATCCAAGCAAGCATACCAGATATTCAGCCAGCTAGAACACCTGGAGATTTCGTCCAGCAAGGAGCCTCCCAACAAAAGACAGAATGCCAAACTTCATGTTGACCAGTTAAAGTATGATGTCCAGCACCTGCAGACTGCTCTCAGAAACTTACAGCATCAGCGATACACATGGGAGCAGCAGGAGAGACAGAGAGGAGCTTCTGTCTCACACCTTCACCCCCAATGTGGGATGCGGTGCCCCCTGAGAGGCTTCGTTAGGCTGCGACGGCCCCTGCGAGGCTGCAACGCCCCCTGCGAGGCTGCATGAGGCTGCGACGGCTCCTGTGAGACTGCAACAGCCCCTGCGAGACTGCAACACCCCGTGAGGCTGCAATGGTCCCTGCGAGGCTGTGTGAGACTGCGGCGGCCCCTGCGAGGCTGCAACACCCTCTGTGAGGCTGCATGAAGCTGCGACGGCTCCTGCGAGACTGCAACACCCCATGAGGCTGCAATGGTCCCTGCGAGGCTGCAACGACCCCTGCGAGGCTGCGTGAGGCTGCGATGGCTCCTGCGAGGCTGCATGAGGCTGCGACGGCCCCAGCGAGGCTGCAACACCCCCTGTGAGGCTGCGTGAGGCTGCATAGACCCCTGCGAGGCTGCATCGGCCCCTGCGAGGCTGTGACAGCCCCTGGGAAGCCGGCGGAACCCCGCAAGCCATCCAGACTGCTTCATCGATGGCCCGCAAACCAGCTCGCAGCCCCACACACAATTATCACCGGAAGGGCGAGAGGGGCGAGAGCAGCTGTAGTGTTGCTTTCTCCTCACTTTTGGTAGTGAAGTCCTCATTTTAAACATAAGAGGACACATTATTTTAAAAAGCCGTTATGTGGCTCTGTACCCTTTCCGAGTAGAGCGTGAACAAGTCGTGAGAGACCTTTCCGAACACAGGGACACATTGCGGATGGAAATAGCTACATTCTCCATGTGTATGACCTTTGACCCAGTGACAAAAAGCGCACCCCTATGGATGAGGACAGTGGGGGGTTAAGGGCAGAGGATGGGGTGGGAACTGGGTGGAGGGGAGCTATGGGGGGGGGAA
>NW_006293700.1:3595730-3604819 GCF_000327345.1 Myotis davidii
TTCATTCACTCAACAGGCATTATGAGAGACTGTAACATTTCTGAAGCCCCAGGGAAAGCAGATGGATAGTTACGTTAGCAGGTTTCCTGACGATCTGATCAGGTCAACAACTTGCTTGTGGGTAAAGCCTTCTGTGCCCACGCCATTGATATTTGCAAGGATATCACCTGGGAGATGCCAAGAAAAAAAATGAGTGTTAATGTGATAGGTTATTAAAAAATACTATATACTTTATCCTATTTAATTCTTTAGTTTGTTTAATTGGGCCAATTAAACAAACTGAAGCAAAAGGAATCAAAGACAGGGCAAGAAGCGATGTTTGCATATTGTTTATGACCTATTGGGGGGGGGGTATTTACTTAGAAAACATATGAGTGCTTACAAACAACAGAGTTGTCCTTAGTGAGTTAAAAACCTAATAAAGACAAAGTACCTCTATATTAAGTATGAGGCAGAAATGAAAAAATCCCATGAAAGAGGCAAAACGTGCGGAGAGCACATAAGGTAAAAAAATGTGTACACTGTGAAAACAGGTTAAGTTTGGTGGGTTCATGACGTCAGGTATAAAGCTGTGAAGAACTAAAGTAGATTTGAGTAAAATATGAATTCAGAAAAATAGTACAAAGAGTGGAAGGACTAACTAATAACCTGCTAGAGAAGAAAAAAATATCCCAGAAACAATGACAAGACAAGGGGAGCTATTGAACCAGCCAGAATTCAAAATGGAATTTCAATATAAAAAGTGACTAAAAAATGTTGCTAAGTTTTCCTAGCAAGTAAAGGAGAACAACAGAATGTACACATCCGCAGTAATGTCCACTTCAACCTAAGGGCAAGGGGAGATAGACCCAGGACAGAGAATCAAAAACTACCTAACTCCCAGGGATATGAATGGGCTGAAAGAAAGTCCAGCATTGGTTTGCAAAGGGAGATGCCTGGCTCAGCAGTTGGGCGTCTCAGGAGGTCACAGTATGATTCCTGGTCAGGGCACATGGCCAGGTTGGGGGCTCAATCCCCAGTGTGGGGCGTGCAGGAGGCAGCGATCAATGATTCATATCATTGATCTCTCTCTCTCTCTCCCTTCCACTCTGAAATCAATATATATATATTTTTTTTTTAAAAAAGAAGATGCAGGGGCTAGCAGCAATGGCCCTAAAGAAAGGCTATTCACATTTTAATACAAGGCTCCTAAGATTATTTAAAACAACAATAAAAATTTGAGTGTGAGCTATGGTTTGGGTTTGGCTTGAGGGACAGAGCGTTGGCCTGTGAAGTGAAGGGTCCCGGGTTCGATTCTGGTCAAGGGCACGTACCTCAGTTACAGTTCCCTACCCTAGTCGGAGGCATGTGGGAGGCAACCAATTGATGTGTCTCTCTCACATTGGTGTTTCTCCTCTCCTTCTCCATTCCACTCTCTCTAAAAAATCAATGTAAAAAATATCCTTGGACAAGGATTAAAAAAAAATTATTTTTAAGCAAAAAAAACCCACTTGAGGTTGTAATTATCCAACTCCAAAGATTCATGACATAAAATTTGTAGGTTTATCTAGGTACACAACTGGTATATAGGAGAATCACTTAGCTCATAACCAAGTCTGGAGGATCACCCAGCAGCCATATCTTAATGCACTTGGTACACTAATCCTCCTCCACAAGGAACTCTCAGGGCAGTTACTTTGTTTCTTTGAATAAAATAGCTACCACAGTAGCCGGCAAACTCATTAGTCAACAGAGCCAAATATCAACAGTACAACGATTGAAATGTCTTTTGAGAGCCAAATTTTTTAAACTTAAACTATATAGGTAGGTACATTGTTATTAACTTAATTAGGGTACTCCTAAGCTGGCCTTTGCTAAAAACGTCCTCAATCTGATTGAGGTACGTTCGCTGAGGTCGACCCCTTCCAACTCTCCCATCACACTTGTCTTGTATACTTGCTTCGTCTATCTCCTTTCATTCATCCTCTCTATATTTCCAAACTATCTCAACATACCTTTCTCAATCCTCATCTTCTTTCACTCCACAACGTTCCTTAAAATTAACTTAATAAACTTTACTTAAAGTTTTAAGTCAACTTCGCACTGTATGTGCGCGCCTGCACATGGTATTTTGTAGAAGAGCCACACTCAAGGGGCCAAAGAGCCGCATGTGGCTCGCGAGCTGCGGTTTGCCAACCACTGAACTACCAAATGAGATTTCACTAAAATTATAAGGCAGTTAATATTGGCTCTGATATTTAGTTCAGGAAATGAATGCTCTTTAATAGAAATGTGATTATGTGGACAGCAAGGAACATGTATAAACATTTTCACAGTCTCACGATTAATTCTTTAAAAAAAACCCCACATATTTTTATCTCCTGCATGCTCCCTACAGGGGATTGAACCCAAAACCCAGGCATGTGCCCTTGACCAAAACCAAACCCGGAACCCTTCAGTCTGCAGGCCGATACTCTATCCACTGAGCCAAACCAGCTAGGGCTCACATTTGATTCTTAAAGCTCTCCCCAGATGTGTCAACTTTCATATGCCTACCATCTCCTGAACTCTGAATCTGGTCCAAGATGTATTACATCATCGAATTTACAAAATCTGCACACCTAAAATACCCCATTGTAGTGAAGATCAACTCTAAACTTAGGGTGTGCATTAGCTGAGAAAAAATCCAATGCCCAAGATTGCTCTCTGGGGATAGTTTTGTTTTGTTTTGTTTAAAGCTTCCCAGGTGACTTAAAATATATGCCAAAACTGAAAACCAGTAACTCAAATTGTGTTGGCAACTCTAGGAAAAAAACTGGGGGGAGGTATTGATCTACAGTAGGAAAATGGAAAAAGGCAAAAAAAGGAATCTGAATGTAGCAACATTACAATTGTTTAATTGATTTTAAAGAGAGGATGGGAGAGGGAGAGAAACATCCATATGCACAAAGAGAGAGAGAGAAACATGGATTGGTTGCCTTCTGTGCACATGACCAGGAATGGGACCCACAACCTGGGTATAAGAAGCTCTGATCCGAGAATAAAAACCCTCAACCTTTTGGTGTGCGGGACATCACTCCACCTGAGCCACACCGGCCAGGGCACAATGTTACTTTTTACCAGCTTTACCCAGGCTTCAATACATTCCAAATTAAAGGTGAACTGGTAATTTAAATAAAAAGTCAATTCTCATTAAATTCACATAAGTTATGCTCTATAAAGTCACAGCAAATATTGAACCACGGTTCCTAGGGGAAATACAGGGTTAGGTTCCTGTGATTCTCTCTGGTCACATTCAACCAAAAATAATAATGGTTCCTGTGTGTTTCTGTTTAAAGACACCTTAATATAGACTGTTGGTTCTTTAACACTGAACCCGAGGCCAACAGCACATGCCTGAACAAAGGTTACCTAACATACAGTCTTCTTGCAATTAGGAACACTAGGCAGCACTTCAGTCCTCCCCTTGGGAGCCATTTTAAAGACAGAAATGTGTGTGTGTGTGTGTGGAGGGGGGTGGCATTAAATAGACTGAAAAAAGGACATCTGTTTACAGTACAATAGCTGAAACAAGGCAGAGCATCACCTTGTTTGACTCAGCTGGGAACATGAGCTTCCAGAAACTGAAATTTTTTGGTCTTTTTGCCAATCGGTTGTGTAAATCACCACGAAAGCACCATAAATATCCATAGTATTACAAATAATTTTACTGAGTAGACAGATTCAAAAATACAGAATCTGTGAATAAGGATGGACTGTAGCAGTATCAAATCAAGGTAGTTCAAACTAACTGTCATAAAGACATGAATTCTATGAGGTTCCTACTAAGCACATCAAGAGCAAAGACGGCACCAACATATGCACTATGTAATTTTTTTCCATTGGAATCCTTAAACTGGGTTTCTTAAGAATGTAACAATTTTTCTCACAGCAAAATCTTCATACTAAAAAAATCTATATGCCCCATTTGCTCAAAATATCTTCCTTTCATGTAGTAAAAAAGCAAAATTATATTTTAATTAGTATTTCAATTACCTCCAATTACAAAATGCAGCAATGATTTTAAAGAAAGGATATGGCCCTAGCCAGTTTGGCTCAGTGGATAGAGCGTTGGTCCTCACACCGAAGGGTCCCAGATTCAATTCTGGTCAAGGGCATGTACCTTGATTGCAGGCTTGACCCTGGCCCCCATCGATGTATCTCTTTCACATGGATGTTTCTGTGTCTCTCCCACTCCCTTCCACTCTCTAAAAATCAATGGAAAAATATCCTCGGGTAAGGATTAACAAAAAGAAAAAAAGGTATGTTGATTGGACTACACCCACGTTTCTCTCATTGATGTTTCTCTCTCCCCCTCTCCCTTCCTCTCTCTAAAATCAATATAAAAATATGTGGGGGGGTTTTAAAGACACAAACACACTTTGGGACAAAAATAGAAGGCATCTCATTAATTGCAAAACAGAGTAGCACAATGACTGTGAAGATGATTATCCTAACTAATGCTTTTGTTCACTTAGACTTGACTCTACTATCCACTGATGTTTATCATTCAAAGGGAACACCTTTAATTCTACTGTTCCCCCTTTCTCTGGGCACTTGGTCCAACAGCTCCTGAACAGCCCTATTCCCTGCCAGAACACCCAGCCAAACTTCTTAAATACCATAATTCTAGCTATATTCCCCAAGTCCCCAGTGCTCAGTAAGCCTCTGTATCCAAGATGACAGTCAATTTTCTACCTTTTGATTATCCTGTACCCTTCATAATGAGATCAACAAATAGTCGTGTGAGATTTAATTGTAAAGGCAGCATGACTACAATAGTAATGTTGGTAATAGCCCATATTCCACCTCTCTCAATCACTACATCCAATTACTTGAGTAATGAGCAATGAAATTTTGAATAATCCAAAATAATTTATTTCTAAGTCACCTGAAAATTAGCACACATTCATAGTCCATCTGTTATTAAATCGAAAACTCCTTCCATCTAGCCAAATCAAGTCAATAGTCTAAGATCCAAAAATAAAAATTAAAAAATAGTCTAAGATCCAATTACGTAAGAGAGGAAGAAAATGCAGAAAATCCACAAGAGTAATTCAACTGACCATGTCTCTCAATTATACCACTGTTTTTAGATTTGACAAACATCAACTATTAGGCACTGGCCTTCTAAGACCTTAGACATAACATAAGGGAGTCCACATCTGAAGTTAATAAATAAATCTGGATGTCAAATTAGAAAAGTATACCAAGTATATTTAAAACTTCCAACGTAAGAGAAGTCTGAATGAAACAGTTGCATTCTAAGATCAGAAAATATATTCAGTAGGCTAAGTTAAATACTTTATAATACATATTTGTGAATGAAATGAGCCAATAGGGAAAGAAAAAAAAAGGGAAAGAAAAAAAGATTAAACACAAAATGAAAATAAAACAACACACAAAATACAATTTTATGGTTTAGCACAGTGGTCCTCAACCTTCCTAATGCCACGACCCTTTAATACAGTTCCTCATGTTGTGGTGACCCCAATTTCATTGTTACAAATTGAACATAATTAAAGCATAGTGATTAATCACAAAAACAACATGTAATTATATATGTGTTTTCCGATGGTCTTAGGCGACCCACCCCTGTGAAAGGGTCGTTCGACACCCAAAGGGGTCGAGACCCACAGGTTGAGAACCGCTGGTTTAGCTGAATACAGAATACCCCAATACTGCTATACTCTTATGAATGTTTAGAATCACATAAAAATTCTCTTTAATAGTGCTTTTGTAGTTTGGAGACAAAGTTTGTAGCAAAAAATCAAGATCCCTAAAATGTTATATCTAAAAATTTGCTACAAAGAACTTTCATTTAGTATTTTAAGATTTCTAGAATTATCAAAATCAAATGTAAATCTCTCTCTTTAATCTAACTCATACCAATTTTAAGTACCATCACGAGCCCACCATTCCCTAAGAACAGTTTCTTAAAACATAAACTGGCCCTTTCCCAATAGCTCAGTTGGTTAGAGTGTCGTCCCGATATTCAAAGTTGCGGGTTCAATCTGCAGACAGGGCACATATAAAAATCAACCAATGAATGCATAAATACTAGTAAGTGGAACAACAAATGGATGTTTCTCTCGCTCTTTCTAAAAAATCAATCCCCCGCCCCTCCCACCCCACATCTTAAAAGGAAAGAAAAACAAACAAAACATAATTCTTAGTGACTTGTGACTGTTCCAAAAACTGGGAAACCATGTCTCAGAGAGCTCACAGGAGTTTGAAAACCACAATCTTGAAGGGTAAAGAACTCTGGCAACATGACAGAGCAGGGCTTCCCCAGCATACAGGTGTGCCAGGGTCCTGAGCCTCACCCTCAGCGTTTCACACACCTAGCTGCAACCTCCAACTACCTCACCATCTTAATGTGCTGTTCAAAAATTATTTTCTGCATGTGCCACAACCTGAAAAAACGTTGGGAGGCACGACTAAGATGAGACTAAAGCAGTTACAACTTCAACTTTAAAATACATACTCTCCAAGGAGAAATGCAAAGTCTACCCACAGTTATGGATCCTAAAGAATACTTCATTTTTATCAATATGAGTAATCAAATTCTATGTTACATTTGTATAATATGCAAAATACAATTCCTCTTACTGCTTACGTAACCTCTTCAGCAGCAGTAATATCCTGCTGTGGCTAAAATAAAGAAATCTGGCCCGGCAGGCGTGGCTCAGTGGTTGAGCATTGACCTATGAACTAGGAGGTCACAGTTTGATTCCGGGTCAGAGCACATGCATGGATAACGGGCTTGATCCCTAGTGGGGCGTGTGCAGGAGGCAGCCGATCAATGATTCTCTCTCATCATTCATGTTTCTGTCTCTCCCTCTCCCCTCCTCTATGAAATCTATAAAAATATATTTTTTAAAAAATTTGAAAACTTTTTAGCTAAGGGCTTGGTCAGAGCACAGCATTTGTGCACTCTCTATTTCCTAAGCAATTCTAACTGAAATTCCCCAAATATCCATTTCTTAACCTCCTTCCATGCTTTTTCTCCACAACACGATCACCTTCTAATATATGCAATTAACTTAAATATTTTGTTCCCGTCTCTCCCAATTAGACTTTTTAAAATATATTTTATTGATTTTTTACAGAGAGGAAGGGAGAGGGACAGAGGGCTAGAAACATCGGTGAGAGAGAAACATCAACCAGTCGCCTCCTGCACACCTCCTACTGGGGATGTGCCTGCAACCAAGGTACATGCCCTTGACCGGAATCGAACCTGGGACCCTTCAGTCCGCAGGCTGACGCTCTATCCACTGAGCCAAACCGGTCTGGCCCAATTAGACTTTTTATATCCAAAAAGACAGAAATCTTGTCTACTTCTGTTCACTGCTATATTCCCAGCACCTTAGATGAGTACCTGACACATAATAGGCCCGCAAAAAATTATTGATGAGTGAACAAATTTGATTGCGGTTTTATGTGTAATTTAATTGTTTTGAAAAAGTTAAGCTTTGCTCATAAGATGGTCAAGGAAAAAATTTGTTCACCAAAGACAGAACCACAGAAAGTTGTGTTGTGTTTGAAAAATCTTGATTTATGTATAGTAAAGCATTTGTCAAGATACTACCAGAAATTTGAGATGCTTTAAAAATACAAATACAAAGAAAGACTTAGTTTTATTTTAGTTAAATTAGGGAACATCAGTTTTCCATTTCTCTCATCAGAAAGCACAAAGGAATAAAGGGTGATAGGACAGTTAAAGGTAGTACTTGGGACACAAAAAAATGCAGTATTACACTGGCAAGTTTTTTCCCCATTGCTTAAGTCGCCGTGTAAAATTCATAATTATCAATATTAAGTTCTTTACTGACTCATTTTTCTCTTAAAAACAAAACTGCTGGCCCTAACCGGTCTGGCTCAGTGGATAGAGCATCAGCCTGCGGACTGAAGGGTCCCGGGTTCGATTCCGGTCAAGGGCATGTACCTTGGTTGCCGGACATCCCCAGAAAAGGGTGTGCAGGAGGCAGCTGATCAGATGTTTCTCTCTCATCAATGTTTCTAGCTCTCTATCCCTCTCCCTTCCTCTCTATAAAAAAAAAATCAATAAAATATATTTTAAAAAAACACCCTGCTCTTTCCAGACACTTGAAGTCTAAATCTAACCAGCAAATTAGTTATCCCCATATTTCTCTTGTGCAATACCATCACAAATATTGTGGATTTTAATCTTAATTCTCAGTCTTAAAACAAATATTTTTAGTCTTAATACAAATCATCTTAAATTGGTCACATAGCCCAGCTACCGTTCAACTGGTGTTCCAGTTCCTTTTGGGGCCTCAAATGACGGAACTTCTCTCACATCTCCGGGGAGATTAGTGTAAAGGATAATGTTTCCTGAAATTGTTCTTGTTTTTCCCCTGCACCATTTCATGACATCTCTTCAACTAGGAATGTTCTATACTTTTTTTTTTTTCCTATTCTGCAGCAAAGTCCAGGGGGGCGAAGCAAAGGTAAAAAACAAAACAAAACACAACTGTATGAAGAACAGGTTGAAAGGGGTGAACACAAAAGCACAGAAGTAAATGTGAACTCAAGTATGTGCACAAAAGAGGAAGATGATGAAAAAAGGAGAAGAGATAAAAAAAAACCGCTGTTCTGGCCTACAAAGGAGAAAAACCCAAAGCGGGGAGACCTGCTTATTATTCAAGCGACAAAAGCACGAAATCCTTCTAAGAAAAAACGTGGTCTCTTTCTCTACTCGAGGCGCCGTCGTTAAAATCCCAAGCGCGCCGGCCGGACACTCACGCGCGCGTCCCACCTCCTCTTCCCACGCGCTCGGAACCGGGGAGCCCTCGCCGGGAAACGAGGTGCAGGCTGCGGATAACGTGGAGCCCATCTCTGCCAAACTCCAACTCTGGTTGCCATCTTTGCCAGAAAAACACATACACAATTCCTCGGATTCGGGAAATCGGGGCTCCGTGAAGTTGGAAAGCCGGGAAACCACGCACTGCCAAGCCAGGTCGCGGTGACACGGGCCGGCCAACAGCTCCGACCCGTCGGAGGCTGCACCGAGGACCGGGGGGGAGAGAAAGGGCAAAGGGCCGGGG
>NW_006293700.1:3605652-3621105 GCF_000327345.1 Myotis davidii
CGCGGCGAGCCCCCCGGCGGCCCCGATCGCGCGGGGCGTGTGTCTCCGGTTCTGAGCGGGCCGCGGTTGCTTTCTTTTCCGTCTGTTCCCCGAGATCCTGATGAAGTCCGGACTCGTGGGGTGTTTTGTTTTGTTTTTTTCTGGTTTGTTTTGTTTTCCCAACCACAGGTAGATGGTGTACAGATGTTCCCCTTCGCAGGTCTTTCCGCACCTTTGGGCCCCCGTGCGCACCCATGGGGCTGGAGAAAACTTTCCGCGGGGCTGCTTTCTGGTCTTCCGCACATGGGAGGCTTCTCAGAGCCCTCATTTGGGAAGAGAGACACGGGTTTCCTTGTGCAACGGTCTGAGAATGGAAAGCAGAACAACACTTTGCTGTCAAGGCAAGCGTAGGTTTTGTAGAGCTGAAACTTGCCCGGAAGGGAAGGGAAGGGAAATTTTTGAAATTGTTTCTTCCTCTCTGTGTGTGATTTCAGCCCCTTCATCCGAGCCCGAGTTTAAAACTTTACGTGTATCAGTAATAGCTAACGGTTGTTAGAGCATTGACATTTGATTAGACATTTGACCCTAGACAGGAATTTCTTTGTTTAATGTATCAGCGTCGCGCTATAACATACACATCCCTTCTATCACATCCTTACTTCAGCCTGTTTCGTGGTGGACAGTTATGTGGTCATTCGACATAGGGATGTATTTGAGTAGGGAACGCTGAGCAGACAAAATTTATTCTGGGAATGCACCAGTTCTGCCAAAATTCATCAGAAGTCACGTTTAAAACAGCGATTCCAGAGCTGAATATGTCATCGGTTTGTAAGAGGAAAATGGAAGCCAAAAGCTTGCACCTCGTGTCCTATCTCTAAAAAATGAAGGGGTATGATAATATATTGAGTTGAAGGCTTTTACTTTACCAGAATGATAAGATTTCAATACAAGAGCAATGTAGGATATCATCATTTCCACCCTTAAATTATGTTCTCTGGGAAATTCCCTAATGTAGAATGTCTTCAAAATGAAAAAGATCTTTAAAATACACCAATTATTCTATGGTATAGAGAGGAAGTTACTATATTGGTATACTTTTTTTTGCCATCAGACTTCCACCCTAATTGCCAGAAATGGGCTGGTTTTCCCTTTGTTGTGCAAAATGACCTTGTCCTTAAGGAATGTTTGGAGGCTCTTGGCTACGAAGAATAATTCAGAAGCACATCAGGTGTTAGCCCAGTGTGTTGTCAACATTTCAACTGTGAGTAAAACTCACATGTACCAATGAAAGAGGAAAGCTGTTCCAGATTCATTTTCTTTTGGAGATTTTTTTTATCCCATCATCTCAGAAAATTGCTCCAGAAAATCACATTTTATCATCTAAGGTTCACCTTGTTTAAAAGCTGATTCTCCCTAAGGTGTGAGTGACATCAGATGACCCCACAAACAAAGCATTATGACATCATCAGAGCCAACAACCAGCTGTGACAAATATGAGAAAAGGGGTTTTGGTAATCTTGACATGCCTCACAGTAAAAATCAGCATCTGGTCCCTTGCGTTTTATACGTGTTAAAAAGAATCTTCATAGGAGGGAAAAGTCAGTACCATGCATGCTTATGAAATTTTGTATTTCAAGGAGTTACCTGACCCTCACAAGTCCATCCATCAGCAGAGGTGTGTAAACCTCAAGATAAGAACACCTTTAGTAAGGAGGTGGCACCTTTAGTCAGGAGATCAGCTCACTCTCGTGCCCTTCGAAACCTACCTTTTACTGAGATATAGTTGCATAGCACTTCCTTTCATTTGCTTATGTTCCAGTCTTCCTGAAAAGCAGGGTGCTGTGAGGAAAGCTCTGAGTTGAGAACCAGAAGAGCTGAGCGCTTGCCTTGGTCCTTCCCAGGGGTGATGCTAAACATATTTAACAACAGATGTGGCACAGATGTGGCACAGGGACCAACCATGCAGAACAGAAGCTGCTCATGCTAGGGCAGGGATCTGGATGCTCCCTGCCTGGTGGGCCGGATCAGGGGGAGCTCTGTGGGTATTCAGAAGCCACTGAAGGGAGATCCTTTGGGGGGCAGGGGTTGAGGGCACTGGCTCTTTTTTTTTTTTTAATATTTTATTGATTTTTTACAGAGAGGAAGGGAGAGAGATAGAGAGTTAGAAACATCGATCAGCTGCCTCCTGCACATCTCCCACTGGGGATGTGCCGGCAACCCAGGTACATGCCCTTAACCGGAATCGAACCTGGGACCTTTCAGTCCGCAAGCCGACGCTCTATCCATTGAGCCAAACCGATTTTGGCGAGGGCACTGGCTCTTTACTAACCTCTGTAGAAGTATTTTAGTGTTTTCTTCTGGGGGTGACAGAAATGTTCTAAAAGTAGATTGTGGTGATGATTGCCCAACTGTATAAATTTACTCAGAATGATTTATTATCATGGGTGAAGTTTATGGTATATAAATTATACCATAACTAGAGGCCCGGTGCATGAAATTCATGCCCTCGGGGTGGGGGGTTTCCTCAGCCCGGCCTGTGCCCTCTCGCAGTCTGGGAGCCCTCAGGAGCGGGCCTAAGCCGTCAGTAGGACATCCTTACTGCCACTGTGCTCGCCAGCCGGGAGCCTGCCTCAGGGCTTCTGGCTGAGTGGCTCTCTCCCTGTGGGAGCGCACTGACCACCAGGGTGCAGCTCCTGTGTTGAGCATCTGTCCTCTGGTGGTCAGTGTGCATCATAGTGACTGGTCATTCCGCAGTCCAGTCTATTTGCACATTAGCCTTTTATTATATAGGATAAAGCTGTTCAAAGAAAGAGAAACTCATTTTAGTGTGTTAACACAGCCAACACCAGTAAGGCCTAGATGGCCTTCAGACTGGCTCTCCCCTTTATGGTATGAGACAGTGGTATGGTCAGTTATCTCCCTGGGTCAGCATTTCTTCAAAGCTTTCCAGATAAGTTATTTCCATTGTGAAAAATTCCACAATGGTGTCATTACAATTCCTATTGCTCTCTCTCAACTGCTCATAAGGCTTTCATTGCCCAATCACATAGTTATCTTTGCTATATTGCTTAGGAGGACAGCAGCCTTAGTGTCTCTGTCCCTGCCAGACAGTTCTTTCTCAGCCTATGACCTTATGTCCTGCCTAACTTTCCCATCCACTTTTTGTGAGCATTTTTGCCTGACCTTGCTTAACCTGTATTAGGAAAGGCACTAGATTTGAAATCAGAAGGCCTAGATTTGAATTCTAACTCAGCTTTTTCTTAGTTCTGTGACATGAAGTGGGTCACTTAAATGTCTCTGGACTTAGTTTCGTCCTCTGTAAAATGGGAGTAAAAATGCCCACATGCAGTTTGTGGTGGAGTCTCGATGAGATGATGCAGAGGAGCTCCATGAGCTGCACAGCCGCACATGGATGAGAGGCCATACCTGGCTCTTCCCCTGCAGTACTCTGTTCTCTCTCCAGTCGGCAGATGAGATGCTGGCTAGAGATAAGAAGCAAGGTACACGCCATGACTGAGAAATACCCATGCCAAGATCCCCAGGTTTCATATCACTGTGAACACAGGCAAGTCTGGGCAGCCACTCTCTCTGACCTGAACTCTTCATAGACAAACTTTCGAGGTTGGGATGTTGCCTCTCCCTACCCCACCCAATGTCCTTGCCTGAACGTGGCACCCTCCCAAGCCTGCCCTTATTAATGACAGTAATGATAACATCTACCTTGGGTTGAATATTTCCATGTGCCACACAGGCACTGTGAGAGGCACTTGCATTTCCTGTATTATTTAAAGTTTAAAACAGCATTTTGAGAACGTAAGCCAATTCCCATTTCCAGGTTAGGAAGAGGCGTAGAGAGGCAGCTGATGAACAGCAGAGTCAGGCTTCTACTTTGGGAACGCTAACCCCATGGCTCTGCAGACTAAATTATTTGACTAGTATGCATGCAGCGTTGTCCTCTCAATGCCAAGTAACTAATCAAATTGAGTCATTTTAAACTTGAACTTAATAGACAAGGTGGATTTTACATTTCACCCAGAATATCTGATGCCCCCAAATACATCTAATTGGTGGGTTTTCACAGTTTGACAAAGTAAAAAAATTAAAAAGTGGCAATTTTGACCCAAAAGCACATACTGAATGCTAGGCACTGCAGATATAAAGGTGAATAAGACACAGTTCCCATAGTCGCATTGCTTACCATCAGGAAAACAGATGAAAGAAAGGTTTTGATAGACTATAGGAAAGCTACTTGCTGCCTATGATGGGATGCTAAGTGAGGCTTAAGTAGTCTTGCCTAGGAGCTGAAGAAGGCTTCCTGGAAGAGCCAGGGCCTGAGCAGAGGTAAAAAGGGGTAGCAGAGAGGCGTGCCTGAGAGGGAGCAGGCCTGTAATTGGTGTCTACAGGGGCTGTCAGTTTGGTATTGCCCAATGGAAAGTGATGGGAGGAGCTGGGAGACAAGAGGCAGGCCAGACATGGTCATGGAAGGCTTTGTTGGCTGAGGAGGAGGAGGTTGGACTTGATCTTAGAAACCATTTGGCAAATTTGAGGTGTTATCAAATGGGAAGTGATGGGGCCAGATTTGTGTTTTGGAAGGACTGCTCTGGTGGCCGAACAGATTTATCGCAGAAGATCAAACAAAAACCAGAGAAGGAGGCTATTGGAAAGGTCAAACAAAAATCAGAGATGAAGGATGAGGGCTTGGTCAAAGGCATGTTGAGGAAGGAAATGAAGGTCTCGAGATATTTAGGGAGGGAACATACGGGACTGGGATTGTTAGTATGTAGGGACAAGGAAAGAGTTGAGCACCAGGTTTCTAATTTGAAAATACAGGAGTTGTCAGAATGGCTACCATCATCAAATCAACAAACGACAAGTGCTAGCGAGGATGTGGAGAAAAAGGAACCCTCCTGCACTGCTGGTGGGAATGCAGACTGGTGCAGCCACTGTGGAAAATTGGAGTTTCCTCAAAAAATTAAAAATGGAACTCCCATTGGACCCAGTAATCCCACTTCTAGAAATATATCCCAAGAAATCAGAAGCATCAATCAGAATATATGCTCCCCTATATTTATAGCAGTGCAATTTACAATAGCTAAGATTTGGAAACAGCTTAAATGCCCATCAGCAGATGAGTGGATTAAAAAACTTCGATAGCCGAAGCCGGTTTGGCTCAGTGGATAGAGCGTTGGCCTGCGGACTGAGGGTTCCCAGGTTCGATTCCGGTCAAGGGCATGTGCCTGGGTTGCGGGCACGTCCCCAGTGGGAGATGTGCAGGAGGCAGCTGATCGATGTCTCTCTCTCTCATCGATGTTTCTAACTCTCTGTCTCTCTCCCTTCCTCTCTGTAAAAAAATCAATAAAATATATTAAAAAAAAAAAAAACTTCGATACATCTACACAATGGAATACTACGCCGCTATAAAGAAAGAACGTTCACCATTTGCAACAGCATGGATGGACCTGGAGAGCATTATTCTAAGTGAAATCAGCCAGTAGGAGAAAGATAAGTATCACATGATCTCACTCATTTGTGGAATATAATAAACAACATAAACCGATGAACAAAAATAGAACAGGCTCTATCCCCCATGGGGGAGTGTGCAGGAGGCAGTGGATCAATGATTCTGGTCATTGATGTTTCTATTGCTCCCTCTTCCTTCCTCTCTGAAATCAATAAAAATAAAAAATAAGTAAGAAGAAAGAAAATACAGGAGTTGATAGAAATAAAAGGAATGATAGTAAAGGGGGAAAATACAATTCCATTTTGGACATGTTTGAGGATTTTAAGCTTCATGTAGGACATCTGTCCTACCTTTTTCAAGTGAAAGTTGTAAAATCTATCTCAAATGAATTTGCTAGGAAATCCTGGGGACAGAGGTTCAACTGATAGGAGGACTCCTTTCTGTCCGTCTCTGAGGTGACCTAGGTGCCCTCTAGTCCCCAGACTCTCATCCATCCAACTCATATCCAGCTCAGTAACCCCAGGATAGTTCCAGCTACAAAGAGGCAGGGGATCAAACCCTGACCTCGAGCATGGCAATCGAAGGACAGGAGGGAATTCTTAGTTTTAATCAGCTCCATCTCTCAACCAGTCAGTGATGAAAAAGGTGAGGGACTTTGATTGGTAGAGCCTGGGCTGACTCCTGCAGCATGGGTGGGCCAGAGGTCTGCCCAACTGGAATCACATGTAAAAAGAGCTCTCCAAAGAAAGAAGGTGCTTATTCTACAATGAGGGAAGACAAGAGGAGAGATGCCAGAGAGACAAAAAGCATGGAAGTCAACTACTACATCTGAAGGGAATATATTCAGCAGGTAATTCTGCATCACAGGCCTGAAGCTGCAGAGGGTGGGGAGAAGCTTTCATTTGGGTGTAGTTTGGGATTGATTTTAACATTAGATGGCCTGAAATATTTTTCTTTTTTTAGAGGAAGGGAGGGAGGGGGAGAGAGAGAAACATGGATGTGAAAATGAAACATTGATTAGTTGCCTCCCACACACACCCTGAGTGGGATTGAACCCGAAACCTGGGTAAATACCCTGACTGAGAATTGAACCTTCCACCTTCTGGTGTATGGAGGATGCTCCCACCAACTGAGCCAGCCCCAGAAGGAGCCCAGTTCATGTAGTAAAATGATTACATTTGAAAGCATGAGAATAAAGAGGTCATTTCAACCGAGAGTTTAGGGGAAAGAAGAATATGATCCTGAGGCCAGAAGCTAGGGGAATACCAACATTTAGGAGGAGTAACCTAGCAGCCAAAAGAGAGTGGAGGAGGGAGTAAGTTGTCAGCAATGTAAATTCATCTAAGAGTATTTGTTTTTTAAAAAACAACTGGCAACTGAAGTATATCAGTGATCTGCATCAGTTTACTTTTTGAATTGTGGTGTGAACTGCCAAGTGAAGCCATAGAGACATCAAGAGGCTTAGCTGAGAAGAGAGAGATCAGACTATACTAGAGACAAATGCCAGAGAGAGGGTGGGGGAAATTTTGTTTTCTGTTTATTTTCAGAAAGATATTTGACTATTTTCATATGCAAAAAGGAGTCAACAGAAAGGGAGTAGAAGTTTGAAGAGAGAGGGATCATATATATTTAGTTTGATGTTGAGGAAGTCTCCTAATAGTTTCTTAAATCATAATATCATAGAACTGGGGGAAATAGAATCCTAGGATATGGCGGGGTAGATGAAACCACAGGATAAACACCACCGTACATGGTCCTAGAGCATGAATTTTACTGTTTAGTAGCTTATTTAAAATAGAACATTCTTCAGACTCTTTGATATTCAAGGGCACACTTAGGGTTACTTAAGTGGAAACTTGGAGAATCACTGAGGTAAATATTAAATTTAAACCTGTTGCTGGCTTCTTTTGCTTATTGGCTTTGTCAACTGCAGTGAAAAGCAGCAAAGAGTTTACAATTATTAGAGAGGCCAACTTTGAAGGGACTCTTCTGGCGAAAGGTAAGATGATTTGAGCAACAAAACAAGTAAGGACTGCAATAAACTGAAGCACATCCACATGGAAATACACGTATATATATGCACATCTATGTACACACATACACAGTCATATTATGCCATACATTCATAATGATATAAGAAAAATCCCGCATTGCTCAACTTTTGAATTTGCTAGGTCATCAACTCATTTGGGGAAAAGAGGAAACACTCACTTTTTTCTACCTCTCCTATATGCACTGTATTTCAAGGTAACCAATGGTTGATAAAGTCCTTCCTTACAGGAGAAATTCAGCTATTGCACATAGATGCTATGAAGCAATAAGAAGAATAATTTTGCAAACTTTAGTGAAGTAATGGAGCCCAACATCAATCATTAATGGGTGCTAAAGCGATCAGATGAAAAGGGAGGGGGAACTTTATCATGAATGGATCATGATGACACACCTGAACCAAGCTGGAAATGGTACAATAGGAAGTAACATGAAATGCGCTTGCCAAAAAGCCTAATCATGACTATATCTCATGATCAGTTTGTAGGAAATAAGGGTGAGACAGGTACAAAACAGAGAACTTTTAAAACCACATTATGAGGCTGAAGTCGGATAGGAAATTCTATAGGACAAATGCAGTTTCTTCAAAAAATGGCTACCTAAGGAAAAAACAGAAGACACAAATTACTAATGCCAGAAATGAAAGGGGGAAATCCCATGGACATTAAAGGGATAAAGGGATATTATGAACAACTTTATACTCACAAATTTGATAACCAAGATTAAATGAACCAATTTCTTGAAAAATACACCTACCAAGACTTACAGAAGTAATAGATATGTAAATAGGCCTACATCTATCAAAGAAATTGAATCAATAATTAATAACCTTCCAAAACAGAAAGTACCAGGCCCAGATACATTCACTGATGAATTATACCAAGCATTTAAGGAAGAAATTATTCTAATTCCCTATAATCTTTTTAAGAAGATAGAAATAGCCCTAACTGGCTTGGTTCAGTGGATGGAGCGTAGGACTGGGGACTGAAGGGTCTCGGGTTCAATTCTGGTCAAGGGCACATGCCTGGGTTGCGGGCTTGATCCCCAGTGGGGGACGTTCAGGAGGCAACCAATCAATGATTCTCTCTCATCATTGATGTTTCTATCTCTCCCTCTCCCTTCCTCTCTGAATCAATAAAGATATATTTAAAAACAAGAAGAAGATAGAAATAGCCCTGGCCAGTTTGGCTCAGTGGATAGAGCGTCGGCCTGAGGATTGAAGGGTCCCAGGTTCAATTCCTGTCCAGGGTACATGCCCAGGTTGCGAGCTCGATCCCCAGTGGGGGGTATGCAGGAGGCAGCCGATTGATGATTCTCATCATTGATATCTCTATCTCTCTTCCTCTCCCTTCCTCTCTGAAATCAATAAAAATAAATTAAAAAAAAATGTTTAAAAGAAAGAAGATAGAAGTAGAGGTAATACTTCCTGACTCCTTTTATGAGGCCAGTATTACCCTAATATGAAAACTAAAGACAATACAAAAAAACCTCAGATCAATATAGCTCATGAATGTAGGTGCAAAAATCCTCAACAAAATATTAGCTTATCTAATCTCACAATATATAAAAAGAGTAATACTGATCAAGTGGGAAATTTCCCAGGCAGGTAAGGCTTTTCAACATTAAAAATTAATTAATGTAATCTATTATATTGATAGACTAAAAAAGAAAATTACAAGATCAAATCAATAGATACAGAAAACGCATTTGACAAGATCTAACACCCATCAATGATCTAAGTTCTCAGTAAACTAGGAATAAAGGGGAACTTTCTCAACCTGATAAAAATGATTCTTAAAAAAACCCTACAGCTAACATGGTAATTAATGGTGAGAAACTGGACGCTTCCCCACTAAGGTCAGGAACAAAGCATGGATGTCCCCACCATTGCTTTCCTGGGAGGGGACCTCCAGGTATGTGTGTCTCTGCTTCTTTGCATCTAGAAGATGGTGACAGATTGATTTATCTGTTGAGGATGGTCATGAAGGGGTTCAGTGTGATTCCTGTTTAATTTGGGGGGTTCTCACTCTTAATCAACATTCAAAATTTTCCATGGCAGATGTGTAACCACAAGCTGCCAAATCAACTGACATTTTAATTCAGCAACTTTCTGAATCGGGTTTCAGGTTTGGTTTTATAGTTGTCAGAAAGCTGTTTGTGGCTGAAGAGTAAAATATTACAAATGTCCTAGAATTCTAACAGTGCCTTGAAAAGAAACAGGATTTGAAGTTGTCCTCTTTCATTAACTTGTCAAGTACCATCAAAAGCAACCACTCCCCTGGATATAAATTCACACTGTTCATTCTCCAGGCATTGTAAGCACCCAAAGCCCTGCCCTCAATGGGCAAGAAAAAACGTGAGTAGCTATTTACCTCTCCTGAACTCGTGGCTTTCAGATCCCCATTTGTGAGTACTATGGAACTGCCATAGCTGGCCAAGGTAATCAGCCAGATTCCCCCATTTTCCAAGGGTTTGTTGCCTGCAACCCACCCTCAATATCGATTCCTATAAGAGTCATGGTTCTTAACTGAAAGCAACTGAAGTCAACTACAACTCCCTGGGCGGAGAAGAAAAGGCAATCACTGGAAGAATGCGGCGGGCTCCTTGGCTATGTGCCTAGGCCAGTGATGGCGAACCTTTTGAGCTCGGCGTGTCAGCATTTTGAAAAACCCTAACTTAACTCTGGTGCCGTGTCACATATAGAAATTTTTTGATCTTTGCAACCATAGTAAAACAAAGACATATTTTTGATATTTATTTTATATATTTAAATGCCATTTAACAAAGAAAAGTCAACCAAAAAAATGAGTTCGCGTGTCACCTCTGACACGTGTGTCGTAGGTTCGCCGTCACTGGCCTAGGCGCTGGTAGTCAGGAGGCAGGAAGAAGACGCTCTTTAGCTCCTGTAGTAGGATGTTAGGGTCCCACCTTCACGTGGATATCTTAATGATCACTTGCCCGTTTTCCTCCTTCTCCATGAAAGAGAGGGAAATGCCTTAGTTGTCTTGACCCAACAACATGAAAGCCAACATAGGTCCGTATAATACTAGTCAACAATTAGATCCGGTGGCCAAAGGTTTCCCTCCCTCTCTGTGCAAGAGACAACAATGGGCTCGCCACTGACCCTTCGTGTGCCTCATTCAATGTGAGCTTTTTTTACTCTCATCAGACTCAGGGCTATCTGGTAGAAGACAAACCTCCTATGAAGTTTTTTTTTAAAAAAATATATTTTATTGACTTTTTACAGAGAGGAAGGGAAAGGGATAGAGAGTTAGAAACATCGATGAGAGAGAAACATTGATTCAGCTGCCTCCTGCACATCTCCTACTGGGTGGGGATGTGCCCGCAACCAAGGTACATGCCCTTGACCGAAATCGAACCTGGGACCTTTCAGTCCACAGGCCGACGCTCTATCCACTGAGCCAAACCGGTCAGGGCTCCTATGAAGTTTTTATTATCTCCATCTAATGCCTAGTGCCCACTGTAATATTCTGAACTTTGCGACTCTCCTTCTCCTTCCCTCCCATGAAACCCCTCACAACTGCCTGACATTAACAGACCAATTGCATGGCTTCTTTGTCTCAGTGGATACAGTGTTGGCCTGGGTTTGATTCTGGTCAAGGATACATACTACAGTTGCAGGCTTGATCCCCAGCCTTGGCCAGGGTGCGAGTGGGAAGCAACCAATCCATATGTCTCTCTCACATAGATGTTTCTCTCTCTCTGTCTCTCCTCCGCCCTTCCACTCTGTCTAAAAATCAGTGGAAAAGTCCTAGCCGGCTTGGCTCAGTGGATAGAGCATCGGCCTGCAGACTGAAGAGTTGCGGGTTCAATTCTGGTCAAGGGCACATGCCTGGGTGTGCCGGAGGCAACCGATCAATGGTTCTCTCTCATCATTGATGTTTCTATCTCTCTAGCCCTCTCCCTTCCTCTCTGAAATCAATAAAAATCTATTTAACAAAATAAAATAAAAATTAGTGGAAAAAATATCCTCTGGTGAGGATTAACAAAAAACAAAAATAGACCAACTAGCAAGTCCTTAAGTTGGTTTAAAGAAAACACCTCTTGAAATTGCTGAATTAGCTTGATTTACTGGTAGTTCTTACCTAAAAGATGAAACAGGCCAATATCAAATGGGCTATGTTATTATCTCTATAAATAAAACCACTGAGGGGGACAAAAGAGGGGAAATGGGGGACATCTGTAATATTTTAAAAAAATGAAACCACTGAGGCCAGTCAAACCTTCTGCCTGACAAGCAGAGCTCTATGCATTAACCAGAACTTGCAATTTGGCCACAGATCAAATGGCTAACATTCATACTGACAGCAGGTATGCCTTTGGTTTACCCATGACTGTGGTATGCTTTGGAAACAGAGAAGATAGCTTCCCATGTATGCCAAATCTGTCCAAAGCTCTACTCTTAAAAGCCCAGTCAGACTTCCAGGTGGCATTTTCCCTTGACTTTAGGACCTTTGAGGTTTGGCCAATGGATTTGATTCGGTTGTTCCCTTCCCAAGGACACAAATATGTGCTAGTGATCTGTATGTTTCCTCATTTGGTGGAGGCATTCCCATGCCCCAGAGCCACAGCCTTTGCAGTCGGTAATATACTCCTAGGAAGACCTTCCCACTTGCGGAATCCCCTCAGAGTTCCATAGCAACTGGGGAATTTAATTCACAGGTCAAATTATACAATCTCTTTATACGATCTGACTGATTTTGCAACATTTCCATTATGCTTATCATGCCCAGTCCTCCAGTCTTGTAGAACTAATGCAGCAATTAAAATTCAATTGCTTTGGCCTAAGGCTCTTACCTTGATATAGCTCAGCCTAAGTCTAAGATCTCCCTTCCACAAACATAGATTTTCTCCTTTTGAAAGTATTACTGGCAGGCCCATGAGATTAGATAAAGGAATTTACACCTGCAGTGTGCCTGGAGCCCTCCTAATTTAATGTAAATAACTTATAAGGGCCCTTAAGACTAAGTTACAGTTCACGGAGCAATCACTCCACAGGTGCTCCCTCCTATGAAAACCTACATCATGATCTTCATCCAGGAGACCGTCTACTGCAGTGGTTCTCAACCTTCTAGCCCTTTAAATACAGTTCTTCATGTTGTGACCCAACCATAAAATTATTTTCTTTGCTACTTCATAACTGTAATGTTTCTACTGTTATGAATTGTAATGTAAATATCTGATATGCAGTATGGTCTTAGGTGACCCCTGTGAAAGGGTCATTCAACTGCCAAAGGGGTCGCGACCCACAGGTTGAGAACCGCTGGTCTATTGGCAATGCAATCTCCATAAAGATGCCCTTCGCCCGATGGAAAGGGCCACATGAGGCCTTACTTACTAACCCTTGTGCAGCTCAACAAGGGTACTGACTCTTGGATTCATGTTTCTCATATAAAAAGGACGCCCACACCTGAGTGATCACCTCAACCTATTGGAGACCTTAAGCTAAAAATCCCTGAGCAACCCCAGACCACCACTAGGATTCTCATTCTGGGATCAACTCCGATGGCACCTGATGTGCATGGCTCTCCCGAGACCCACCTCAGACCAGTAGTACCTGAATCCACTCAGCAACCCTTACGTTTGGTCTTCCCTTTGGCCACCTGTTTCATGTACTGATTATAAAAAATGTGTCACTGTGGGGAAGCACGGACTTGGCTGGAAAGTCTGTAAGGAGGATTCCCTGAAAGGTCGTGGCCTCTGAGGGGAACTTGCCAAAGGCGGCAGCCCCTGCCTTGACTTTTCCAAAAAAGTCTGATCCCCGGACCAGAATCTCTATGTTTGGTCTTTAAAGACCCGACCTTGTAGAAACATATGCTTTCTCAAGGATACTTACCCTGCTGATTGTGTCTAGAGGTTAATTTGAGTTCGAGCTGTTGTTCCAATAAAAAGCCAACGAGGCAGGTGAACAGGGCTGCTTTTACTTCTAAGGTAAAACAGGCCCCCAGCCTCTTTCCCAGAAACCTGTGTCACAATCTGTTCATCCGTCACTCAGGGTCTGCTGGGCAGCCCAGCAGCTGGTGCCCTGTGTGAGGAGGCCAGGACGCAACGAAACGTGGCAGAACCCTCGAAAACAAAGCGGAAAAAAATGAAAGTCATTGCGCAGTTAAGTCATTGGAGCCCGCTTGGGATTTCCAAGTTCGAGGGAATTCTTCCTCAGCTAAGGTTTCACAATGGGACAACAGCTGTCCACAGAACAGCAGCAATGTATCACAGTGCTGAAACAGTTATTAAAAGCAGGTGGTGCCTCTGTTACAGAACAACTAAAAAACTTGTAAAAAATTGTTATGATTTATAATCCTTGTTTCCCTGATGCTGGAACACTAGACCTTAATCTCTGGGAACAAGTGGGCAGGAATTTAAAAAGAAACGAGGCCCAGAGAAAACAAGTGTCCTTATCATCAACTATGTGGGCTCTTGTTCGCGCTGCATTATGCCCACTTCATATTGAAGATCAAAAGCCTACAGAGCTACAGGAGGACTTACCACTGCCCCCTCCTCCTGAAGCAGAGCCTGCAGAGCCTGTAATACCCAAAGCCCCGCCGCTGGAGGAAATATTTCCCAATCTTCTGCCTCCGGTAGGGAAGGCGCATCAAGATCCTCAATTATGGGGTCCTGTGTCAGGCAGGCCATGTCAGGAGGAGAGCTTTTGGCTTCCCCAGTTATGCAAGATCAACAAGGTAATAGAATTTATAAGCCGCTCTCCTTTAATACCTTTAAAGAAATAAGGAAAACTGTTAGAGAAAACGGGGCTAATAGTCCATTTACAAAAGGACTCCTTACTACCTCGTCTGAAAAGTATCACATGACTCCTTGGGATTGGCAGATTTTAGCCAAGACAACTCTGGACGCCAGTCAATATCTATTATGGCGAGTGGAATATAATAAAATCTGTGAGCAACAGACTATTGGTAGGTGTTCACTAGCCACCCCACCCGGGAGCCCTCTGTGCCGCATTCTGGCTCCAAGTCCCCGGCACTAGAAGACATCTGAAAAATCCATGGAAAGGACTTTGGTTTATTGTCTTGTCTGTAGGTTGTGCACCCCTATAAATGTGGTTCATAAAGTGTCTCTGTTAATTATTGTTTTGTGTCTTTGTTGTTTAGTTTAATTTGTTTAAAGATAGGGCACATTTCACTTTACTAGGGGCCCCAGCTACTTGTAACAGGCTAAGCTTGTAATAGGGATTCCAGGAACTTCCCAGCAGCTGCCAAGAACTCTTATGCTTGGGGACCTTCCTGTTCTCCCTCTCAAGACACCAGCCACTAGAAACTCTTGGCTAGTAGAAGTTCTTGTCTGTCTATAATGTAACTTGGTCACTGATTGATGTTCTTTACTTGCTTTCTTTTCTTTGGGGGACTTAGTTTGCACTTCACCATTTTATAAATATAGTAAATCTTTGGTCTTTACTGTTTAGGCTTTATGCCACTCAAAACTCATGTGCTATATTGGGTTAATATAAAATAAAATTCTAAGACTAATATCCCAGTCCACCCTTTTGTAAGTACTCATTCATTTACTGTAGGGATTTTGTTTCTGTTTTTAAAATCTCTTCTTATATACAAAATCTCATATTGTTAGTCTACTCAAAAAGAGAAAGAATATGAGAAATAATTAAACTCCCCAAGTATTTATCCTAGAGGGCTACAGCTACAGAAGTACCCTTGAATAGGCTGCAGAAGTGGCAGCAGTGGAGTGGGAGAGACAATTTTCTTGTTAAAAAAAAATGGTACTTTTACACTAAAGCCGTTAAAGGCCCAGAAGTACCCCTATGTTCATAGCAGCACAATTCACCAGAGCTAAGATCTGGAAACAGCCTAAGTGCCCATCAGTAGATGAATGGATTAGAAAACTGTGGTACATCTACACGATGGAATACTATGCTGCTCTAAAAAGGAAGGAACTCTTACCATTTGCAACGGCATGGATGGAACTGGAGAGCA
>NW_006293700.1:3621217-3624168 GCF_000327345.1 Myotis davidii
AGAAGTTACTGCAGTCCTGGGAACAACCCCTAGGACCTGCTATCTCCCCACATACACACCCATCCTTTCTCTAGCCTCCTAAAAATTGTCAAGGTCATATTACCTCTATTATGCTTCTTAAAAATCCTATCTAATAAAAGACAAATAGGGTAATTAACCATACCTCCAATACGCTTCCCATTGGCTAATCAGGACAATATGCAAATTAACTGCCAACCAAGATGGCAGTTAACCGCTAACCAAGATGGTGGCTAATTTGCATACTGCAGGCAGGGCAGGACAGTGCCATCCCGCCTGCCCCACTGCCATCTGGGCCTGCTATCTTCGACCCTGGTGGCAGGCGGCCCATATGGGACCCGACTCAGGGCTGGTGGGCAGGACCACAGCAATCCGCCACTGGCCATGCCCACAAACCACAGATCTGCCACAGGCCACGCCCACAAACAGCCCTCCGGAAGGGATCCGAGGTTGGCGGGAACGAACCGATCTGCCAACGTGCACACCCAGGCCACCTTTGCCCTGCGCAAACTATGCAGCTGGGAGAGGGGAGTGGGGCTGCTGGGAGCAGGGCGGGAACTGCCCGGGGTTTGCTCAGGCAGCCCAGAGCGGAGTGCGAACTATCCCCATTGGTAGCTGCTTGCTCATTCACTTACTTGCTCATTCATTCACTTATTCACTCACTCAGCAAATCCTCTTAGGTCCCTGGCACCAGGCCAGGCACTGAAGTTGAAGCAGGATGAGACAGAGCTATGTCCTCAAGATGTTAGTAATTTAGTATGCAGCCAAGAGAGGGGCGCCAGGTGCTGGGAGCAGGGTGGGAATTTTCCCAGGGTGGGCTTCAGGCAGCTGGGAGTGGGGCCAAAAATTCTGCCATGTTGCCATGACAACACAGAAGTTCCCACCCTGTAGCTGCTTGCTCATTCACTTACTCACTCATTCATTCCTCCTTCGCTCACTCATTATTCACTCACTCAGCAAACCCTCTCAGGTTCCTGGCACCAGGCCAGGCACTGAAAGTGAAGCAGGATAAGGCAGAGCTATGTACTCAAGATGTTAGTAATTCAGTAGGGCGAAGCAGGCACATGAATGAGGCAGTTGCATGCACAGATGCAGTGTACTGGGTTCAGTGAGGGCTGTAACTAACGATGACTTTGTTCTCTTGATAAAATGGGGCCTCAGGAGCCAGGCTGCCCCAAACCTGTAGGCCTGAGCCTAGGCCAGGAGTGGCCGGGGTCCCGGACATGACAGAGGGTGCAGGTCGGGCTGAGGGGTCTGACCCCACCCCTCACCCTCACCCCTGAGTGCACAAATTTCTGTGCATCAGGCTACTAGTGTAAATATATTTTCCATTAGAAAAATAAGCCTATTTCTAAAAGTAAGAAAAACAACAACAGTTTTTCCTATATTTGCCTAGGAAGGAAAAATTATACATAATTAAAATAATGGAGTTATGTTAATCAGGAAGTTGATTACTTTAAATGAATAAATTACTTAATACTGTTTAATAATAATTATACATAATCTTTTAGTCTAATATAACTACCTTCCCAGCGTTTACATTTTAAAGTTTTCTTTTTCTCCTTATAAAGGAAATTTTATACTTAAAATATATAAAAAACTCTGTCAAATAAAAGAATAATAATTACATTCCATTTATATATGCATATTAAATAAATCCTAATATTCTTTCACTTATAACTAATTATTTTAAGTTATAATATTGTAGAATAATATATTTTTCAAAAAGGAAAAAATTCCATGTCACTTACATTACTACTATAAAGTATCTAAATTTATAGAAATACTGGCAAAAAAAATCAAAAGAAACAATTTTATTATGAAATTAAATAAATAAAAAATAATTATATGGTTTTTGTAACTTTGTTGAAAGTATTGCTAATTCTTTTTTTTTAAAATATACTTTATTGATTTTTTACAGAGAGGAAGGGAGAGAGATAGAGAGTTAGAAACATCGATGAGAGAGACATCGATCAGCTGCCTCCTGCACATCTCCCACTGGGGATGTGCCCGCAACCCAGGTACATGCCATTGACCGGAATCGAACCTGGGACCTTTCAGTCCGCAGGCTGACACTCTATCCACTGAGCCAAACCGGTTTCGGCAGTATTGCTAATTCTTAAACTTTTTTTTTCAAATATAAAAAAATCTCTAAAACAATTTAATTATATACTTTTCTCCCTAACTGTTCCTCCAAAATTTAACAATTCTTAATAAATAGCAATACATTTCTTTACATAAATTCAATAAGATCTATTTCCAATTATAGCTATATTAACCAAAATAAAAACTAACAATAGGCCTACTTAGAGCAGCCATGCCTCTACCACCTTTTACAGGACTTAGTCCATCCAGCATTCCCCGGGAATCCCTTACAATCCACAGGGGCAGGCCATTATTGAACATGCCCATTCAACATTAAAAAACATACCAGTAAAACAAAAAAGGGGGAATATGGGACTCAAGGACTCAATGAATTATTAACATGGGGGAAGAGGATATGCATGTGTTTCTACCCTCACAGGGCAGCTGTGGATTCCAGCTTGTCGGATTGAACTCAATCATGGCATGGCACAGTGACTACCAGAACTCCTCCGGCCAGTATAGTGTAACTTTTACTAGTAATCTTACTGACAATAGCCTGATTTGCACCACTCACCCCTATGTCCTTGTTATGGCCCCAATCTACTCATCAGCATAGTTCATTTTTTCTAGTACAGGTTGGAGAAGGAGTTTATTTTGCATCCTGTATTACCACCCAGAATATTACTTCATTGACCATCAGCACTATTATGGTGCTTAGGAGACAAGCAGAAATCCTAATACCTGTTAATCTCATTAAGAAATGGCAGGAGAGAACCAAGATGGCGGCATAGGTAAACACCGGAGAATGCTGCCTCACACAACCACTTCAAAAATACAACTAAAAAAGA
>NW_006293700.1:3625470-3627722 GCF_000327345.1 Myotis davidii
GGAAAGGGGTGTGGGGGATGCGAGAAGAGACTGGACAAAAATCGTGCACCTATGGATGAGGACAGTGGGTGGGGAGTGAGGGCAGAGGGTGGGGTGGGAACTGAGGGGAGAGTTATGGGGGAAAAAAAAGAGGAACAAATGTAATAATCTGAACAATAAAGATTTAATAAAAAAAAAATGGCAAGGCTCATCAGCTGTTGAAGTTTTAGAAAGACCATTGAGCCCAAGACTTTTGGGAATGCTCATTGCAGCCATTATCTGGGCTGCTGTTATTCTTACTACTGCCAGCGTCGCTGTGGCAGCCCTTTCTGAGTCTGTGCAGATGGCGACAATTGTAGACAGTATGGCCTATAACGTAACTAGGGAATTCACTATACAACAGCACATAGATAAAAAAAAAAATAGTAGCTGGACTACAGGCAATAGAGGCAGCCATCGAATATCTGGGGGAAAGACAGGATGCTATAGCATACAGGCAAGTGCTTAATTATGATTAGGAGCATAAGCACATATGTGTCACCCCTTTAAAATGAAACAGTAGTCACCATCGCGTTGATGTTAAAAAGCATCTATGGGAAGTCTTTCATTATAACCTTACTGAAGAAGTAAACATATTGCAAAGGCAAATTAGAAAGTCCCTACTTGGAATACAGTAAAGAAACATTTGAAGTGGATAGACCCCACCACATGGTTTCCTACAATCCATTGGTACCTGATTGGACTAACCATTGCTGTCATTGTAATTCTCTTTGTTTTTCTTATAGTCTACAAAATCAAAACTTGAGCAGACCCCAACCTTCCAAAGTAGAAAGTTTGCTGCCTCCGTTTTCTGCAGCCAGCAAAACAAAAAGGGAGACATGGGGAAGTATGGGACTTGGTTGGAAAGTCTGTAACCGGTTTCGGCAGTATTGCTAATTCTTAAACTTTTTTTTTCAAATATAAAAAAATCTCTAAAACAATTTAATTATATACTTTTCTCCCTAACTGTTCCTCCAAAATTTAACAATTCTTAATAAATAGCAATACATTTCTTTACATATGAAAAATATGATTTAGCCTTGTTTCCAAGCCCCCTTGTTGCTCAAATGTGGCCATACGCTCTTGTACACTCAGGAGACCACTTACCTTGTACGTGGGCTATGACATACTTGAAATGAGCCCTCCTGGAGATGAGGGATCAATGTTGTTTTTCAATGACAGACCAAATACACTTCCTAATGGCTGGCCCATACTTTCTAAGTAAAGATCTGGATAGAAAGGGGAAAATGTAATGCCCAGTCTGCATGGCTCAGTGGTTGAGCGTCGACCTATGAACCAGGAAATCACGGTTCAATTCCCAGTCAGGGCACATGCCCGGTTTGGGGGCTCAATCCCTAATGTGGGGCATGAAGGAGGCAGCGTCAATGGCTCTCTCATCATTGATGTTTCTACCTTTCTCTTTCGCTTCCTGTCTGAAATCAACATAAATATACTTTTAAAAATTGGCAAAGGACCTAAACACTTCTCCATAGAAGACATACAGATGGCCAAGAGACCTATGAAAAAATGCTCAAAGTCACTAATCATCAGAGAGATGAAAATTAAAATGACAATCAGGTATCACCTCACACCTGCTAGAATGGCTACCATCAACAAATGACAAGTGCTGGCCAGGATGTGGGAGAAAAGGGCTAGTACACTGCTGGTGGAAATGCAGCCACTATGGAAAACAGAAGGGGGAAAGAAAGAAAAACAGAAATATGGAGTTGTTATTGTTAAGAGAGCAATCTAAAATGGAGCTGAGGCCTCTGGGAAGCTGAGCTAAAATATCCCCATTCTTAAGTAATCAAGGTACTCTCCAATGAAAACCTTTTCCTAAAGAGCTGAGGCCACGAAGTTACATTAACGGGTGGAAATTTAAAAAAATTTTAACAGTGGATCTGAGCCCGTTCTTATGCACAGGCAGAGTTAATCACAAGCCTTATTTCCTGATGTAAAAGGCAACTGATTAAGATTTTGAACAATTCTGGTTGAACAAAAGTCATGAAATTAAAATTTTTCTTATCCTGAGCTGTCATCTTATACAAGGGAGTACCCATACAACTGTCAGCTGATTTCTCAACAGAAACTTTGCAGGCCAGAAGGGAGTGGCAAGAAATATTCAAAGTGATGAATGCCAAGAACCTACAACCAAGATTACTTTATCCAGCAAAGCTATCATTCAGAATTGAAGGTCAGATAAAGAGCTTCACAGATAAGAAAAAGATAAAGGA
>NW_006293700.1:3627775-3656941 GCF_000327345.1 Myotis davidii
TTAAAAAAAAAAAAAAGAGGAACAACTGTAATAATCTGAACAATAAAGATTTAATTAAAAAAAAAGTGAAGCAATAGATCCTATCACAGATAAAGGTCAGCACATACATGTATCTAGGTAAATGTAATAAAACATTTTCTATTACAAATTACTGAAAACATCTAGTACTATAAAGAGGGGAAAATCTGATTCTGATCCACTTAGGTCCTATGGAAGAAGTAACAAACACAAGATTTATAGAACTTGATTAAGACTAAGTTCTATGCCAAAGCAACTTAGACTTTTCCAATTAAAAGCAACTTGGATTGGAGGTACCAACCAGGGAATGTGGAGGAAGGAAATGGAATATTCCACAGGACATTACAAAAGTCTTTTGTTTTCAGCTAGATACATGAATTAAAGATTTTACATATGTACCTAATTCAGGGTAAGTTAATTAGAATATGAATGAAAAATGAGTTTTGGGTTGACCTGGCATTGCATATATTGGCATGAAAACAGCACAATTTCCTTTTATATCAACAACTAGAGGCTTGGTGCATGAAATTCATGCACAGGTAAGGTCCCTAGGCCTTGTTGGCGATCAGTGCCGATCTGTGGGGTGACTGGCGGGGGCTCTAGTGGCACCCACCTAGGCCAGCCCTGCACCCCCATGCCAGTTGCCTCCCTCTGCAGGGCAACAAGCGGAGCGATCGGCTCTTCCCCATCCCCTGGAACCTATCTTGGCTGGCCTGGGGCCTGCAGGCAGCTCCTGCGTTGAGCGTGGTCAGTGTGTGTCACAGCCACCAGTCAGTCCACTGTTCAGTCAATTTGCATAGTAGGCTTTTATTATATAGGATTATTGACAACCAGAGCTAAAACTGGATTTTCTTTATATGGCAGGCAATAGAAAACTACAAGAATCCTAAATTAATCTAGTTAATATATTTAGTACTGATGTGTAATAACTAATGCCTAATCAAAAGCAGCAAAGTTAAATTTATAGATTTAAGAGATGCAGCAAGAAAACCATTTTCTCTCATTTATTCTGATCTAATGATCAGTAATGTTGCAATCTTGTTTGCTTATAAAAAGAAGTGGTGTTGGTCTAACTGGTTTGGCTCAGTGGATAGAGCCTTGACCTGCAGACAGAAGGGTCCCAGGTTCGATTCCAGTCAAAGGCATGTACCTTGGTTGTAGGCACATCCCCAGTAGAGGGTGTGCAGGAGGCAGCTGATGGATGTTTCTCTCTCATTGACGTTTCTAACTCTCTATCCCTCTCCCTTCCTCTCTGTAAATTATCAATAAAAATATCTTTAAAAAATATTTTTTTAAAAAAGTGGTGTCTGGCCAGCCAGTGTGGCTCAGCAGTTGAGTGTTGACCTATGAACCAGGAGGTCATGGTTTCATTCCTGGTCAGGGTACATGCCCGGGTTGTGGACTTGATCCCCAGTGTGGATGTGCAGGAGGCAGCCAATAAATGATTCTATCTCATCATTAATGTCCCTCCTCCTTCCTCTCTGAAATCAATAATATATATTTTTAAAAAGTGGTAAACATCATCCTAGAGATGTGCAGCTTCCTAATTTTCTAGATGTGAAATTAAGGCCTAGTGACTTATTCAAGATCACATGGCTAATTTGCACAAGATTTCAGACTTTCTAACTCTCAGTTGGTGCTCTAATATACCAAAATACTTCAGGGCAAAACAATGTTTAAACCAATAAACCATTAAGTACAATATTCAAGAGTTTAGCCCAACAGGAATATAAAACTTGAGCACAAACATGACTGACTTAAATTAAACCAGATTTATATATTGCAAATAAAATACCACATATATAAAGTCAATGGCATGTATTAATTTCCAGATCATGCTTTATCAAACTTAGGCATAACCAATCAATACCTCAATTCGGCACCGCTAAGTCTGTATGAAATTTCCCCTACATAAGAATTACTAGGGATTAATTTAATCACTCTTCAATCTTTAACAGCAATTTCATATTATTTCTCAGAATATTTATACTGTTTTGCAAGTAATTGATAAACTTAGCAAAATGACTAAGATGACAGGTCCATGAATAGCAAGATGTCTCTAAATATTTCTCTCTTGTAACAAGCTGAATTTGCAGCTTATAATAAATTGTATTTCTCAATACCAACAAGATTCTTCAAAAGGAAACTGTTATCTGTCAATAATTACATAAAAGACAAGCAATCTAGAAAGCATAAAATAATCTAGATAGTACAAAAATTAAATGTTAACTGAATAAAACAGGATTTTGTGGGAATATTTGTGCAGAAAAAGGATATAGAGGAAACTTACACATAATTTAAACATAATTAAAAAAGTAAACTAATTACCAAGTGTCAGAAAGCTGATAAAGTTTCCATGCTATATAAAATTAACTTCTTAAATTTAACCAAATAAAAATTCCGGCTGTTTAATAAGATGTCCTGAAGCAAATAGTTTCATGAATCCTCAAGAGAAAATTAAGGCTAAAAAGATCAAACACCAAGTGTTCATCCAACCTTTCAGTCAACAGAGCCTTTATTAACATGCAAGTACCATTTGCCACAAGATATACACGTTCTCCTAATCTTTCAGTTCTTTTTCAATATTTTGACTTAAGGTTACTTGTGGATCTAACATAAAAAGTAACCTACAAAAATTGGTCAAGGTAAAACTTGATTCTAGCTATCACCTTAACCTTTTACTATTTAGGCTTATAACTGACATTATTTGTCTCAAGTAGCAGATATAATTCTTGTACTTGATAATCTTCTATACTGAAATATGTATCAGAATATCTTAGGAAGGTACTAAATATATGGAACTAACATATATATTTAACTGCTTTCAATAAGCTGTAAAGTACAATGTTAAGTTTTCTAAGAGGAAAATCATTTCTAGATCTTGGTTATGATTTTTGCAGTTTCCATAAAAACTGATCCATATTAAACCAGTCTTGAAGAACTAAGATGAAAACTTAAAAACCCTAATGATAGCCTTGATTTACTAAGATAGAAATAATAAACCAAACTACAGTTCTCTTTTCCCAGGCCTCAGCAGAGATACTCTGTCATAGCTTTTGAAATTTTTTTGTCTGCTTGGTATAAAAGTTGAATGATCTCTTTCTAAGTTAGATATCAGTAGAAGACCCACAGATGATGGGCATATTTATTGGGACACAAGATAATTCATATATTGTATCAAAGTGCATTATAAGACTTGCACTATGTCTGTCCACGTTTGTCACATTTTATAACATTTCAGTTGGATGCAGGAAGACTGGAATTGTTCAGAAAAGTCTAGCTTTTAAGATGTGAGTAAAGTTCATAGTGAATCTTTTAAAACATTTAAATAACCAGAAGTATAATCACAACAAGGGACTATGTAAGAAGAACGAATATTGCAAAGGAAGCTTTATAGTCAATGAAAATACAGTACTTTGGATTGGCCAAAATGCACAGTACACATGAAATCAAGGTCATGTACTTTACTTATTGACCATGTGGCTACAGTTCAAAAGGTCACTGTTCCAACAGCCGTACCAAGTAATCTGCCAAACTGCTTTTAAATAAAGTTTTTAAATTGTAGCAATGAACAAAAAGACAAGATACACTTAAACAATACTGCAGTTTATCAAAAGACACATAAGAAATTTCAACTCATGTCTTTGACAATTATAAAAAAATCAACATTTGGCTAAGTTATAAACATGTTTATAATGCAATTATTTGCATAATTCTAATGGTAATGATGGCTATAAGATCAGAATAGGTAAAAAAAACCAAAACACTAAAAACATAAAAATACATAGCCCAATATTTACCTGTAGAATATGTTCATTTATGACTAAATTTCAGCATTTACTATATTGCCACCGCTCTAATTTTAAAAATCACATCCAAAGGGTAAGGCAAAACTACTTAGCAACTGACATATTTGTTTATTTCTCAATTTGTGAAAATGTCCTTAATCTGTTGATGTAGCAAACAAATTTCAACTGTGTCATGCAAAAGAAGAGACGATAGTCTGCTTTGCAATGAACTTTAAAGTTCAATCGCACACAGGCAACATGCTATATATGAAAAAATTACTAACTGAACTACAGGTATTAAATACTGAAAAAGTTAACAGTTTATTATAATTTATTTTATTTAACAATCTAGGAAGTTTGCAGCCATCAGCAGTTCCAGTGCAATTTCAGGTGCAATTGGGAATTCAGGAATTTCCGTGGAGCTGTTAGTGTAGCGAACCTTGTAAGTAAAATACATGCACACTTTTGATAGCACGTGTGAAGGGATCTCTCTAAAATTGACTTCATTAGTTTCATTCTCAGCAAATTGACCTATAAAAGAAAAAAAAAAGGTAGGTTATGCACTGAAGGGCGTTCCTCCAAAATTCTCATGTGGAAGTCCTTACACCCAGAATTTCAGAATGTGACTATATTTGGAGATGGGTGTTTTTTCCGCCCCCCTCCTGTTCAGGAAGCGTTTTAAATATGGAATGCTTCACAAATTTGCATGTCATCCTCGCACAGGGACCATGCTTCGTTCCAATTTTAGTATACATACTGCCAAAGTGAGCATGGAGACAGGGTCTTTAAAGAGGTAATTAAAGCAAAATAGGATTTATTAGGATGGGCTCTAATCATGCGACTGCTAGCCTTATAAGAGGGGATTAGGGTCCAGGTGGAGTGGCTCAGTGGTTGACCTATGAACCAGATCACTGTTCGATTCCCGGTCAGGACACATGCCCGACTGCAGGCTCTATCCCCAGTGTGGGGTGTGCAGGAGGCAGCCGATCAATGATTCTCTCTCATCACTGATGTTTCTATCTCCTTCTCTCTCTCCCCTCCTCTCTAAAATCAATAAAAGTATATTAAAAAAAGGGGGGGGATTAGGTCACAGACACAAATAGGGGGAAGACAATGTGAAGACACAGGAAGAAGGCCATCTCAGAAGAAACCAACACTGCTGACACCATGATCTTGAATGTCTACCCTCTAGGACCATGCAAAATAAATTTCTGTTATCTACATGACCCAGCCTATGGTACTTTAAAAATTACTTATTTATTTTAGAGAGAGAGAAAGGGATAGGGAGAGAGCGAAACATCACTGTGAGAACACAACATGGATCGGCTGCCTCCTGCATGGTCCCCTACCAAGGATGAAGCCTGAAACCTCAGCATGTGCCCTGACTGAGAATCAAACTGGCAATCTCTCAGTGCACGTGGATGACCGAGCCACACTGGCCAGGGCGGGTCTATGGCAGCCCTAGCAAATTATTACGACACGAAATAAATCCAACTAGCATCAAGCAAAATATCTAACTCTGACTTTTGAGTATAAACATAAAAAGATCTTTATTAAGATAGCATTTGAGATTCATCAAGACTGAATTTTAAAATTTTGATTCTCTCCTGAAAGTCTGGACACTTTGGAGCTTTTCCAAAGAATCTTGATGTTGGGATTACTGAAGGGTAAGTAGGAATCAAGTCTTCATGGACCATAAGGAGCCCTGTGCTATATTGAATTGCCATGTAAAAATAAATAATAGGTGAAATACTATTCTATAAACCTTTTCAGGAAAGAAAATGTGCTGTTTCCCCCTTTAGTTTTTAAAAATATAATCATGTTAATGAGATCTTATTTAATAAGTCTTAACAATTTGTAGTAATCTCTCAAAATTTCTTTAGTCATATAAAAGTCATCGGTTTGATTCCCAGGCGGGGCACATACCTGGGTTTTGGGTTCGATCCTGTTGTGGTGCATATGGGAGGCAACAGGTCCATGTTTCTCTCTCACTTTGACAATTCTCTCTCCCTTCTTCTCTAAAATCAATAAATACATATTTAAAAAAAATAGCAACCACCAAAAATATTTTCTTAGCATTTATGAACAAGCATTATGACCTAAACACAAAAGGCAGAAAAAATATACTTTCTGAGAATGTAGTATTTTAAAGGGTTTCTAATTTTATGTTGGCTGGGGGGTGGGAGGAAAGAAGAGCAGGATTCAGCAAAATAATTCACAGCTATAGGTAACTTGGTTTGCCAATAATAAAAATTTTCTTTCTTGAATATATGTATGAAAATTACCAATAGGCATTTATTTGAGACTAGACAAACATTTATGGTTTTTCTTTGAGGTGAAATTCGTATCACAAATTTAACCATTTTAAAAAGAGTACAATTCAGTTTACATTCACAATGCTGTGTAACCACCCTATCTTGTTTCAAAACATTTTTATCAAACCCTGTAACCATTAAGCAATTACTCCCTGTTTCCCTACCCCCAACCTCTGTTTTCTATCACACCAATCTACTTTCTATCTCTATGGATTTATCTACTCTGGATATTTCATACAAATGGAATCACACAACATGTGACCTTTTGTGACTGGCTTCTTTCACTTAGCTTAATGTTTAGAAGGTGCATCCATGTTATGGCCTATATCAGCATTTCATTCTTCTTTATGAAGCATTAGTTTTGGGCTGAAAGTTTGATCTTCAAGATAAAGCTCTTCTTATTGAAGTAAAGGAGATCAAGGATACAACAAGCAAAGGTCCTCTAATTTTTAAAATTTTCTTGGCATCTGCGATCCCCGCCGCCCCCCCATAAAGTACATCCCAGCTGTCCCATAGAAGTCGAAAGCAATTCAAGCCAGGAGCAATGTTCCTGCTAGCACACAGACTGGGGTCCCTAAGTACCATTTCCCATGAAAAGAAATAGGGGCTCTTGGAAAAATGGTCATTCTCAGGATTAATGGAATAACATGCAAAATGAGCCTGAGAAATCTTGGTATTACAGAAAGTAGTAACTATCCAAGATCAATGGAGCCATGTCAAAAGGACGCAGAAAACAACATGATGTGGGTCCTTCTGTCGTAAAAATGGAGCGCTTGAGCACCAATGAGAAAGACTGGGCCAGGTGAAAAAGCACTATATATATAAAGTCAGGAGCTGATAATGATGTGTAAAAGAACAAACAAAAAAACCCCCAAACACTCTTTTCTATTGGAGGATGCTGGAGAAGCAATTCATTACACTGCAAAATTATATGTAAAGGGGGGGAAAATTAAGCATTTAACTTTTCTTTCCTGTACAGACTGTATTTCAGGATCACCAAACAGTTCTTTAAAAGAGATTTCTAACTAATAAATGCAGAAGAAACTACACAATTAAAAAATCACTGTTTTGTAATTCCAAATGAAGTATATATCTCAGCAATAATCACAATGAATGCTAAAACCATTACATGAAAGTCTGACTGGGGAATTGTTCATGGATGAAATCAGCCTGATAACCCTGGAACCACTACTCAATCTTGACATTGCTAAAAGATGTGTTACAACAGGATATAATAGTACCACCTATGAAGTATTCTTGCCCAGTAAAATGAACCAGATTCTAAGCAAGCCTCTGGAGTCTAATTATGAGTTTACAAGCTGAAACAGTAAGTCTAATCAGGATGTGGACATTATATAAATAACATGTTTCTTTGTAAAACTGATGGCCTGGAACAAAGGGACGGTTCAGGGGGACTATAAAGATTTTATGAGGGAAATGACAATGTCAGGGATTTGCTCGAAATACTCTTTAAAAAGTGAGAATAAGAGACGAAACAAGATTGGCAAAATGTTGGTAAATTTTTGGAGGTGTATTCGTCTCTCTACTTCCATGTAGTTTTTAAGTTTCCATAGTAAAAAAATATAGAAAGGGAATTGCAAGGGACCCCAAATAGCCAAAACAATCTTTAGCCTCACATCTCTCTATTTCAAAACTTCCTACAATGCTACAGTAAATCAAAACAGTTTGGCCCTGAGCATGGTTAGAGCATTGGCCCCTGCACTGAAGGGTCAAGGGCACATACCTGAGTTGTAGGTTTGCTCCCTGCCCTCAATTGGGCGCATGTGGGAGGCAACCAATCAATGTGTCTCTCTCACATTGATGTTTTCCTTTCTCCCCGCTCCCTCCCTTCCACTCTCTCTGAAAAACAATGGAAACCATATCCTCAGGTAAGGATTAACAACAACACCCCCAAACCCCTCATGAGACAGTTTGGTACTGAGGTAAGGACAGATATATAGCACAATGGAAAAAAATTAAGAGCCCAGAAATAAATCCGCATATCTGTGATCAACTGATTCTCAACAAGGGTGCCAAGACCATTCAATGGGGTAAAGAATAGTCTCTCTTGCCCTAGCTGGTTTGGCTCAGTGGATAGAGGCAGCCGATCAATTATTCTCTCTCATCATTGATGTTTTTTTCTCTCTCTCCCTCTTCCTTCCTCTCTAAAACCAATAAAAAACATATTTAAAAAAGAATAGTCTCTTCAACAAATGGTATGGGTATGTCCACATGCGAAAGATAAATTATTACCTCATGCCATGCACAAAAGTTAACTTAAAATAAAAAACCTAATTACAAGAGCTAAAACCATAGCCCTCTTATAAGAAAACATAGGGGTAAATCTTCATGACATTGGATTTGACAATGGATTTTTAGACAGGCCCCCCAAAACAGCAATGGGATAGGAGATAAATTTGGCTTCATCAACATAAAAACTTTTGTTCATCAAAAGATACTACTAAAGACTGGCTGGCGTGGCTCAGTAGGTGAGCATCGATCTATGAACCAGGAGGTCACAGTTCTAATCCCAGGCAGGGCACATGCCTGGGTTGCGGGCTAGATCCCCAGTGTGGGGCGTGCAGGAGGCAGTAGCTGATCAATGATTCTCTATCATTATTGATGATTCTGTATCTCTCTCCCTCTCTGAAATCAACAAAAATATACTTAAAGCCCTAGCTGTTTTGGCTCAGTGGATAGAGCATCAGCCTGTGGACTGGAGGGTCCTGGGTTCGATTCCAGTTAGGGGCACATGCCCGAAATGCAGGCTTGTTCCCTGGTGGTGGCGGCGGCGGCGTGCATGCAGGAGTCAGCCAATCAATGATTCTCATCATTATGTTTCTACCTCTCTCTCCCTTCCTCTCTGAAATCAATAAAAAATATATATTAAAAAAAAAGCATTTCTAAAAAAACATGTATTTTTTTTTCTTTTTTTTAAATTTTTTTATTACAAAGGGTATTACATATGTGTCCATTCCCCCCCCCCCCATGTATTTTTTTTTCTAAAGAAAAGAATAAAAGATACTACTAAGAAAAAGACAACCTACAGAATGGGAGAAAATATTAAATCATGTATCTGATAAGAATCTAGTGTCCAAAATTTATAAAGAACTCTTACAACTCAACAATAGAAAAGACAAACAAAACAACCCAATTAAAAAGTCGGCAACAGACTTGAAGAGACATTTCTCCAGAGGATACACAAATAGCCAGCAAGCACATGAAGAGAGAGTCAACATCATTAGTCACTAGGGAAATGCTAATCAAAACCACAATGACACACTACTGGTACCCATTTGGATGGCTAGAATAAAAAAAAAGTGCAAATGAAGTGTCAGTGAGGATGTGGAGAAAACCACATAAGGAACCCTCATACACTGCTGGTAGGAATATAAAATGGTTCAGCCACTGTGCGAAGTTTGGCATTTCCTCCAAAAGTTAAACATAGAAGCCACCATATGTTCCAGAAATTCCAATCCTCAAGAAAAATTACTCAGAGAAAATGTTAAGGGTAGATATTTGGGAGGTGGTAACTTCTATAGAAAAACTTTAGAAGCAGGAGCACAAATCACCAGAGGCCTGTGCAGAAGAAGCTGACCATGGAAACTAACCTAGGAAAATGATCCTTCCTATTTCAAAGTAACCAACTGGTTCTTATTGAAACTAGGGTAAATGCCTAAAAACAGGGTATGGCAGAAACCAACTTTCCCCCCAGTGCAACATTCAATTATGTGATGTTCAAACAGTTACTATCTCTTAAATGTTATGAGTCATTTCACTTTAAAACATTCATCAAACATTAAAAGTGAAGACATATGAAGAGAAAATAAAGGAAATGTTCCTACCTGGGCCACTCAACATGGCTTTTATTGTTCCTGATGTTAATGCATGTTCTCTTTTTACAATAAATTCATGACCATCTGAAGATATCAATTTGACATACATGGCATCAGGGCCTTCACAGCCACCATAGGTTTTCTCTTCTCCATCTAAATAAAGTAGTAAAATGACTTTTGAATCACAAAATTTATGAACAATAAACAGGTTTACCAAGGTTAATATTTGAGAAACTCAGACCAGAAAGATTTCTCGTGGGTAATAGCTACCAAGATTTTAAAGATTGTAAGCTTCTTGTTTACTACTTTCTACACATTTTCCAATGTCACAATAACTCTACATTCAAGGATGTTACTTTGGGTGAAAATTTACCACTATTTTTCAAGGAAGTATTAATAGTATTTTTGTGACCACAGCAGCAAATTCAAATTTGAAGACTAAAACAAAATATTCATATAGTAAAATTTTAGCCCTGGCTGGTGTGGCTCAGTTGGTTGTGTGTCGTCCCATGCACTAGAGATTCCATCCCCAGGAGGGGGCATGTAGGAGGCAGCCGATAGATGTGCTCTCACATTGATATTTCTCTTTCCTCCACCTCTCTTCCTCTATTTCTAAAAAATCAATTTAAAAAAAGGTAAAACTTTAATCCTATCACCTGAAATATTTATTTTAAAAATAAAATGCATGTGTTAATGAATGAATGTTTATATGCCATGTGAGCTCAACTTCTGACAAGCCCAAATGCTAAATGTTTGGGCTTCTTTTACTTAGGATTTTATTCTTGATCCACAAAAATAATGATCAAAATATTTTATTGCTCAGTTTAAATTATTACACAATGGAAGTAATGAATACAGACAAATTCAGTCTTTAAACACTGAAAGTAGAGGCGAAGAGACAGGAGTGTATACATGTCACTTGCTAACCTCACTGATGCCATACTGGCTTCAGCACAGTGGCTAGCTCAATATAACTTTCTGGGAAGTATATATATTTATATATTCCTTTAAGATCTTTCTCACATATATCACTCTCACAATATTATACTGACAGAATTTTAATTTTTATGGTTACCAATATCTGAAAGTTTCTTACGGCTTTTTCTAAAAATTTAGGGAGCCCTAGAAAGAAGTACATAGGATGAGGCTGAAGTAATGTTCAGGTACTAACACACATTTATTCATTTTCTTCTTTTTTTCCCTCAGGTGAGGATATTTTTTCTTAGAGAGTAGAAGGAAAGAGGGGAGGAGGTGAGAAAAAGAGAAAGAGGAACAGAGAGAGAGACAGAGAGAGAGAGAGAGAGAGAGAGAGAAGCATCGATGTGAGACACATTGATTGGTTGCCTCCTGAATACACCCGGCCCCGCTGGAGATTAACCTGCAACCTTTTGATGAGAGGGCCAATGCTGTAACCACTAAACACACCAGCCAGGGCTACTCATTTATTTCTTAATAGTTAATTTAGAAATCCCTAAAATTAACATTAATAAATATCAAAATCACTTATGTGCTAGTGCTGCCCAAAATGTTTACTCTGAATGTAATAGGAGAAAACACTGAGACAAATCTAAATTTAAAAGTGCCATGGAAGACTTCACTCCTCACCCCAGGACAGCCAGGTAGGGAACTGTTTAAAGGACACTAAGTGGGAGGGGGCTAAAGGGAGTGAAATAGGAGACATCTGTAATACTATCAAAAATAAAAACATATATGTACTAAAAAATTAAAAAGTAGACTAAAGAGACAAATTAATGCAATAAATGATTCCTGATTAGATCCTGGATTTAAAAAAATAAACCTGTTGAAAAGAACACTATTGAAACAACTGAAAAACTTTGAATATGAAGCGAACACATGCTGAAGTATTTAGGTGTATACAACTAAATCTTAAATGATAGATAAGAAAGCATTTTTTATGTTTATGTGTGTATATACTCATGTATATATGTATATGTGAACACACACAGAGTGAAAGCGAATGTGGAAAAACAGTAACAACTGGTAAAGGCTAGGTGATGCATTATTCTTACAATTTTTCATAACAAAAGGCTGGGGGACTTGTAAAGATGCAAGTAACTTCTAAGTTAGGAACTATCCAAGCATACAGGTTCTCAGCAGTTTTGCCAATTTCTGAGAACAAAAATACAAATAATTATCAGTTATTTAAATTTATACTTCTAGTATTCTTTTGTAAGCTAAACCATTTTATATGTCTGTTGGAAAAGTTTCTAATATCATAAGGTAAAGTACTCACTAGGAATCACAGATTTTATTGGGTACAATAATGGTACTGATCTGTCTTTCAAGATTGTACAGTAAACATAGGTTGTTGAATTAAACAACTACTTGTGGTCTACTTTGACCACTTTCTAACTTGCATTTGCATTCACTGACATTGAAGGCCTATCTTCGAGTGGGAAAACCAGCTTCTACTAGTTGAAATACCCGTTATTTTCTTATGAAACTTACCCATTATGTTCTTATGAAATTCTACTTCGCTTGCACAGGAAGTTTAGTAGTTTCCTGAAAATATAACAAAGCCATATTAAGACATGTTTTTCACCATTATTTAATATGTCCTTGGTGTTACAAGTTTAAGGTCTCTCTCTCTCTCTCTCTCTCTCTCGCCTAACAGGAATTTTCTAGCCACCACACTGTGGAACAGCATCAAGTTTCTGAACATATGAGAAAAGATGATCACCTCCGGGACAATTAAGTCGAAATACAGACTTTTTTTTTTCCTTTAAGGCAACTATTCTGGAAGATTTAAAAATACCAATGCTGTTCGTTAGGACCTAAACTGAACTTGAAAGAGATCCTTGGCCTTCATCATCTTCATATATATAGAACTTCTACTTGATTCTGGTAGACATAAAATATTTGCTGAATGAATGACAACACGATAAATCCAAGGACATGAAGTAGCTTTCATGAGAATTAAAAAGGTAAAGCTTGCTCACTTCTTATGTAAATGTTCACATCTATATGTGTTATCCCTTCTGATATAGGCTACCAATAATTTAACAGAAGAGTGGTAAAAATTTATAATTTTTTGAGAAACCTTAAATTTTATAAAATATGGTGGTTGCTAAATAAAAAGGGCTCATGTTTTCAGTAATTTGTACTTTAACAGCATTGCTACAAAGAAGGATTTTATTAATACCAGTATTATTTTTTATGTGACTATTAGGAAAACAGCATATCCTCATTATCCTTTTCTCTAAGAAATTTCCTGGCTAATACTTTAATTCTAGCCTTAAGGGGAGGGTGAAGAAAATAAGCCACACATTCTAGAGCAAGAAAGAAACTTGGAGATAACATGTCATCCTCACCTTAAAAAACAGTAACACCCCAGCTGTAGAGAGAGGATAAATGACTTGTTCCAGGTAATGATGGAGTAAAGCAGAAATCACCTGTTAGAACACTGGCTAAGCACAGAGGGAGGTATTTAAAGTACCATTTCTAATGGAGGCAAAGTAGCATTACTACCAAGAATTTGAGGGCCTGGTAAGTGGTAAACATTGCATTAAACATCGTATATACATTGTCTTATTTTAAACCAACATTTTCACAAAAGAATTATTGTTCCCATTTTAAAGATGAGGAAACACTCAGAGGCTGCTACCTGCTCAAGGATTCTACAGCTTAAGTGGCAGCCTCAGGATTTAAACCTAGGTAGGCAGGCTCAATAGCCCATACTGCCTTCCACTATTCCATACTGCCATGGTAAAGCATGCTGGCTCCAGTTAAAACTTAGCCACTACTGCTGAGAGCTGTGCTGCATTCTCTAAAATTAAAATACAGTACTATGTCATTTTATGATAAAGTAGACACTTAAAAATTCATCAGTCATTATTTTCTTCTGTTCATACTGCTTTGTAATCATTCTCCTAAAAAACAAACAAAAAATACAAAAAAAGGGACAAAATGCTAGAAAAACTAGACCAAGAGTTTCAAGTGCCAACTTTGCTATCTGGAAAATTTTCAGAGCAAAATATCTAGAATGTTTACTTAACTAGCAGTAGCTAGGCAACCATGCAAAGTGACATCATAGAAGCCTTTTGGGTAGCAACAGTTTCTCCAGACTTCTTAATATAGTAAATAAAATCCAGCATTTATACAAGGGTTAAAGGGGGAGGGGGAAGGCTCCCTATCACTAACAAAGAAAGAGTATTATCAACAACAAGAATTAAGAGCAAATCTTGATTCTTTTTAAAAAATATATTTTATTGATTTTTTTTACAGAGAGGGAGAGTTAGAAACATCGATGAGAGAGAAACATGGATCAGCCGCCTCCTGCACACCCCCTACTGGGGATGTGCCCACAACCAGGGTACATGCCCTTGACTAGAATCGAACCTGGGACCCTTTAGTCCGCAGGCCGAAGCTCTATCCACTGAGCCAAACCAGTTAGGGTGCAAATCTTAATTCTTAGCTAGAAGCTAAAAATATTTGAAATATGAGGAAATTTTGACTTAACCCACAAATAGCCATGGTCGGCAAATTGCAGCTCGCGAGCCACATGTGGCTCTTTGGCCCCTTGAGTGTGGCTCTTCCTAAGCCTTAGGAGTACCCTAATTAAGTTAATAACAATGTTTAAAAAATGTGGCTCTCAAAAGAAATTTCAATCGTTGTACTGCTGATATTTGGTTCTGTTGACTAATGAGTTTGCTGACCACTGACCTATAGAGATCTAAGTTTGAGGTGGCAAAAATCTGTTTGAACATCTATTCCATAACTGGGCTGCGTTCTGGAAATATGAATAAGGCAAAAAGCAAGTGGTCGAGAAGCAGTGGGCTGAATGTCTAGGCAGCAGACAGCTTGTGAACAAAGGCCTGACTGAGATATCATTGTGCTCTTAGAGTATTACATATAACATTACTCTTTTATAATTTACTAGTGGCCCGGTGCACGAAATTCGTGCACATTAAAAGGGAATTAATTAGAGGAAATATTTTAATATTGCTATTTGCCCTTTCTCTATAATAAAAGTGTCAGAGATGAAAGAAAATTAGTAAAATGTATATGAAAATCTCTCTCGTTAGAGTCTGGGGCACACCGCGGGACCTAGAGTCAAGTCCTTACCACACATGCTTCGAAAATGCACGAGACCCAGACCCAACCAGCCCCACCCCCACTGGGTGAAACCCAGACCCGGCCGGCCCCACCCTCATCTAGCCCCTTCTGGCAGGGGGGGCACAGCCTCAGATCCTCCGGCCTGGCACCGGGTGAGGGGTGCAGTCTCAGGTCCCCTGTCAAGCCCTGCCAGGTGGGAGATGCAGCCTAAGGTCCCCAGCCTGGCACTGGGGCAGGGGGATACAGCCTGAGGTCCCTGTCAAGCCCTGCCAGGCGAGGGGCGTGGCCTGAGTTCCCCCATCCAGCCCTGAGGGTGTGTGTGTGTGTGTGTGTGTGTGTGTGTGTGTGTGTGTGTATGTGTGTGGCCTGAGGTCCACTGTCAAGCCCCACAGGGAAGGCGTCATGGCCTGAGGTCCCTCGCCCAGGCCAGGCGCCATGCAGCCTCAGGTCCCTGCTGTTCTGTCATGACATTACAGTGTCCTGTCTAATTTGCATATTCCTCTATTATTATATAGGATAATATTTTGGTAACAAATAGAAATTCCAGGTGAACCTAGGGCCTACAATGAAATTAGTTTTGAATCTAGTATCCCTGAACACTGAAAATCCCATCCTATTTCTGATTTGAAATGTTACCTTTTCATATACCATATTGCAACATGGATATCCAGATTATATTGTTCCATCAACCCTGTTTGTACCTGACCAATATAGCCCATTTTAAAAATTTTAATAGCCTGAAAAACATGTTTTGCTCAATGCTTGGGCAATCCCCTTTTTGTTATTACACATTTATTGTTAGGTCTATTTTTCAGTATAGTTTCTATTATGAATGGGATCCGTTTCCCTATTATATTTTTGGAAAGGCTATTGCTGATGTTTTAATGAAAAGCCTAAATTCATTCAACTGATCTTGTATCCCAACATCTTTGCAGAACTGTTCTAATAGTTTTTCAGTTAATTTGCTTGGATTATTTAAGTAGCAATTTAAATATTATAGCAACAACTACAAATAAGTCTACTGTTTATATATTTTTTCCTTTTTCTTTTTTACACTGGATATTTACTTGGAAAAAATGTTGGATGTCTGATATCACTCTGAAAATAAACTGTAGGTTAAAATACCAAATGTAAGAATACCACTCTGGAAAAATAGCTGCAAAAACAAATGGACCTGTGAAAAAATGCTCCATCTCCATGGTAAGCAGTAAAATGCAAATTTAAAGTACTCAAATGTGCTAAGTATGAGTGTTGGAGAGGGGGGGAGGGACGGAGAGGTTGGCTGTTGCTGCTGTTTGCCGGCCCCAGCCCCGCCGCTGGTCACTCTCTGTGTGTGAGGCAACAGGCGGGGCAGGGGCCTTGGCCTGGAACCGCCTGTGTCTTCTGCCACCCAGCCCCAGGTCCCATTCGCCACTGGGCGATGGGAGCCTGCCAGCCAGGAAAAGGGACTGAAAGGTGGTCAGTGCGCCTCATAGTGACTGGTTGAGTGGTCATTCTGGTCATTCCACCCTTAGGGTCAATCCTGCATATTACCCTTTTATTAAACAGGAGGTATACAAAGGAAAAACTGAAAATACCCTTACAGGTTCACCAATTAAGGAATGAGCGAAATAAAAACAGTGTATCTATACTTAGGGAGCAAGCCTAAGCCGCAGTTGGACATCCTTACCACTACTGTGGAGGTGGGAGAGGTTCCCGCCACCACTGCTGCGCTTGCAGCCATCAGCCCAGCTTGTGGCTGAGTGGAGCTCCCCCTGTGGGAGTGCACTGACCACCAGGGGGCAGCTCCTGCATTGAGCATCTGCCCCCTGGTGGTCAGTGTGTGTCCCAGTGACCAGTCATTCCCAGTCGTTCTGCTGTTAGGGTCAGTTTGCATATTACCTTTTTACTATATAGGATATAGACTAGAGGCCTGGTACATGAAATTTGTGGTGTGTGTGTGTGTGTGTGTCCCCTCAGCCCGGTCTGTGCCCTTTTGCTGTCTGGGACCCCTCAGCGGACATCCCTCTTGCAGTCCAGGGCCCCTCGCTCCTTACCACTTGGCTCACTGCTCCTTAGCACTGCCACAGAGGCTGGAGAGGCTTCTGCCACTGCCACTGCGCTCACCAGCCATGAGCCCGGCTTCTGGCTGAGCAGTGCTCCCCCTGTGGGAGCACAATGACCACCAGGGGGCAGCTCCTGCATTGAGTGTCTGCCCCCTGTTGGTCAGTGTGCATCATAGCGACCAGTCGTTCTGCTGTAACAGTTGCTTAGGCTTTTTTTATATAGATTAGTTTCAGATGTACAGCATAGTAGTTAGACAATCATATACTTTACAAAGTGTTCCTCCTGTATTTCCAGTACTCACCTGGCAACATACAGTTATTACAACAATACTGACATTTCCTATGCTGTACTTTATTTCCCCATGCCAAGATAAACTGTTTATTTTTTTAAAAGCAGATTAGAATAAGTACAGTTTGATGCCATTATGTAAAATAAGTGTCTTCTTCTTGCCTATTAATCTCATTTTCTGCAGATAAATGCATAAAAATACATGTTTGAAAATTTATATAACTAGAAAACTAAGATTTAAAACTTAAAAAGCAACAAATTAAGTGTATAGAACCAAGCAGTGCACAAAGGGAACAACTGTCAGTCAACTTGATGATTATTAACTATGTGTAATACGATTAATTTGTAAAACAAAGTAAATAACACTAACCAAAAATTATCTGATGTTCAGGCCTATTTGAAGAGGCTTGACAAAGACATGAGAATATCCTGCCTAGAATGAGCTTATGGTGTTAATGAATTCATGTCTCTGAGGATGAGTTAAAATATTCATTCTGGCCATTAAACTTATGACAATGCTTCCATATTTAACTCTTAGGCAGACAGTCTTAATACTTTTAGCAAGCGGTACCCTTTCCCATCTTCTCCTCCACAGTGGAATTTATAGTTTTCTTCACTATTAGACACAAATATTTCACAGCTGCCTTATTAGTGTGTCTTTTTAGATATATTTGTCACCCTAACTAGCTATGGAAACATAAGACGGGAGTCTCTTTCTTTATGACCCACATGCCCAGCACACAATGGTAATTAAGTGGTCATGTTAACAGAGTAAAGCCATATACAACAATGTACCCGCCACAGACATAGATAGTATTATCCTGAATGTTCCAACAAAATAGTTATTCAATGGCACTATGCTTTTGACCAAATTCTTTTCATGTTTTTCCTTGATGTTGGCCTTGAAAAACTTGGAACTTTCAGACAACCACAATAAAAATTGTTCTTTCTGGGAACATCTATTTAAGTTTACTGAAATATTTTGGTTTATACCGAGGGAAGGAAGTGACTAAGGAAGGAGACAATATTCTATCTTTCACAATAGAATTAAGCCAATATGAATTCTAATTCTTTTTTTAAAAAAATGTATTTGTATTGATTTCAGAGAGGAAGGGAGAGGGGGAGGGAGATAGAAACATCAATGATGAGAGAATCACCGATCTGCTTCCTGCATGTCCCACCAAGGGATCAAGCCCCCAACCAGGGCATGTGCACTGACAGGGAATCAAACCGCAACCTCTTGGTTCATGGGTCAACACTCAACCACTGAGCCACATCTGCCGGGCATGAATTCTAATTTTTAAAACAATTTAATTTTAAAGACTTCAGGGTACAGACACATTTTGTGAAATTATGATAACCAAAACATCAATCTCACATTTTTTGCATACTACCATAAACTGCTAATTATAATGCAAATGTATGAAACACGTATTCCTCCTGTATGTACATGATTTCTGGAATTTCATGTTTCCTAGGACTAATTCAGTTATCTTGGACTTTCTATCTTGAGACGCAAATAGGTTAAGTTGTAAGATTTATTTCTTCACTTTCTAAATGGAAAAAAAAAAAAGGGCTAAATTGCGTCTTTAAGTCCCTTTCAGCTCTACCATTTCATGACTGAACCCATCAGAAATTCATCCTCTCTTTACTACAAATGCCTGGAACTCCCAATTTCCCATCTTTCTTAAGGAGAGAGGCTCCCACACAGCACAGAACTTTCTGGCTCCAGCCTTGTGCTTCCACTGAGTCTATTTCACCCCTGGAAACTACCTAATCTCCCTGAGAGAATGATCTCCAAATTCCTTTGTTTTGGTTTGAAAGGTATGAGCAAGTATTCCCACTATATAGTATATATACTTAAGTATAGATTCTTGCATAATAAAATGATTTAAAAATATTTTTTATTGATTTCAGAGAGGAAGGGAGAGAGAGACAGAAACATCAATGATGAGAGAGAATCATTGATTGGCTGCCTTCTGCACACCCCCTATTGGGGATCAAGCCAGCAACCTGGGCATGTGCCCTTGACCAGAATCAAACTTGGGACCCTTCAGTTCGCAGGCCGACATGCTATCTACTGAGCCAAACCGGCTAGGGCATGACAAGATCAATCAATACTTTAACAGAGCTTATAGTCTTTTTGTATCTAAGATAAGGTATCATTAAAATGTCAGGATAACTTGTAACTTCCCTTTTTTCTGGACCCATTCAGGGCACAACCAAATGCCCTGGGTGCCAGGACAGATATCACAAACTCCTTCACAGTTATTGTTATCTTTATCGTGTTAACTGTTGATTTAACTATCCTGCACCCACCTAAGTAAAAGAAGTGTCTATCATTTTATTCTTTATCCAGTCCCAGAGGACTGCCCCACTGTATCCCCATCTCTAATCTATCACCAATGGATTTCATGTAACCCACATCCATCTCCTCCTTTGATGGCAAGGTTTAAAAAATAGATGAAAAAACCGCCATTCCCTGGAGCATTATCCCAATACGTTAAGATTTTGCTTTCCAGAAATTGTCAACAGTTTGGCTCAAATAAATCACAAAAATTCTTTACAGGTTTGAATGTTCTTAGGTTAACTAAAAATGTCTAGGGTACCGACATTTTTACACACACACACACACACACACACACACATTTACACAAACACAAATAAAAAGAAAAAATAGAACACTATATGTATATATTTAAATAATTATATGTTTTCTTATATTTATTTGCTCATCCCACGTCTCATTGTCCTTATATCCCTAACTGCCTGCCCTCCACCAAACCCAATTTTCTGCCTAGCTCAGGTCTCAACTAAAGAGACAACTATTTTGGCTGGCCTTAACTTTAAATTCATGCCTATAGCCCTGACCGGTTTGGCTCAGTGGATAGAGCGTCGGCCTGCAGACTCAAGGGTCCCAGGCTCGATTCCGGTCAAGGGCATGTATCTTGGTTGCAGGCACATCCCCAGTGGGGAGTGTGCAGGAGGCAACTGATCAATGTTTCTCTCTCATCAATGTTTCTAACTCTCTATTCCTCTCCCTTCCTCTCTGTAAAAAAATCAATAAAATATATTAAAAAAATTCATGCCTATACGTTAAATAGGAACTTGATATTGTATTGATCCTAGAAAAATGGCTTTTCTGCTCTGGAAAATTTACAGCTTCCTCAAAATCTCCAACACCCATCTCCTCCCTGGCCTGACCACTTGTTTCTTCAAGAAAATGGAAATAGCCCTCGTCGGTGTGGCTCAGTAGGCTGGAGTGTCATTCAGTGCTCCAAAAGGTGGCGGGTTCCATTCCTGGTCAGAGCACATACGTAGGCTGCACGTTCAATCCCAGTTGGGGTGAGTGTAGGAAGCAACCGATATTTTTCTCCAACATTGATGTTTCTCTTCCCCCGCCCCCCCCTTCCTCTCTGTGAAAAAAACAAACACAGCAAAAACCGGAAACAATCACTTCAATTGCCTTGTCTTTCCCCCTTCATCCTACTGCATGTATGTACCATATAGTCTTTCTACCCTCCTGTTTCAAAAATTAAATAGAAACCATCCTTCTATCCAAGACCAACCTTTCCATTTGAGCACATCTATCCAGGGCTTGTGCTTATCATTACTTTCATGAATACATGAAAATGCTGTAACATCATCACCACCATCCACTTCTTAACCTACTCTAATCACTTTAGGCCCACTAGTTCACTCAAAGGGCTCTCATCAAATTTCAACTATGTTATTTGGTCACATGATGAATATATAATCCTCATCCTCTGAAGCAGGGCTTTACAGTTGATGGCTGCCTCCTTCCTGAAACATTTCCTTCCCCTAGTGTCACAGATGCCACATTCTTTTGTTTCCATCACGGCTGGCTCTTCTGACTGGAGTGCTCCCACACATCTGCCCTCTTCTCCACTAACTCTCCACTCAATGTCCTCCCGGCAGCCCAAAGATTTAAATATCACCTATAAATCTGACTCCCAGATTATCTCTCTAGCCAGACATCTTCCCTGAGAAACAACTGTGGAAATCCAACTTGGCTGCTGCACATATTCTGAGCTGTATACTAGATCAAACTCAGATCTCGATTTATTCCTCAGAAACCAGTGCATCCACTCCAGCCCTCATTTCTGTAAATGGCGCTACTGTTCACCCAGATGCTTGGGCAAAACAGTTGATTTCTCAAAAAAAAAAAAAAAAAATTGGGGGGGGGGGTGGTATGGGGTGGGGGGTGCTAGACATGAAGGCAAGACCATTTGGCTCTATCTTAAAATTATATTCCAAATCAAACTACTTCTCACTAACTACAATTCTACATATCTAGGCCAAGCCACCACTTCTCAACTGGACTATTGTTAGGGGCAAAAATAGAAGATTGGGGACGAGCTATGGTTATGGGAAATATTAACCATGCTCTGTTAACCATGATTGCCTTGTGTTGGTTAGAGAAAGGACATTCTGACCTGGCTGGGAGTTGTGCCACCAGGATCTGGGAGTCAACCTTGGAACCATTCTCATTCGAGGATTGCCTATTATCATGGAAAGATTAACAACTTTGTTGCCCAAACAAGGAGTCCCACCCCAGCCTCCCACTTCCCCATATAATCCTTGTCCTACCCAATATAAGCAGCTGGCTTATGGGGGCGCTGCAGAGCAGGTTTTTGTGGATGACCTGCTGTTCTCCCATGCTGCCGGCAGTACTGGAATAAACACTCACATGATTCAACCCCATCTCTGCTTAGACTCAAGTAGTGACAGGCAGTATAGACCCACTGACTGTCCGGTCACACTACCACAAACCTCCTTAGGAGGTGGTTTCCTCACTTTCCTCCAATCTGGTCTACTCTCCACCCAGCAACCAGTCATCAAAAGCATAAATCAGATGATCCTTCCCTGTACAAAATCCTCTCTCATTACAAAGTCCAGTTTCTCATTACAAACAGAAAAATGAGTATCAAGTTCCATCTTATTTAGTCCTTAGTAATCACTCTGGCCTCATTTCCCATCACTATACACCAGCCACACTGGCATCCTTGGAATTAGCTCATCCCTTCCTTAAGGTCTTTGCTTTTTCAGTTACTGCTATCTTAAATTTCTTTCCTCATACCCTCCTCATCAAAACATCGACTCCTCAGACAGGTAGATCTTCTTTGTTCACTTCCCTATCAAAATTAGACACCCTCTCTAGTCACTCTATCTTGATCTCTGATCTTGCTATATTTTCTTCACATTTATCACCACCTGAAACTACTGTATACTTACTTATTGTATATCCTCTTTCTTTCTTTTTTTTTAAAATATATTTTATTGATTTTTTACAGAGAGGAAGGGAGAGATAGTTAGACACATCGATGAGAGAGAAACATCGATTAGCTGCCTCCTGCACACTCCCCACTGGGAATGTGCCTGCAACCCAGGTACATGCCCTTGACCGGAATCGAACCTGGGACCCTTCAGTCTGCAGGCCGACGCTCTATCCACTGAACCAAACCGGTTTCGGCCTCTTTCTTTTTTAAAAAAATATCTTATTGACTTCAAAGAGGGAGGGAGAGAGAGAAGCAATGATGATAGAGGATCATGGATCGGCTGCCTCCTGCATGCCCCCCCACTGGGGACCCAGCCGGCAACCAAGGCACGTGCCCTGACTGGGAATCCAACCATGACCAGCTGACATCCAACCACTGAGCAACACCAGCGGGCTGGGCTGGGCTTTTTCTGACCTTATGAACAGTAAGCATTTAGCACAGGTTAGATAAAATTCATTAACACGTATCAGTGTAACTGCAAAGACTTTCCATTTTATTTTCTAGTACTGAAAAATCTACCAAAAAAACCCAAACAGCATTTTATAAGACATAAACTAATACTACTTTAGAACTTGATATATAAGGTGATTCTAACTTCTGATCACAAGTTATTGCCTAATTATATTACAAAACTACCATAGAGTCATGAAACTGGCATACTCAATTTGAAATAAATTTATATATATATATATATATATGTGTGTGTGTGTGTATGTGTATATATATATATATATACACACACAATACATATTTTTTGGAGTGGTAGATAATAAGTCTCATACATAAGGAAAAAAGGGTAATCATTTACGAATTAAGTATGAATCCCAAATCGCTGGCAATAACCGATAATATCCCCGATGACGGGATCATAGCTGTTGCCTTGCCATTATCATCTCCGGAATGAATGACTCCACGTGTAAACTGCGATGTTTCAGCATCATGAGTCAGACAACGTAAAGTTTAGAGAATTACCGTTTTAGTCCACTAATCAGAAAAGGAAAACAACTACTGGGGGGATTGAAGAGCAAATCTGGCAGTCTGAAAATAACTAGTTATTTCGGTAGTTTTCTCCTCTGAAGGCGACGCAGAACAGAAATATTGGCATTAGTGACACGAACGCCACAGCTCTAGGTTTTCGTTTCATGGGAGAAACTCCATGGCCACTGGACCTGACACCAGACGCCTCCTTCCAGACACGACGGGGAGGGAGAGAGATGCGCGACAGCCTCAAGCCACCGAGTCGGGCCGAGGTCGCCCGGTAAGCTGCCCGGAAGGGAAACTTCTCGGGGTCCCGCAGCCAGGAAGAGCGAGGGCCTCTCCCCGGGGTAGGGACTGCCTCCCAGAAAAGGGGGACTCTCGGCGCACTCGGGGAACGCACACACAAAAAGCGACCGAGCTGCCATGCCCCGAATTCCACGCTCCCCGCGCTCAGCCCCGAGGAGGCCCCGTTCCCCCGGCACCGCCCCACCTCCGCCTTTTTTCCGAGCCCACCGGACGGCGCCGGGAGGGGGCCCGCCGCCCTCTTCTCCCCTCCCCCAAACCAGGGGCAGAGGAGGCCCCGGGAGGTCGGGAGCTTCCGTTCCTTCCCCGCCCAAATGGGAAGAGGTGGGCAGCGGGGCATCGGGGCATCGAGCGCGCCCGGTCCGAGCCCCCCTCGCTCTCCACGCGGACCTGCATCTTCGTTCCCTCCCCACAGCCCGAGACTCACTCGTCAGTCCCGCAGCCACCGCAGCCACCGCGCCGGGTCCCGCGCACCTCCACAGCCCCGACGCCAGGGCCACCCCCCCACCCCCACAAGCCTGCCGCCGTGGGTTCCGGGGCACTGGGAGGAATCACTTCCGCCGGGTCACCGACGCTCTGTACCACGCGCGGGAGATTAATATCCGGCGAGGCGGGGAGGGCGCGGCCTATTTTCGGCCACAGCGCCCCCTTCCCTTCTCCCAGTATCATTGGCAAATCTCAACCAATCCGATACCAGGTCTCCCGGTTCCCGGCATGCAGAGCCGACCTTGGCCCATTTTCCGCAGGGATCGCGTTCTCAGAGCCGCGCACGTGGGCCGAGACCGCACACTGCATCCTGGGATTTGTAGTTTCTCCGGCGAGTCCGCCGGTGTTTGGTTGAGGCAGCAGCGCGTCCCGGGACTTGTAGTTTCTCACGCCGGCTCTTAAGACTTGGGCAAATTTAGAGCTTGTCCCTGCCTCTCGTTTTGGGGTACGCCTGGAGGCCGGAGACTGTAGAGAAAAGATCGAAAGTTGCGAGTGTGGTTTCGAAGCTGACAAGATCGTGTTCTTTAGGAAGCAACATCTGTCTTTTGTGTCCTTTTGTGAGAAATTGCGGTGCGCGTTGAAGAGCATCTCAACTGCTCGCGCAATCGGCTGGCCTCATTTCCTCCCTTCCCGGTACGGTTCAATGTTTTCCGAAAAGTAAGCACATTTCCCCCAGCCCTCCACCCCGTCCCCACCCCGCGCCGGGGATGCTCAGCGCGTCTAGATTCTGAGATCATTCACAGAAATTCCAGGCGTCTGCCTGTCGCCAGTACTCCGTTCTGAGACCTTCTTTGTCGCTCCACGCCCCCTCTTGCTCTCGGGTTCCCTTGCTCTCTCTCGACGCGCCCATCCTTTTTATTTGCTGCCTGTGGTCAACATCAGGCACCCTTCCAGGAAGGCTGAAACAGCTAAATATTCACCCTCTGTGTACGGACCGTGGCACGTAGGGCCAAGCAGCTCACCATCGCAAGTTGCTCAACTAGGCGCTGTTGTGTAACAACGTCCCCAAACGGAAAGAGACGACCCACAGTTTGTTGACCTAATTAATGACTTGTGTGCGGGGAAGACATTTTTAGTTAATTTGGCAGATAAACTGTATTGCTTTTTACAGAAAGACTGCCCTCGGTTAACTTATCAAACAAAGCCTTTGCAAACATCGTGAAAGTTCGTTGGCGGTGATGGTATTCAGAGTTTGGTGGGGAGGAGACGCAGTGGGGTGAGAAGAGGAGGCTGCGGGCCCATTTTCAATCAGATCTTTCCTCCTTTTCCTTCTGAACTGTCCTTTTCTGGCCTATCTTGCCTTTTTCCCTCACTGTACTATGGAATGATAGCATTTTCCAGGTGAGGATACGGAGGCTAGCTAAAGCCAGATTGAAGGCTAGAATCTAGTCCAGGACTTTTTTCTTCTTTTGTGCAAAATTAAATTTAAAATTTTTATTTGTGTAATCAATATAATATGCTTATTATAAAAAATGCAGAAATCGCAGATATTTTGTTTTTTCTATGAGCGTTTACATAGGTGATCTCCAAGCCTGAGATCACCGATCATGCACTCGATTTTTTTTTCTGAGGTGTAGCTTGTATGGTTGACAGGAAGCCACTGCCAGGATAGAATGAGAGAGACAGAATGGTTTCTTGTAGGCAAAGGTGTCAGACATGGGTGCGTTTGGTCTCTCTATGAGTTTAATTTGTATGCAGAACATATACAAAAAAGTTAGATAGACTCAGAGGAAGGAGAGTGAGAATTGGTAAAAGGAATATCAAAAACAAAATATGCATGTGACACCATCTTGCTGGCAGAAAGTAGCAAAGATTTGAAATGATTTTTGATAAAAGTGAAAGAAGAAAATGCCAAAGCTGGACTGCATTTGAACAACCGAGAAGGCAAAAATCGTAACTACAGAAGAAATACACAACTTTCACATAGACATTGCAATTGTTTAAAATTTTGTTTAACCCTGGTTCTCTCATCAATTCAGATAGAGCCTGCAACCAAGAAATCAAGACCAGGCTGAAACTTGGAAGGGCAGCAGTGGAAGAATTTGGAAAGATCACCAATAGCAAAGATGTGTGATTACAAGCCTGAGATCACCCACACCCTCGTATACCCAGTTCCTATGTATGGATGTGAAGATGGCTGACAGGAAAAAGACTGATATGAAATACGGTGTTGGAGGAGAGCTTGATGGATACCATGAATTGCCAGAAAGATGAACAAGTAAAAAATTAAGCCTGAAACATTACTGGAGGCAAATGACAAAACTGAACCTGTCCTATTTTGGGCACATCATGAGAAGGCAGGGTTCTTTGAAAAAGATAATAATGCTGGGGAAAAATAGAAGGCTGCAGGAAAAGAGGAAGACCAAATATGAGATGGATTGATTCCATAAAAGAAGCCACAGGCTGAGTCTACAGGAGGTGAGCAGGGCTGTTGAGGACAGGACATTGTGGATGTCACTCTCATGGGATAGACAGGAGCCAGAGCTGCCTCAGTGGCATGTAATGCACACTGTATATATGGGGTTCTGTATACTGTTTCCTTTCCAACTTAACAAACCTCAAAAACTCAAACGTCCGTAACCAAAACCTCCACAGCATCATTTAAAATGTCAGTATAGAATTACATTGCAGAAATGCACCATGATTCACTTAATTATTTCCTTAATACTGGCTATTTATCTTATTTCCATTTTAAATCACTTTAAAATGTAATACTGTGTTCAGTATCTCTGCAGAAATCTTTGGCCATGTTTCTGATTATTTCTTTAGAATATGAACATTTTAAAAGATTTTGATAATCTGTTGACAAATTTTTTTTTCTAGAAAGATCCTCCCAGTATACGATTTAAATCAGTAATGTATAAATAAGTATTTAGGGTTCTTATAAATAGACTAGCTTTACCAAATTTTTTTTCATTTTTTTCCCATCATGCCATTCTGATCTTAAGCTCACCTTAAAGGATGGGAAGGATATTGGTGAATGGGGAGGAAAGACAGCTAAAAAAACAAAAATTACATACAGTAATGATGGCCAGTCTGAAAGTGACAGCCATTTTCAATTTTTCCATCAGCTTCTATTTTTAAAGGGAACCTCTCAGGTGATATGAACAAGGAATCAAAGCTTATTTCTTAAATAGCAAAAAAAATAAATAAATTAAATATCATTCAAGAGGTTTACATTCAACAAGTGTCTCTAAATTACTAGACTTGGGAAATTTATTTTAACAATGTATAACAATTCCCTATAATTTTATAGCACAGTCTTCAGAATATGATTTCATTTTAGCTATTTAGAAACCTTGAGAAGTAGACCAAATGTTTTACTTACTGACTATATTTGTAGGATGAAACTAAGCTTAACAGGAGATAAAAATGCAGGTTTTCTCAGCATATTGTTAAAGTAATCGTAGAGAAGGCTATTAGACTGAGATGACTCTGGTACTTGGTAGCCTAGTAGGGAAACCAAAACCTAAGCCAGAGTCAATTCCTGTAAATGCTTCAACAAGGATAAGACCAATCACCAATTATAAACAGCCAACTAAGTTTTCCCAAACAACGCAACTGCTCAACTTACAGCCACTCAAATAATTGCTTTGCTTTGCCTGTGTATGTTGTCTAAAAAAGCCTTGCCTTTAGCTCTGGTCAGTTGAGCTTTCCTAACCCCTTCCAGTTTGGTACTGCCTGATTTGAATAAATTTTTGCTCAAATAAACTCAAAATTCTTAATATGCCTCAGTTTATCTTTTTAACAACATTAAAGAAAAAGTTACATATGTATCAGTAAAAGAATGGGTAAATGATGATGTTTGCCTACTAATTACACTGACTAGAAGAGTTTTTACAATGTAAGTGGGTAACTTTCAGAATGAAATTATTCATAAAGAAGTAGTGTAATTTCATCCTTCTGGGTACCCAGAAAAAGTGGACAGGAGTTGCCAAGGTGATATTATTTTAGATTATTAGCTTGTTCTCCTCTTATGCAAATCACATGCTGAGTCAAAACCAGTTTCCAACCAGTAAACGAAAGTGTGCTTTTACTAGTTGGCTGCTCATCCTTCCAGACCAAGCTGAACGTGGTGCTTCTAGTGTGAGGCCAGATTAATCATGATGTGGTATGGCCTTTTGTGAATTGGTCTATTTAATTATACTTTAGCTTATTTATAAGTGTTTCCTTCACTACGTGAGCACTGTGGATTCCCAATTATATCCAGTATCTTTGAATCCTCTGCTCCTAACAATCCTAATAGACGCTGAAGCACTTCAACAAGTAGGGAATGAGTGTATACGGAAGTGAATGATTCCACAAGACAAATTTAACAAGTATGAACATTCTATGAAACGAGTTCCATTTACTTTCTAGCAACCCACTGGTTGCATTGTTACCACTCATTTTCGTTCAAATCCTATAGTGTTACTGTTCCTCTGTGTCAACAGGCTAGCTAGATAGAATCACTTTCCGCAAAGAAAACAGTGTTTGGGCCTAGAAAATGACGCCCACGAGAATGAAAGATTTAACCTTGTCTTCCAGGCTTTGTCCTTCGCGCGTGGTTCTCCCCAGTCCTTCCTCTCTGTCGTGCGGGGCGCCAGACTCTGGGACGGGGAAGCCCCGCGCGCAGCTGGGCGTATGCGGGTTGTGGCAGCTAGCGGCCGGCGTCGCGGCGTTATAGCTCCGCGGACAGGGAACGCGCGCGACCCAGGGGAAGGTTGCCGGCGGACCGCATATTCGGCGCACG
>NW_006293700.1:3657114-3664048 GCF_000327345.1 Myotis davidii
GCTCCTCGGGGCCGGTCGGCGGCGGGAGCGTTGGGTGGTGGCCTTCCCGGCGTCCCGCGCCAGCGCAGGTCGGCGGCGGAGGGCTTGCGGGCCGGAGTAAGGGAGGGAAATGGGCGCCGCGTCCTACCTGGGGAGCCCGGCTCACAGAGTCCTTTGGGAAGGGGTTCTTCTCTGCGTGGGTCCGAGCACTTCACAGCAGTTTGCCCCTTTTGCAGAAGCTCAGAAGGGTTAATTTGCAACACATATCCATGCAAATTATATCCCGAATTACGAACTCGGATAACCTGACTTGGAGTTATTTTTTTAAAAAAATATATTTTATTGATTTTAGAGAGAGGGAGATGGATATAGAGATAGAAACATCGATCGGCTGCCTCCTGCACTCCCTCCACTCAGGGTCCAGCATGCAATCCCGGGATGTGCCCTGACCTGACCGGGAATCGATCCGTGACCTTCCCGTTCATAGGTCTGTGCGCAATCACTGAGCCACACCCGTGGGGCTGAGTTCTGGTTTTTTAATTTGGTGGCTCTATTTTTAGGCATTCGTTTGCCACCTGGAAAAAGGGGGGTGGAGATGCTAATCCTCTCATTTTAATCTGAGTCAATTGTCTTCTGATCTTGCCCAGTGAAATACCAGGATTAGCAGACATGGTTGAAATTGGGAACTAATTATATTTCAGCAGAAAGGAATTGGGCACGCCTTTTGAAGTCTGTGGGCTGTGAAATTCATTTTCCGATGCTCCGGGGACTCCTGTTCCCATGAAATTTGATGTTGGGTTTCAAGTAATATGGTTTCCTTAAAAGGAGCAAGGGATGCCAGGGGATAGATCCAAGGCCTTCAAGACTGACTCTTTTTGTTTTGTTTTGTACTAGCTATAGTATAAATATTTTAGAAGTAATAAAAACATTCTGGAATGTACACAATCTGATTTTTCAGTGTTTTACTTACATTAATAAAATTTTTGTTTTTGAAGAGCAAATGCATGTAACTCTGACAGTCAAACTAGGGTGATGTTCTCATTAACAGTGGAATAGAAGAAACTATTCCAGTGAAGTTTTTATATGTTCAAGGTCACACCGTTTAAAAAGCTTGAAGCTAGGATGCAAACCTAGGCCTTCAAATTCCAACTTAACATGGGTCTACTTATGACGGGACTTAAGGAAAGCCATTCTGTTAGCAAGTTTGGTATCTTTAGCTCTAGATTATTTGGGAGAGTTCCTTACATCACCTCATGTGGCAAGTTCTCTTCATTATCTTAATTTTTTTGAATTTAAAAGTTCTAAATACAATTAATTATCTACTTATAAAGGTCTCTGTTTCAATAGATACCCATTTGTTGGGAAAGATGTGTTCGATGCTTATACAAACAAGTTGAAAAATCAGAAGACGGAAGACTGATTTATACTGGGAATTTGGCCCGAACAGTATTTGGTGGGTAATCAGAAATGATGGTATTGTCTTTTCCTTTTAATTGTTTTAAAAAAAATGCTCTTAGTATGTGCTACTCTAGCACCTCTTAATTGCAAGACAAGGAAAAATTAAACTATAATTTTTTTTTCTTGTGGTTTGTTGATAGAAGAGTTAGAGGTTGAGACCTTTGCATTTTTAGGTTTAAATAGATTTTTGAAGTCTGTTATGCCTTTGTGATCTTATGACTAGGTATTAAAGCTTCTTTCCTTTAGTCACCTCTTGGGATGTTTAACAACAAAACAGCAAAAAGTGTATATTCAGGTAACGTTTGAATATAAAGAAAAAAAGAAAATACCTCTGAAGAGGTTATTTTTTTTGGAATAAACATTTCATATATTTTAAAATTTGGCAGTTTAAATAAGCATGTAATACTTTTTTACGTTTTTTTTAGGTCATTTTAGAACTTTCAACAAACATGCTTATTGTGGCTTTTCCAGGTGGTAGAGAATTATGGAGAAGGAAAAGATGGTATGCTAAATTGCTGCAAATTTAAAACTCTTTCCTTAGATCATAATTTAGAATTTGGTATGGAACAATTTAGTAGGGAAGATCAGGAGAACTTAGGTATCTCATTATATAATCTTTAAAAAAGGTATAACCTGAACTGTATGGAGGATTGTTTTTATAACCAAGTCTGACATTAGATTTCAACACTCACATTTGATTTGTGTTTTTGATCATGCTGGTATCAATCAATCATTAAAATTTACTCTGGAAATCTGTGTGTTCTCTAGTGTTTGACATTAAAATAGAGTGCATTTAAAGTACATTTTTAGCTATTTAAAACTTTAGGAGTAAGGACAGGTTATTATCGCTATTGAGTGAAGTCCTAAAGTTATTCTAATAATCAAGTTAGAAATTTCTTCAGAAGTCAATACATGACTACGTCCTTGAGCCTGTGCTGTGTCACATTTCTGGCCTGGGATACCTGGATTGATGCACTGAGTTGTGTTAACAGTGATCCCCATCATAACCTTCCTCTGAACAGACACTGTTGCTGCAAATGCAGGAAAGTCATCAATTTATCTAATGTTCCCACTTGAATCCATTCTAGAAAGATGAGAATATTAATAGGAATTAATTTTGGTATGAGTAGGATGTAATATTTGTGTAAGAGGAAATCTATCCAGGGTATTCAAAGTTCTAGAATTGTAACTTGTAGAGGAATTTAATATTCGATTTCTTTCAGTATTATGGTAATAGAAAGTCACTACTTATCAGGGATTAATTTTTTTTAATGTAGAAACAGTGAGAAACATTTTTTCTATGTAAAATTAAGAGACTTTAAGATATAAATGCACCATTCTTGAAGGTTCTTTAACTACCAAATGGGTCCTAGTTTAAAGACATTTGCAGACATTTTGTTAATTCAGCAATAACTAATCACTTATGTCATAGTATTCTCATTTAAGGTGAGTAGACTTTAAACATGAGGAGGTGTGAAAGAAAGGCATCCCAGGCATGGAAGTAGTATGAGCAAAGGAAGATGGGAAAGCCTAGAATGTGTGTGGTTTTTTTTGTTTTTTTTTAGAGAGAGGGAAAGACAGAAATATCGATGTAAGAGAAACACATTGATTGGTTGCCTCCTCCATGCCCCTGACCATGGCCTGGGCTGGGGAGGAGCCAGTAACTGAGGTATGTGCCCTTGACTGGAATCAAACCTGGGACCCTTTGGTCTATAGGCTGATGCTCTATCCACCGAGCCAAACCGGCAAACGGCTAGGGCTATGTTTATTTCTTTTTGAAAAATTTTTAAGAGTTTATTTGAGCCAAACTGATGACATATACCAGGGAGCAAGACCTCAAATGCTCTTAGAATATGTTTAAAAAATAGCAATTACTTCAATCCAGGCAAAATAAAGTTTATGTGTATATTAGTTTTCTAGGGCGCTTGTAATAAATTTCCAGGAACTTGGTGGCTTAAAACAACAGAAATTTATTCTCACAGTTTTGGAGGCTGAAAGTCTGAAGTCAAGGTGTTGCCAGGACATGCTCTCTCTGAAGGCTCTGGGGAAGAATCCTTCCTTGCCTCTTCCAGCTTCTGGTAGCTCTCAGCACTACTTTCGTAGCTGCATAACTCATCTCTGCGTTCCGCTTCCCAGGGCCTTCTCTGTGTCTGTCTGTCCTGCCTGTCCTTATAAGGATACTGCCATTGGAGTTAGGGCCCACCCTAATCCAGTATGATCTCATCTCAATATTTATTTGTCCGAACAGACCCTATTTCCAAATAAGTTGACATTCTGAGATTCAGGGTGGACATAACTTTTGGGGGGATGCTATTCAACCCACTACACTGTGACAATGGGGAAAAAAGAGGTAGTTGGAAGGGCTTTAATATTGGAGGCAACTTGGTCCACATTGTATCCCATGTGTACCAGTGTCATGGCAACTACTGTGAGAGGAAGGAATTGTTTTTAAATTACCAATACAAGCCTTCAACCAACAGTAATGGTTGAGAGTGTCTACTTTGTCCAATAGCATCTGTTGTCAAACTTTTGGTTTTTGCCAGTTGGGGGGGAAAATGGCACCTCATTGTGGTTTTTATTGCATGTTTCATATGATTGAGGTTTGGCATCATTTAATCTGTTTAAGGACCATGTGCATTTTTGTTTCAATGAACTGCTTGCTTGTACTTCTTGCATGTTTGTACAGTGTTGCTTTTTTTCTTCTCATATACTAGAAACATTTTATATATTGGGAGTGTTAACTGCATAGAAGTTGCAAATATTTTTCTCATTTGTCTATACTTGTTTATGGTTGTTCATATCTATGTACATTTTATTTTTATTTATTTATTTATTTTATTATATTTTATTGATTTTTTACAGAGAGGAAGGGAGAGAGACACAGAGTCAGAAACATTGATGAGAGAGAAACATCGATCAGCTGCCTCCTGCACATCTCCCACTGGGGATGTGCCCGCAACCCAGGTACATGCCCTTGACCGGAACCAAACCTGGGACCCTTCAGTCCACAGACCGACGCTCCATCCACTGAGCCAAACCGGTTTCGGCTCTATGTACATTTTAATGTGTTCAGATTTACCAGCCTTTCCCCCTGATTGCTTCAGTATTTTGAGTCATAATTAGAAAAGTTTTCATATTAGATTACAAAGGACTTCATGGATGTTTTCTTCCTATACCTCTATGATTTTATTTTTTTATATTTAAATCTCGGAATTATTTGGAATTTTCCTGATATATGGTATGAGGGATGGATTGAATTTTATTTTTTTCAGTATGGCTATACAGCTGTCCCAGTACCACTTTTGCCCATTTATTTTAGATTAATCTTTATTCTGCACTAAATGTCCATATACTATAAAGTTTATTTCTTGATTTTTCATTTTGTTCCACTGATCAGTCTGCTTTTCTTTTATGCATTAGCACCATGCTTTTTTTTTTTTCTTTACTCACCTGAGGATATGTTTATTGATTTTTTTTTTTAAGATAGGAAGGGAGAAAGGGGCACGCACGCGCACACAGACACACACTCACACACACACATCAATGTGAGAGAGAAACATTGGTTGGTTGCCTCTCAAACATATGCCAACCAGAGACCAAACTCAACCTAGGTGTGTGCTCTGACAGGGAATCAAACCCTGGACCTTCCAGTGTACAGGACAATATGCCAATCAACTGAGTTACACCAGCCAGGGCAGTATTGTGCTATCTTAATTATAGTCTTATGTTTCAGTGTCTAACATTCCCCTCCACTTTTATTTTTGTTTTTCCAAATTAACTTTATAATCAGTTTGTCTAAGATATCAACTTGTCTATTTTCCAAACAGATGGTATTTTATTGGGATTATGTTAAAAGTATACATGCAAAGAAATTTACATTTAAACTCATTTGTTCACTTATTGTGGTAAAACACATTAACAAAATTTATCATTTTAACTATTGTTAGGTATACAGTTCAGAAGTCATTGATGTTGAATCTTTCTAATATGATAAGTTGAATACCTTTCCCATGTATTTCTATCCACTGGTATTATTTTTATTTTTGGTAATTTGTTGTTTTGAGCTTGGGTTCTTAGCTAGATAAAGTTAGCCCCCCATTTGAAGAATTTATATTATGTATGTGCAGGTGCTTGTTAATAGAGAGTTTTATTTGATAATATGCTGACTGAATTGATTGTTATAGTATTCATAATGATCTTTGAGTGTTGTTAAATCTTTTATTGGGGAACTGAGGTAGAGGCCAGTTAATCCTAAAGCACATTTCCCATCTGGAGAGGCAGTGCGCTGGAATGGCCAATGGCCTGGACTTGAGTCACATGGCCTGGGTTTCAATCCCAGCACTGCAACTTGGTAGCTATGTGACATTGAACAAGGGCCTCATTTTTCCCATCTCAAATGATCTCATGTTAATAATTGTGCATGTGTGTTATAGGGCTGTTTATAGATTTCATGAATAAAATATGTAGAGTGCTTCAGACAGAACCTGGAATGTTATAACACTTCTGTGTTTTGTTTTAATGATGATATAGTAAGAAGAAATGTGGGAAATTAATTGGATAGGTTGATTGTTTTATAAAATTTAAAAGTATTAATCCTCTCCCTTTTTTTTTCCTGTTTAGGTGTGAAATGTTTCTCTTATTCTACAAGTGTGATCAGCCTTACATTTCTACCATACATTTTTGCCCAAAATAATGTTGTATTTGGAAGTCTGCCTTTGCAAATCTTATTTTATGGCATCATAGGAAGCTTTACAGTGATCACTCCAGTCCTGCTTCACTTAGTTACAAAAGGCTATGTCATTCGGTTGTACCATGAGGCCACGACAGATACTTACAAAGCCATTACTTACAATGTTTTGCTTTCAGAAACCAGTACTGTGTTTCAACAGAATGACGTGAAGATTCCAAACAGCGCACATCTGTTTACCACATTTTATGCTAAAACAAAATCACTGTTAGTTAATCCAGGTCTCTTTCCAAACCCTAAAGACTACGACCATCTAATGGGTTATGACAAACCATTCACTTTTGATATGGAAGAAACCAGTGAAAAGAAACAGCTTGAAGATGAGAAATGAGTCTGTTGTTTTTATGTTTGTGCTTAAATGTGATTTATTTTCCCGTGTATAATAATAAAATTGCCTTTACTTTTGTTTTCTATTAGTGACTGTTAAAAAATTGAAACTGTAACAAACAACTTTTGATTTTCAGATAATTATATTCCTTTATAATAAGCTATGCTTGAAAAACAAAACGCAATATTCCATCATTTGTGGTTTTAAAAAGGTGTGAAAATACATGTACATGCTGGCATATGCATGGATAATGAATAAGTGTGGTTGTCTTTCAGCTGGGAATTGGATAGCAGCTCACATTAAAAACTATTTTAAAAAATTCACATATTCTGGAAAGCAGTGTTAATCTGCTTCCTTTGGTCACAGCTTGTTACCTCGGTTCTCTGACAGGGCTGCCTGTAATAAGGCTCTCCATGTGGTAA
>NW_006293700.1:3664107-3667044 GCF_000327345.1 Myotis davidii
TGATCCCTCACGCACTCCTCCTTGGTGCATCCTATCAGTAGGAAAAGAACTTGCACTAAGGTGGATAGTACTTTCATAAATAGCGATCTCTGCTAACTTACTAAGTATTGGCATTTTAAGATTTTACCTCTAATTGTAAAACAAAAGTTGGTTCCTGTGAAGGATTTTCAGCCAGGAGCAAAAGAGCTCAAACCATTTAGATCTGTAGATATTTAAGTGCCTAGTGCAGGGGTGGGCAAACTTTTTGACTCGAGGGCCACAATGGGTTCATAAACTGGACCGGAGGGCCAGAACAAAAGCATGGATGGAGTGTTTGTGTGAACTAATACAAATTCAAAGTAAACATCATTACATAAAAGAGTATGGTCTTTTTTTTTTTTTTTCCGTTTTATTCATTTCAAACGGGCCGGATCTGGCCCGCGGGCTGTAGTTTGCCCATGGCTGGCCTACTGTATGCTAGGTACTGTGCTAATTGCCAGAGTCACAGTTAACAAAACACCCAGGCTGCATGGAGCTACCTAATGTCTTACTGCCTGCCAAGATGGTGAGGCTAATCTTCACGCCTTGCCTCTATAAGGGAGGTTGATGGGGAAGCAGCAGGGCCATCACTAGTTCATAGGGATGATCAAGTCTGAAACTGCTAGCTCACAGCTTTAGATAGAAAAGAGCTCATTTTTGTGACACCCAGAGCCTGCCTTCTGCTAGGTCCTAGGATCTGCCAGCTTGCCTAGCAGAGAGCGGGCTCTAGGGTCTCAGAAAGATAAGCTGGTTACATCTCTTCGCAAGTTGGGTCTCTGCCTGCCTGTTCTGCCCTGTGTTACTTAGGTATATTCTTGTTGCTGTCTTAGCAGTTAATGTGATGTATATCTTTTGTTGTTAATCCTCACCCAAGGATATTTTTCCATTGCTTTTAGAGTGGAAGGAAGGGAGGAGGGAGCAGGGGAGATAGGAACTTTGATGTGAGAAACATTGGCTGCCTCTAGCATGTCTCCTACTGGGGATCAAGCCTGCAACCTGGGCATGTGCCTTGACTTAGGATATAACCTGAGACCTTTTGGTGCATGGGACAATACTCAATCAACTGAGCCACACTGACCGGGGCTAAACACATTTTTAAATTATGGTAAAATGCATAACAAAAATTTACCATCTTAATTTTAAGTGTGCAGTTTAGTACAATTCAGTATAGTGTTAACTATATTTACATTGCTGTGCAACAGATGTCTAGAACGTTTTTATCTTGCAAACCTGAAACTTAATATCTATTGAACAGCTCCCCATATCCTCCTCTCCCATGGATTTGTGCCTTTAAAAAAAATGGAAGCCTAGCCAGTATGGCTCAATGGTTGAGCATTGACCTATGAACCAGGAGATCACGGTTCGATTCCCTGTCGGGCATATGCCTGGGTTGTGGGCTCCATCCTCAAGATGGGGCATGCAGGAGGCAGCCGACCAATGATTCTCATCATTGATGTTTCTATTACTCCCTCTTCCTCTCTGAAATCAATAAAAAAAATTTTTTAAGTAATTTAAAAGAAAAGGAAAGTTGCAAAACTGCCTGAGCAGCAAGACCTCCCGGGGCTTTCCGGGGCTGTTTGAGAAAGCTCACTCTCATTAAGGGTCCGCAAGTGCAATCCTATGACTTCAGCAGAGCTTTCGACCTGCAAGGAGTTTTCCCTCATTCTTGACCTGGGTCTGAGCCCTGAACTTCAGGGAAACTCCTCAATTTGGATCAATCATTGCTTATATTTTGAAGAGTTATTTTTGTGAATTAAAATTTCTTCAGATTTCATTTCCAACTCAGGTTAAATGTTTTCATAGAGAAATTTTGTGTTTCTATTACACTAAAACCACATGTACAACAAATACCTCTATTAAATAGTTTAAAATCTAAAAAAAGAAAAAAAAAAGAAAATGCAGGTCACACAGTTCTTGAAACCTTTTACCAACATGTGCTTATGACCACCTAAACTTGTAGATTTTTAGGCCCCAACTCCATGCCATTGTAATCCCAAACTATATCCTATAAATGATTTCAAATAGCAAAGAATCTAAAGGATTAACTTTTTCTGGAATGGAATAAGAATTTTGAAATGAAATTCATGCCATACATGAAATAGTGGTCATTTTATTATTAGGGCTCAAAATACTTCCTGGAGCTGCAGTTTGCTTAAGGAAGTACATTCTCAAGCCTGGCGGGGCCCCAGCCCACAAGGCAGACCTACAGCTGATGGACTGACTGGGGTCTTGTGCAGCCTGGCTCTGCCCCATGTCTGAACTGTTGCTGAGCAGAAATAGTTTGCAGAGGGCTGTTCAGTTCGGATCTGTTTGCCCAGTGCTCTGGGCCATGAGAAATTGGGTTAAGAGCCTCTGTGGGAGAATAACAATGTAGAAAAAGGGGTGTCGTCTGTTGGGATCCTAAAGGAGACCTACAGACTGGCTTGTTACTGTTGACTGGGAAATCCCTTGTTTTGTGTGTAAAGCTCTGCGCTGTAATTTGCATCAAGTGTTGGAAAAGAGTACATATATTCTAAATCATTTTCTTTTCTCCCCTTGCAGGAAGTGCTCAAATATCACACACACACACACAGAAAGAGGAAACGGATTGGAACTTAGAAGTCATGTGACTGATGACTAAGTTGACTCTTTCCTACTTACTGAAAGGGAAGAAGAGCCTGAGGATGAGTTGCTGGTTCTCCTTGCATTTGTAAAGTTTTGGAGCTATTAAATCATGTTCCCACTTATGCTTTTTTCCACCCTGTTTTCTTCCACGTTGCCTGAACCCGGGGAGCACTGGATCTGCAACTCCTCTGATGTGAGCCTTTGGTATAGCTACTGCGGTAAGTGCACAGCAACAAGTGGTTGTAGTGCCAACTATTTCGAGGGTGTGTTTTCACAGGAACCTCATTCTGCTGTGGTGGGGACACAGGAAGCGTC
>NW_006293700.1:3667089-3685248 GCF_000327345.1 Myotis davidii
CGGCAGCAAGAGTGACGGCTGATGACTTCCCTGTGTGGGTTATCTTGATCCTTCACAGGCCTCACCAGTCTCTAAACTGTTGTTCTTGACCTCCAAGTGCTTCTGTTCCCTGTGGTTAACTGTCTCCACCTTGAGCCTCGCTTCAGATTCCTCCCGGTTTTGGCAGAACTGTCTGCTTCTGAGCTTCTGCCTCCAGCTCCAAGACTAGTTCTTGACAAGGACAGTCCCAGGTGCCTCCTGGAACGGATTATTGTGGCCAGCGATTTTCAACCACTGGGCCACAATATTTAAAACATGCGACACCTGGCTATTTAGTCAGGGGCAGGGACCTCTTTTCCCTTAGACTGTCAAATAAAAAAGTGACAGCAGGCAACACAACAATAGCCTTTTGGTGCGAATAAATAAGAATTATACCTCCTTTTTCTTTTTTGTTGGATCAGCAACAACAACAAAAAAATACATTTCTTGATGGACTACAGCATTTTAATCTGTAAAATGAAAGTGATTTTAGAACCTATCTGAGGTAAAATTTTTAACACAGAGCCACATAGAAACAGTCTTGACTACTTTTTAAAAAATCAGCCATACCTAATGCTATGGACTGGTCTGACCACTGCCCTACCCAGACCTCTTTGTCTGAAAGCACAGCTTCCCGGCCTGGCCACTGTCTTTCTTTGGTGCTTTCCACCTCCTTGCTCACCATGGGTTGGATATAATATCAGAAAGGTTGAAAGAGAGGCTTGCCAAAATATTAGTTCTTTGAGATTCTTTTGGGAAAGGGGATTTATGGTTTAACCATTTGGGGGAGAATTACAAATGTCTGTTGAGTTCTGAGAAGTTGTGCAAAGAAGAAACCTATTTAATCTCCAGGTTTACCATTTTATTTCATTTCATTTTTGGAGTGTGTGTTGACTATCCTAAGAAATATACTCTGGCAAATGCTCATAGACGTTATTTCTGGGGAGTTAGCATAATTGACAGGTCTGAGAGCAAGACCAAGCTCACCTTTGTGGGTTGTGCTGAATTCCCTCTCAACCTGGCTCTGGAATTTCTCCATCCAAGATCAGTGTCCATTCCCTCTTCCAAAAGGGCCCCTCCGTCCACTTGGCCAACACGTTGATCATGCCACCTTCTCTGTGCTAAGTTTCAGGGGGCCTTTGTTTATATACCACTTCATATTAGCTTTTAAGCTCCTAGTATCAATAATTTGATTTGTCTTTTGAAAAATATTTTTATTGCCCTAACCCAGTGGCCGGCAAACTCATTAGTCAACAGAGTCAAATATCAACAGTACAACGATTGAAATTTCTTTTGAGAGCCAAATTTTTTAAACTTAAACTATATAGATAGGTACAATGTTATTAACTTAATTAGGGTACTCCTAAGGCTTAGGAAGAGCCACATTCAAGGGGCCAAAGAGCTGCATGTGGCTCGCGAGCTGCAGTTTGCCGACCACGGCCCTAACCGGTTTGGCTCAGTGGATAGAGTGTTGGCCTGCTGACTGAAGGGTCCCAGGTTTGATTCCTGTCAAGGGCATGTACCTTAGTTGTGGGCACATCCCCAGTAGGGGGTGTGCAGGAGGCAGCTGAACAATGTTTCTCTCTCATCAATGTTTCTAACTCTCTATCCCTCTCCCTTCCTCTCTGTAAAAAAATCAATAACATACATTTTAAAAAATATATGTTATTGATTTTTAGAGAAAGGGAGAGGGAGAGAGAGAGAGAAACATCAAAATGAGAGTGAATCAATGGGCTGTGTCCTGCACATCCCCTATTGGCGATCTAGCCAGTAACCCAGACACATACCCTGACTGAGAATTGAACCGGCAACCTTTTGATGCATAGATGACACCCAACCAATAGAGCTGATTTGTCTTTTGATTATTTTTTTAATTTCAGAGAGGAAGGGAGAGGGAGAGGGAGAGGTAGAAACATCAACGATGAGAGAGAATCATTGATCAGCTGCCTCCTGCACATCCTCTACTTGAGGATGGAGCCTGCAACTCGGGCATGTGCCCTAACCGGATTCGAACCTGAATCCTTCTGTCCACAGGCCGACGCTCTATTCACTGAGCCAAACCAGGTAGGGCTGTCTTTTTATTAAAAAAAAAAAAAATTGTTTGTATTGATTTTTAGAGAGTCAGGAAGGGGGTGGGAGCGAGAAAGAAACATTGATTGAGGATCAAGCCTGAAACCTGGTCATGTGCCCTGATTGGTAATCGAACTGTGACTTCCTGGTTCATAAGTCAACCAATCCTCAACCACTGAGCCACATCAGGTGGGCTAAGCAGATGATGGTACAAATGATTGCTTATTCAAGTTCCATCCTAGTTTTAGGCCTGTTCCAACTTTCTATTTCTTCAGTCCTTTTGGGGACCACCCCCCTGGAAAACTTGGGCATCTGGATGCATGAATTAACCTCTTCCCTCCCGAGTGAAGCTGGAGGCTAGGGGATTCTTTCCCTGTCTTTGCTGTGCCAGGCTCAGGGTCTCTGTTGAGAGGGTGTCCTGAATCTCCCTACCAACTTCAGCGAGTCTGCATTCGAGTTCTCCTGGGTCACAGGAAACTTTCGATTAGTTTCTGACTTCTCACAAAGGGAATTTGTCCATGAATTGTTGTTGAATTCGAAGTTTGTGGGGGAAAGAAGGGTGTTGGACTTCCTACTCTGCCATCTTGTGAGCCACTCCTCTGGAGAAAAAGATATCCTATCTAATAAAAGAGAAACATGGTAATTGGCGTACGACTGCTACCCTTCCCATTGGCTAATCAGGGAGATATGCAAATTAACTGCCAGCCAAGATGGCGGCCGGCAGCCAGGCACCTTGAAACTAACATAGGGCTTGCTTGCTTCAGTGACGGAGGACTCCAACGTTCCCCGCCTGCCTTGCCGGACTCTGAGCTTGCAGTTTGAAACATTGTTACAAATATAGAAGCTAAACAAAACCCCAGAAACCTGCTTTCAGCCAGCCGGGTTCTCAGAGCTGGAGTTGATACAGTGTTTTGATTATAGAACCCAGACAAACCAGATACCTGCTTTCAGCAGTGGAGGCCTAAGAGCTAGAGCCTCAGAGCTAAAGCTCAAACCCCCCCCTCCCCCCACGGGCCCTGCTCTGTGTGTGACCGGGTAGAGTCATAACCTCCCCATCAGCCCTGCCCTGAGTGTGAGAGTGGCGCGCCCCAACCCACTGATTGGCCCTGCTCTGTGGGTGATAAAGGGCGGCGCCCCAACCCCCTGATCCACCCTGCCCTGAGTGTGACAGGGGGCGGTGCCCCAACCCCCCAATCGGCCCTACCCTGAGCGTGACTGAGGGTGGCATCGCAACCTCCCGATCCGCCCTGCTCTGTGCATGACAGGGGGCAGTGCCCCAACTCCCCAATGGCCCTGCTCTGAGCCCGACCAGGGGCTGCACCTAGGGATTGGGCCTGCCCTCTGCCACCCGGGAGCAGGCCTAAGCCAGCAGGGCATTATCTCCCGAGGGGTCCCAGACTGTGAGAGGGCACAGGCCAGGCTGAGGGACCCCCATTTCCCCCCCGAGTTCACAAATTTTTGTGCACCGGGCCTCTAGTATATATATATTTTTCTAATATATATGTTTTAATGATTTTTTTACAGAGAGGAAGGGAGAGGGATAGAGAATTAGAAACATTGATGAGAGAGAAACATCGATCAGCTGCCTCCTGCACACTCCCTACTGGGGATGTGCACACAACCAAGGTACATGCCCTTGACCAGAATCGAACCTGGGACCGTTGAGTCCGCAGGCCAACACTTTATCCATTGAGCCAAACTGGTTAGGGCAGAAGGAGATATTTTTAACCATCATTAGTTTTTCTCATTAAACAATTTTAATACTAAAGGCATCATTTGGGGGGGGGTGAGTTTCAGAATATTTTTCTTTATTGGAAATAATGCATTGACATTATCTTCATTCCATTTAGATAACATGAAATATCCTATTTCAATAAGAAGTGAACCCTGTGTAGAATTGAAGGGAAGCAAAGGATATTTGCATATTTTCTACATTCCAAGTAAGTTTTGTAACAAAACCAACATTTTGTTAATGTACATCTGTTAAAAGAATTCAAGTGATATCAATGATAAATGATTGTGTTCCAAATGTACATGTATTAGTTTTCTGTTATTATGTAACAAATGACCGCAATCTTAATATCTCAAAACAGTACACATTTACTGTCTCATAGTCTTTGCGTGGCTGTAATCTGGGCGTGGCTTCACCGTGCCTGCTTCAGGATCTCCTGCCAGGTTGCAGTCGAGCTGTCTGCCAGGACAGGGGTCTCTCCTGAAGGCTGAATTAGGGAAGGATTCTCTGCAGTTCACATGTGACTTTTGACAGGATTCAGTTCCTGTCTGGCTGCTGGCCTTTTCACCATGGCTTCTTGCTTCATCAAAACCAGCAAAGGGGACAGTCAGCTAACAAGACAGAAGTCATAGTCTTGGGTAGCCTAATCATGGAAGTGCCACTCTATCAACTTGGCTTTATCTATTTGTTAGACGCTAGTCACTAGGCTCACACTCATGGAGAAGAGATTACATAATGGTATGGAGGGTAAAAGTGGAAATAATATGAGACTTCTAACGATCTATTAGGTATTAGTATATCCTTTGTCAGTCATTAGCTATTCAACTGATAAATAAAGTTAGGTTTCCACTAGTTAAAGATCTGTGTATGAGCAAGCTAGGACATTTTTTCCTAAAGATGACCCCACTTCTAAAAAAAAAAAATAAGATGATGATGGGATAAAAAAAAGACAATGTTTTTTGTTTGTGTTGTCTTGTTTTTCCTCTCTGTGATTTTACTTGTCATCAATTTAGTAAAAAATAAATTGGGTGATGGTTATAGCATCAGGCTGGATCCAAGTGTTTGGGAAAACACAAAAACCTTTATCCTCTCTTACCAGGCAGCTTCACTGTGTGAAGCCCGAGGATCCCAGGACACTTCAGTTCTCGTCATCCTCCTCACCATTACTGTTTATCATCACCTACAATCTAGCTTGTATTTGGAGCTTATAGTTTACTAAGGGCTTTCAAATATGTAAGCTTAGATAAAGATTTCCCTAGTTTTAGTTCTCTAGCTTACAAGAAAGAGGTAGCTGAGAACCCAGAAATAATAGACAATAAACTTGTGCTTTACTATTTCTGAAATTAAGTGTTCAACCTGCACTTGGACGCTTGGTTTCTGTATTCATTTAGTCATTGAAAAATGCATAGTATATTTCAAGTACTGTGATAGGTACTGTGAATTCATTGATAAATAAGACATCCTCTTGACCTTCAAGAATCTTCCAGGGCAATAGGAGGGACAGACCTATAGATATATGGCATGGTAAGTGAAGTGAAAGAGGCTGAGTGATAACACAGAGCAAAGAGCAATCAACTCTATTCACTCCATTGTCTTGGCCAAGAGTAAAATATATTTTTATCCCTAAATTTTTGCCTGGCTCTACAATTTCTTCTTCTTTTCTCAGATTTTGTTTTCTGGTCTATGTGATGTGCTTTATCCCTAGATGTTTGGCAGAGTGATTATATATGACATAACGAGTGACCTAATTTTCAAGCAAACCTCTTGTCCTTGCACACAGGAAGTGAGTTGTATCCTTTCAGATCCAAGTAGTAATAATACAACATAGCATTGCTGAGGGTTCTCTGAAAAGCAGATTCCAAGAAGGAATTAGGCATATAAGACATTAATCAGGAGGAAATGCTAGTGAACAATAAAGGGAAGAGGATGCCTGAGCAGGCAAGGAGAGGGTTCAGACTGAGGTGCAGATCTGATACCTTTGAAATGAGAGAAGAAAGGAAGGAGAATTTGGTAGCATGGTCATCAGACCAAAATGCATCCCTGAGAGCCTGTCAGCCAGGTCAATGGGGAGACTTAGAGCAAAGATTACCTGTCTCACGTGTGCCTTGACAGGCAGGAGTAGGCTGGCTCTGTGTCCTTGCAGTGCTCGGTCATTAGCGGAGCGATCTGTGGGACGTTGGCCGCTGGTTGAGATGGATATGAAGGTGCAGCAGCTGGGGGCTGTCTGCCAACTGCCTTCCTGCCAGCAGGGTCTTTGGAAGGAAGGTTTGAGTAGTGTACCTTTGTGGCCACCACAGATACCCTAATCATTTACTAAGTATGACATTTATAGCATTGTGTTAATTTACTAACAAGATAATTATTCAGTTATATTTTTATAGAATTTTGTAATTATGATCTGAGTTTCCCTAGAATATACTAGAATTTCTGTGTAAAGTCTGGGGCCACATTATAGAAGTCAACCTTGTTTTTATGGTGCTATCTCTACTTCTATTCAGTAAGAGCTGTAAGTAGAAATTGAATAAAAAAAATAGATATTATTTATTTTGAGACTTTATAACCTTGCTAGTAAATTATTTGTGTACCAGTAGTTGATTGACAAATAAGGCTGGACTATAAGCCTCCCTGAAAATTACTTTTGGTAGTTCTTGGTGAGGTCAAAAAAAGTCTTCTTAGTTACCACATGACAGCTACCAGGTTATCTCTCACTCCAACATCTACATTAATATCCCTGGCCTGCTGAGCCATGCAAGTGGTATCTCACCTTGACTATTTGTCATGTGCCTCACATGACCACAATGTTGTCCAAGGACAAGAAGCTTCTCAAGATGTAGACCATTGATATATCAAAACATCACTTCCTTTCTTGGTGTCAGTGGAGACCGGGTACATGCTGTGTTCCATGCAGCAATGAAAGAAGGTCTCTTGTCCTGCCTTGTCTTTGTGTACCCCAGCAGTACTGCTATGTGTCTGTCTCAGGAATTTCTCATGAAAACAGCTCTTCAGCTTCTGCCCACATCCATGTTTTTGGAGAGGTTCAGGCTAAAGTCCATGGACTGGACCATGGGACCACAGTTAGAAGCAGACCCTGTTATGTTCTTTATACCTACCCCATAAGTAGAGAAGTAGAGACAAATTAGGAAGTTTGGTGGTACTTAGGCTCAGAGTAATGAGGGCCTGCATTAAAACTGTGGCAATGGGCCCTGACTGGTTTGGCTCAGTGGATAGAGCGTTGGCCTGCGGACTGAAGGGTCCCAGGTTCAATTCTGGTCAAGGGCATGTACCTTGGTTGAAGGCACATCCCCAGTGGGGGTTGTTCAGGAAAATATACTTACAACAACAACAACAACTGTGGCAATGGGGCTGAGATGGAGACTAGTAAGATTACTGGGATTAGGAATTCTAATGCTGATTTGCTGATGAAGATGAGGAAATCAATTTAGGATCTATAGGGTGAGATGATGAGCAACATTTGAATAGAGATATTGAATGCATATATGAGACAGTATTTAGGAGAAAGGTTGAGACTAAAGATGATGATTTAGGAATTAGTATCCTATGTCGCAGAGTAAATATTGAGGAAAACTGAGGATAGAAACCCTAGGTAGGGGAGTCAATGAACTACACTGACGAGGAGTTAGAGAGGTTGAAGGACAACCAGAGAGAGTGGGAGCACTGACACCAAACCAAGGAGAGAGTTTTGAGGAGGAGCTGGCAGCTCTGTTGCCCACAATCAAATTCAAGTTAAGGTTGGAAAACTTTTCCTTTGGTTATGGCTACAATGAGCCCTGGTGACCTTATTAGGAAAATATTTTCAATGAGGTGGTGGCTACAATAAACTATTTCATTATAAAAAAATTGTACATCTGCCAGGGCCAGCCTGACAGGGTTGAGCCGGACTGAGGCAGGGAGGTGGGAATTGAGAAAAGAAAGACAGTAAAGCGGGGTCGGGAGGACCCCAGTTCTCTTGATGAACTTAAGCAAGTTTATTAGCTATACAATCCTAATTATACCCAACACACTGAATAGGAGGAGGTCTGTCAAGAGGAATGTATTCTTTGTTCCTCTTAATCTCTAAGGGAGAGACACAGCAGAAGGACAAGTTCTCAGTACAGCATATCTCAGTAAATAGTTACAGACTTCTTGGTAACTATGAAAGGCTGTTCTCATTCTACAAATGTTTCTCTCATTCTACTGATAATCACCATCCAAAAAAGTCTGGGAAAACTGTGTGGGTAAGGGTCCCAGCCTTGCTAGCCCCTTCAGGTGCAAGGACCTTGCCAGCTTACATCTGGCCCCCAACATACATCTTTCCCAGCTGGGCCAACTGAATAATATAAGAATTGAGCAAAATGCATTGTTTACTGGCTTTTCTCATGTTAATTGATAATAGGGAGACCATGAGGAAATAATAAATGGCTCATACACCTAATTTTTAATCAAAAGGTTTCATTTTATCCTCTAAGAAATCTTTCATCAAAACTACTAAAAAGTAGGCATGAGTTGATTATCATTATTTCCTTTCTTTTCTTTGAACTTCCTAGCAGAACTGTAACTAGAACAGAAAATTTTATATCTTCATTTGATAGTTTTCTAAAAAAATAATTGTCTCTATTTTTAGGCATAGCATATAATTCTTACTGTGGAATATTCTATTTGATTACAATCCACTAGTTACCCTCTCAAAACTCCAGTTTTCTCATCTACAGAATAAGGATCCCAATACCCACATTATAGATAGTTGTGAAGATTAAATGAAATTATGTTGCAAAAGCACAGAACATATTTTAAGTACATAATAAATATTTATTATTTATAAAATAATCTCTTATTTGAGGGACTAATGGGATTTTTTTCTTTTTAAGGAAGAGACATAAAAAATTTATATTTCAACCTGTATTTATCTTTTAAAACTGTGAATTTTCCGATGCGCAAAGAGGTCATTTGCCGAGGATCTGATGATGATTATTCTTTTTGTAGAGCTCTAAAGGGAGGTAAGCATTTAATCTATGTTACTCTCAGAATAACATAGAATAGTTTATGAGAATGTTCTGAAAATTACATACACTGAAAATGTGAAGTTCCTTTTCTGATAATAACTCTTTATTCCCATTTAAAATTTTTACTTTTAGCAGTTTGGACATTTTACAATTATGTTATTGAGTTATTATTAAGATGACACTTGCGTGTGTTTGCAGGGATATTAGAATTTTTACCTTGTTCAGATAATATTTGTATATTTACCCTCGGTTATGGTTCTCTTTTTCTAAACATTACATTTATTATTTTTCATGGAAACTTACTAGATTTTGCTGCAGAGCTACCTTCAGTGTTCTTTTTTTTTTTTTTTTTTAAATATATTTTATTGATTTTTTACAGAGAGGAAGGGAGAGAGATAGAGAGCTAGAAACATCGATGAGAGAGAGACATCGATCAGCTGCCTCCTGCACATCTCCCACTGGGGATGTGCCTGCAACCCAGGTACATGCCCTTGACCGGAATCGAACCTGGGACCTTTCAGTCCGCAGGCCGACGCTCTATCCACTGAGCCAAACCGGTTTCGGCTACCTTCAGTGTTCTTTATACTCTACCTCAGAAGAAGGGAAGTAGAGACAAATTAGGAAGTTTGGTGGTACCCTAGGCTCAGAGTAATGAGGGTCTGCATTAAGACTGTGATAATGGGGATAAAATGGAGACTAATAAGATTTATTGGGATTGGGAATTCTAGTGCCAACAAAGGGGCAAATTCTTAAAGATAATGAGTTCTGTTCTGGGTATGTTGAGCTCAAGGTAATTTTGGAACATTCAAATAAACATGTCCATTTGGCAGTTAACATATGGGCCCAGAGCTGAGGACATTCTGATTTAAGAAACATAGATGCTGCCCGACTGGTGTGGCTCAGTTGGTTGAGTGGCCCATGCACCAAGAGGTCGCCTGTTCGATTCCCCAGCAGAGCGCATAACCAGGGTTATAGGCTTGATTCCCAGCAGGGGATGTGCAGGAGGTAGCCGGTCCTTGTGATATTTCTCTCATCAATGTTTCTATCTCCCTCTCCCTCTCCCTTCCTCTCTCTCTAAAATCAATTAAAAATATTTTTTAAAATCTTCCTAAATTAAAAAAAAAAAGAAACATCATGAGATCCTTGAAAGTTTGGGACTTGAATTAGTATCAGACATATCTGCTTTTAAAGTAACTGTCCTTCTCTATTAGACCCTGCTGAAGGAGCAGTAGTATTAAATATGCACATATGTTACTTGGGATGAAGCATATTAGCACTCGCTTGTTCATCGCTCATTCACCGTTGAGACCAGTGGGCCTTAAAAGTTTGCATCCACTAATGCTGGTCCTGAGAGAGGCTTGTGGTGGGAGAGGAGCCCCAGGAGAATGGGAGCCAGGGGATAAGACATTATTTCTCTACAGTTTTGTTTGGGAGTGCTGCTGCCAGTGGTAGAATTGTCAAAGGTGAATGCTGTACTACCAAACAAGTCACTTAGTGATGTCCCGTTCTTTGTGTTTTGTTTGCAGAGACTGTGAATACAACAGTGTCCTTCTCCTACAGGGGCATCCTGTTCTCTAAGGTATTGTCTAAGAGTCATTTTGTCCTTTATTAATCTTTGGCAGTAATAGGTGTGTGAAGAATTTGAATAAGCAGTTTGCAACTTAAAAAAATCAATATTCAAGCCCTGGCTGGTTTGGCTCAGTGGGTAGAGCACTGGCCTGTGGACTGGGGGAGTCCTGGGTTCTATTCTGCTCAGGGGCACATGCCTGCCTGGTTGCTGACTTGATCCCCAGTGGGGGGCGTGCAGGAAGCAGTCGATCAGTGATTCTCTCTCATCATTGATGTTTCTGTCTCTTCCTCCTCTTCCTCTCTGAAATAAAAAAAATATATTAAAAAATCAATAGTCAAGATTTTCCCCTACTTTAATTTGGTTTTGGGTGTTTTCCCATTTCTTATTTCTGAAGAATATGGAAATATAAAAAAGTTACATGAAAGAAAGCTCTTTTTCACATCATATTTTTCCTCTAACATACACGGCTAAAAGTAATGCAAATGCTCACTGTAAATATGTTGAATGACTTTTGGGTGAAAGCACTGTAAGAACTCTGTAGCTGCCTCTATGAATAATTACCATGTGCTTTTAGATGTTTGCATTAGATACCTAGCAATGAAAATTTTGCACATTTCACTTTGGGTGAATATTTAAAAATAAACTTTAACAATGCATATTCTTTACTGATTACAAATGATATTTAGTGTTTGAAAATCTCATAGGTTAGTCTCAAAAATTGTTAAAAAACATTTTCATACTTGGGAAATAAATGAGTTTTGAGTCTGCTGAATTCAAAGACACAAAATTTCATCTCATTAGAAAACTGAGAAAATGATAACCAATCCAATTTAAATGACTTCCTCCTAGTAATAAAAACAGTCTTTGAAAATAAAAGCACATAGCATTTTATATTACTTGTGTTTCTTATTCCTCATTTTAGGGAAAATACAGATGTGTTGTGGAAGCCATTGCTGGGAATACTGAAGAAATGCTCTTTTGTTTGAATTTTACCATCATACACCACCCTACTTTCAATTAGAATAAATCTAATGTGCCAGGACTGACCGCAGACCCTGAGTGATGGATGAAAGGATTAGTCTGACACTCGTTTCTGTGAAAGAGAGGTTAAGGGACTGCTTGGCTATACGCACCAAACAGCTTGCTTCCTTAGGCTTTTATTGTAATAACAGCTTGAACTCAAATTAACCTCCAGATACAGTCGGCAGGGTAAGTATCCTTGAGAAAGTATCTGCTTTTACAAGGTTGTGTCTAAAGACTAAACATAGAGATTCCAGTAAAACACCCAGGGGCTTGGACTTATTTGGAAAAGTCAAGGCAGGGGTTGCCGCCTTTGACAAGGTTTCCCTAGAGGCCCCTGACCTTTCGGAGAATCCTCCTTACAGACTTTCCAACCAAGTCTCGTTCTTCCCCACAAAGTATATTTTTATTTTTCAAAGGTTTTATTCTTCACTTAATTATTTTTTTTTTTGCACAGTGTTTTAGTTTGCTAGGGCTGCGATAACAAATACCACAGAGTGGGTAGCCTAAACAATAGAGATTTATTTTCTCACGGTCTGGAGGCCAGAAATCTGAAGTCAGTGTTGGTGGATTTGGTTCCTTCTGAGGCCTCTCTCTCTCTTTCTTTTTTATTTTATTATTTTTTTTAAAATTTAAGTTATTTATTGTTTAAAGTATTACATACTAGTATGTATCCTTTTCCCCCCATTGATCTCTCCTCAGCCACTCCCACCCCCAGCACATGCCCTCACCCCCCTACTATCTGTGTCCATTGATTATGCTTATATGCATGCATACAAATCCTCTGGTTGATCTCTTACCCCATCCTTCTTAACCTCCTGGCTTTTCCTTTGAGGTTTGACAGACTGTTTGATGCTTCTGTGTCTCTGGATCTATTTCTGTTCATCAGTTTATGTTGTTCATTATATTCCACAAATGAGTGCGATCTTGTGATGTTTATCTTTCTCCGACTGGCTTATTTGGCTTAGCATAATGCTCTCCAGGTCCGTCCATGCTGATGCAAAAGGTAGAAGTTCCTTCCTTTTTACAGCAGTGTAGTATTCCATTGTGTAGATGTGCCAAAATTTTTTAATCCACTCATCTGGTGATGGGCACTTAGGCTGTTTCCAAATCTTAGCTATGGTGAATTGTGCTGCTATGAACATAGGGGTGCTTATATCCTTTCTGATTGGTGTTTCTGATTTCTTGGGATATATTCCTAGGAGTGGGATCACTGGGTCAAATGGGAGTTCCGTTTTTAAATTTTGGGGGAAACTCCATGCTGTTTTCCACAGTGGCTGCACCAGTGAGGCCTCTCTCTTTAGATTGTAGATAATCTTGTCTTCACACGGTGTCCCTCTGTGTGTGTATGTGTTAATCTCCTCTTCTTTTAAGGACACCAGTCATATTAGATTAGGGCCCACCTATATGACCTTAGTCACCTTTTAAAGATCCCATCTCCAAATCCAGACACACTTTGAGGTACTGTGGGATAGGGCTTCAGCATATGATTTGGGGGGCGGGGGCATGATTCAGCCCATAAAACACAGGTAATGAAATCTCTTGAACTAGCCGACCTTTCTCCATTTCCTGCCTCTGCTCTGGGGCAGGTGACAGCATTGCCTCCTGGCTGATCTTCCTGCAGCTGGCCAGGGGCCTCAGGCCAAGTGTTCTCCACAGAGGCAGTTCCTGCTTTTCAAAATACAGGCCCAGTCATGTCACAAGGCCAATGGAATAAAACAAAACAAGAGCAAATAAGGGCCTTCCTGGGCTTTTGATTCCTTTGGGATAAAGCTGGCATCTTTGGAGGGCCTGCTGGGCCTTATCCATCCTTTCCCTTTCTAGCTGCATCTCCCTCTCCCTGCTGTCTGTGTTCCAGAATATGCCACCGTCCCTCCCACTCCAGAACCTTTGTCCACACAGTTTCTTTTATTGATTTATTTTTATTAAATTTATTGGGGTAACTGCTTAATAGGATCATATAGATTTAAGGTGTGGATCTATGTTACAAGATCTGTATATTGCACTGCACACCCACCACTCAAAGTTAAATCATCTTCAGAGACCATCTATTAGGCCTTCTTCATCCCCCAGACATCCCTCTTTCAATTCTTGTTTATTACTGGTCTTTCATTGCTCAGAAAGAGTTAATGACTTAAAAAAAAAGAGTTAATAACTTGTAAAAATATTCCTTAGATATTAGCCTTGTGTTCTCTCTGTTGGAGTCGATTAGGGCTTTTAGCATAATTGCTCTTTGACTGTCTTCACTGTCCTAACTGGCTTTGTGGATCTCAGATTTCAGTTCAGCCCCTGCGTCCCACTATTAAAAAAACAAAAGTTTATGGAGCCAAACTTTTCCCTGCACCCGAACAATTTCATGATCTCATATTTCTCCTCTCAGCTCTCTGCCCTGTTCAAATAATTGGTTTCACCCTCCGTTGAGCTTTACAAGCAAGAATTGTTCCTGGGGATTTCCATGCTGCGTGTGGAAGAGTAAATTTCATTTGTGAAGTTATCAAGTAATTTGCAGCTATTACATTGTGCTACCTCTCAGCAGTTATTTTAAAAGGACACCCTTTGTTCTTTGTAGTTCTCATCTGTCCTCAAATAAGTAAATGTAATTGTTTTTAGTCCTGAAAATAGCACTTCTTTTATTCTGAGTAGTTTGCAGCACCATCATAAGCCTGTTATGGAAAACCCCACGGTGGGTGGAAATAGCCGTTTCCCTCACACTGATTGTTTTAGGGATTGAGAAGAGGGCATGATTGTGTTGGTTTACTTGGTGGCCCTGTGCAGCCCCGGCTGAGATTCCCGGACTGCAGCGCTGCAGAGAGAGCTGCGGGGAGCCAGTTTTCAGATGAGCCCAAGGCCCAGATTCCCAAAAGCCAGGGCGGTTCTCCCTGAGACTGACCCCTGGAGGCCAGAGGTGCAGGCCAGTCTCCCGCTTCCTCCCGCAGAGCTGTGTCAGTATACACCTGTCCCGATATCACTTTAAGGTGCACACAACCGGAAGCTTTTAGATGACTAACTTGCTTTTGCTATTTTAAATTTGAAATTGTTCTTCCTAGGGTGTCGACAAATTAAAAAACTACAACAGGTAGCAGGGTCTGCTAGCAGTTCGCTAATTAAAACTTCTTTTTTCATTTTAAAATGAGAACTTCTCTTTAGATTAGTAAAAATCTTTGCTGGCCTGGCCAGCATGGCTCAGTGGTTGAGCATCAATCTATGAACCAGGAGGTCAGGGTTTGATTCCAGGTCTGGGCACATGTCCAGGTTGGGGGCTCGATCCCCAGTTTGGGGTGTGCGGGAGGCAGCTGATCAATGATTCTCTCTCATCACTGATGTTTCTATCTCTTTCTTCCTCTCTAAATCAATAAAAATATATATAAAAAAAATCTTTGCTGGCCTCTTTAAAAATTAATGCATTTCATTGTATCAAATTCACACAAGTGCATAGAATAACAAATGAAATTCCCATTTTCATTTCTTTATACTGTTTCCCTAAAACCATTTTAATAATTCGGCATATGAGTTTTCAGATTTTTGCTTCATATGTACATCATACTATATATGTTATCTTTATATTCATGTATCTGTATATGTGTATTTCTAAATATGAAGTTGCTGTATACTGTTTTTAATTTGAATTTGGGAAATTCAAATCCAAGTCACTACATATAGATATACTTCATTTAAAAAATGGCTGCATAATTTTCTATTTGGCTATACTGTAATTTAGTAACTAATTTTTCTATAGAACCTATAGTATAAGTTATAGTATAGATGTAGAATGTAGTACTGATACTGGAACCGGTGAGCAGGAATTTTTCCCAGGGTCTTGTCTCACGGAATCTAAGAAAGAAGCCACAGACCAGAGGCCTTCAAACAAGGCAGGAGTTTATTGCAAACAAACACAGGATTCCCGCTGGGGAGGGACATTCACATGGGTTGCCCCCAAGTATTCTGCTCTGCCCCGTCTATCTGCTGAAGGCCTGCTCTTTGTCCATCTGTGCCGCTCTCTGATTGGTTCCTGGCCTTTGTGCAACATTGTTCTCTTTCATGTCCAAGAAAAAACATCCTGTTTCCTGCAAAACACATTCTTTGTGGGTTTCAGCTGGCTCCACAATTCCTCCTTCTTCCACCCCTCACCCTAACTACCTAATCTACTTTCAGTACTAAACACTAGCTGTGATAAGATAGTTTAATTTTTGCTCACAGTACAGTGTGTGACTAAGCCGCCCAGAGTTTGTCTGGAAGCTGTGATGTGGGGAGCCCACAGTCCCCCTACCTTGGTACTCCCTTCCCCTCCCCCATGCTGAGATGACCCTCCACTATATTCACATTCCAGCCAGTGGGAAGGAGAGAGAGGAAAAGTGGCACACCCACCCATTTTAAGGGCATGACAGGAATTGTACTTTTACTAACCTTCTGACCAACCAGAACTTGTTCACATGGCCATACCTCCTTGTAAGGGAAACTGGGAAAAGTAGCCTTTATTTTGGCTGCCATATACCTAGCAATGAACCTGAAGATGTTACTATAGATAGAGTGAATGACACAGGGACCCCTAGTGGTCTCTAGAGCAGAACACCTAACCTGGTTTGCAACAATGCATTAATTAGTGGTATTATTTGATTAGTATCTATCTACCCCACTACATCATAATCTCTACAAGAGCAGGGACCATATCTGTTTTTGCTCACCGTTGTATCCTCATCATCTATCCCAGTGCCTGGTACATAGTAGGATCTCAATACAGGGGTGGGAAAAGTAGGTTAATAATAATAATAATAATAATAATAATAAAGAATATAATAATAAATGAATAAATCACAATAATATAAGAATAAACTGTGTTTTGTGTACTTTTAATTAAACCTACTTTTGCCAACCCCTGTATGTATTTTTTTGAATGCATGAATACATATATTGGGTCTCTATTTTCCTTGTCTTACACTTGACACTCAGGCTAGACCAAACCACATATGCTTGCCTAGTAATGTATTCATTATCCATTAAAAACATCTTGGCTGATATGGTAAACAAACACAGTCATCACACTGTTTTAATTTTTTTGATGACTTTTGAGCTGATATGTATTTTCACGTATTTCCATTTATATTTCCTGTTTTGAGATCTGACGTGACCAATTCTATCAACATTCCTTGAGGTGCATGAACAGTTTAACAGTAGATTTCAGTCGCTGCATAGATCGGAGTCAGGGAGTTCACTCAGGGCCTCACTTGATGAGGAGTAGAATGGAGAGTGATGCTCAAAGGAGGGCATTCGTGGATTCTACCTGAGAGCAGTTTCTCACTCCTGAGTTTGCCACAGGAGTTGGGAATACAGTGTTAAAGGTTACATTCCCTGTGTAGAATCTGTAGGGATGGTGTGGTATTGTGACTTATAATAAGAAATAGATATTCGTTCCTCATCATCCTTTCTGGCACCCTTTTAGAGCTACAACCCTTGGCATTTCTTAAATGCAAGAGCTATGATGATGTCTTGATTCTCATAACAAACCCCTTTCAACTGAAAGGGTTGAAGAGAATACAACAGGGCAGAGGAAACTTACTGTGCTTAGCAGATATCTTGCAGAAAGCTTGCGGCCTTGAGCTCGCATAACCTAGATAACCACTGGACATCTGGTGCCTGGAGGAACCAAGGGCGTACTGGACAAGTCAACTCTGTTCGTCAGCAGAACTGTTTGCAGCCAGCAGAAGTTAATAAAACCCTGCCTCCCCCTTCAGTCACCACTGATTCCTTTCTCGGACTCAGCCCACCTGCACCCAGGTGCCTGAAAGAAAAGTTCTTTTGGTACATTATGGCCTCATGTCATAGGTGTGCGACCCCAGCCCACTCCGAACATTACATCAACCACACTGAGTTTGTGGTAGTGTGGTGGCTTTGGAAAGCCCCTAAGTCCAGCAAACCAGTCATGTAATTAGAATGTAACTTAAAAAATTTTTTTTAAGTTTTATTTTATTAATGTCAGAGAGGAAGGGAAGGGGAGAAAGAAACATTAATGATGAGAGAGAATCACTGATCACCTGCCTCCTTCAAACCCCACACTGGGGATCGAGCCCGAAACCCAGGCATGTGCCTTGACTGGGAATCGAACCATGATCTCCTGGGTCATAAGTGGATGCTCAACCAAGGGAGAGGGACTGGAGGTTGAATTGATCACTAAAGGCCAATGATTTAATCAATTGTGCCTATGTAAGGAAGCCCCTATAAAGCCCCAAGAGGACAGGGTCTGGAGAGCTTCCAGGTTGGTGAGCCAGCATGTGCCACATGCCGGCCCCCAATTCCATGGGACAGAAGAAGCTCCTTTGTTTATCCCCCTGCCCCGTGTATCTCAGCTGGCTGTTGATTCCTATCCTTTTATTTTATTTATTTATTTTAAAAATATATTTTATTGATTTTTTACAGAGAAGTAGGGAGAGGGATAGAGAGTTAGAAACATCAATGAGAGAGAAACATCGATCAGCTGCCTCCTGCACACTCCCTACTGAGTATGTGCCCGCAACCAAGGTACATGCTCTTGTCCAGAATCGAACCTGGGACCCTTGAGTCCACAGGCCGACGCCCTATCCACTGAGCCAAACCGGTTAGGTAGGACATGGTATCCTCTTATTTTTATTTTATTATTTTTTTAAATTCTCACCCTAGAATATTTTCCCATTGATTTTTAGAGAGAGTGGAAGAGAGAGGGAAAGACAGAGAGAAACATCACCCTGAGAGAGACACATGGATTGGTTGCCTCCTGC
>NW_006293700.1:3685316-3691943 GCF_000327345.1 Myotis davidii
GACCCCACCCTGTTTTTTGTTTTCGTTTTTTAAAATATTTGTATTGATTTGAGAGGAAGGGAAGGGGAGAAAGAAACATTAATGATGAGAGAGAATCACTGATCACCTGCCTCCTTCAAACCCCACACTGGGGATCGAGCCCGAAACCCAGGCATGTGCCTTGACTGGGAATCGAACCATGATCTCCTGGGTCATAAGTGGATGCTCAACCAAGGGAGAGGGACTGGAGGTTGAATTGATCACTAAAGGCCAATGATTTAATCAATTGTGCCTATGTAAGGAAGCCCCTATAAAGCCCCAAGAGGACAGGGTCTGGAGAGCTTCCAGGTTGGTGAGCCAGCATGTGCCACATGCCGGCCCCCAATTCCATGGGACAGAAGAAGCTCCTTTGTTTATCCCCCTGCCCCGTGTATCTCAGCTGGCTGTTGATTCCTATCCTTTTATTTTATTTATTTATTTTAAAAATATATTTTATTGATTTTTTACAGAGAAGTAGGGAGAGGGATAGAGAGTTAGAAACATCAATGAGAGAGAAACATCGATCAGCTGCTTCCTGCACACTCCCTACTGAGTATGTGCCCGCAACCAAGGTACATGCTCTTGTCCAGAATCGAACCTGGGACCCTTGAGTCCACAGGCCGACGCCCTATCCACTGAGCCAAACCGGTTAGGAAGGACATGGAATCCTCTTATTTTTATTTTATTATTTTTTTAAATTCTCACCCTAGAATATTTTCCCATTGATTTTTAGAGAGAGTGGAAGAGAGAGGGAAAGACAGAGAGAAACATCACCATGAGAGAAACACATGGATTGGTTGCCTCCTGCAGGTGCCCTGACTAGGGCTGGGGCCGGGGAGGAGCCCATTTGTATCCTTTTATATCCTTTGTAAAAACTGATCATGTAGTGAGAAAACTGGTTTCCTGAGTTTTGTGAACCACTCTAACAAATAAATTGAACCTAAGGAAGGGGTCATGGGAACTCTGATTTTTAGGCAGGTGTCAGAAGCACTTGACCTTGTAATTGACATCTGGAGTGGGGGTGGTCTTGGGGACTGAGCCCTTAACCTGTGGAATCTGATGCTATCACTAGGTGGATAGTGTCAGATTTGAGTTAAATTTGTGGGGCACTGGGTCCATGCCCTCAGAGAATTGAGTTAATTGCTTGGTTGTATAGAAAAACACACATATCATAGGTGGTATTTTACATTTCTATTTACAGAAATATCTAAGAGTTTTAGCAGTCAGTAAAGATTAGTGTTATATTGATAAATGAATTAGTTTAAGATGGTGTTAATGATGGCCAGCCCACCCATAATCACCCACCACACCAACTACCACTGGGAACAGATGTTTTGCTTATCATATGTTAAGTGATAATAAGAACATAAAAATATAAAACATATTTAATAAGGATGCACTGAATGAAGCTATATGAAAAAATTAAAATATGTGAGGGTGGTGGGATTTAGATATTATACTCCTTTTAACGTTATTATTTAAAAAATATGTTTTATTGATTTTTTTAGAGAAGGGAGAAGGTGAGATAGAAACATCGATGCCAGAGAAACATTGATCAGCTGCCTCCTGCACACCCCCTACTGGGTATCAAGCCTGCAACCGGGGCATGTGCTCCAACTGGGAATCGAACTGGTGACCGCTTGGTTCAAAGGTTGATGCTCAACCACTGAGCCACACTGTCTGGGCTTAACATTCTTTTCTTTTTTTAAAACAATATTTTTATTGATTTCAGAGAGGAAGGGAGAGGGAGAGCGAGAGAGAAACATCAATGATGAGGGAGAATCATGGATCGGCTGCCTCCTGCACGCTCTCTACTGGGGATCGAGCCCACAACCCGGGCATGTGCCCTTGACCGGAATTGAACCTGGGACTCTTTGGTCCGCAGGCTGACGCTCTATCCACTGAGCCAAACCAGCTAGGGCTTAACATTATTTTCTTAATATTGTTGTTGTATTGTTGCTAATGAAGCTAAATCATATTACCATTACTTTCACCAAACCTAACTACCCAAACCAATCCTGTTAGCAATGCCCTTTTAGCACTACATACAACCTATAGGATATTATTGGTAAAAGAGAAAAGAAGAGGGGGCTGTTCTAAATATAAGCAAGTATGTGGCCGCTGTGCGGAAGACACCTTTTCCTGTATAAGACTCGGTTGTAATTCTGAAAGCCAAGAGAGGAAGCAATAATTCAAAGCAAAGGAAGTGAAGGGCTTCGATTTCCTTAGCGTTCACGAGCTGGCCTGGTATGGACATTAGTGCTAATGAGAACAGCATGCAGTCAGACAGAGGTGCACGCCAGGCTTCCACGTGGAGATGACCTCGGGTCAGCACAACTGGCAGCGGGGACTCAGTGGTTTTGCTCTGGGTTTAAGTTGGGTATGATGGGAAGTAGCCTGCCGATAAATTGTTCAGTGGCTGCTCAGAAATGCCTGTGACTGCAGATGCCCCAGTAGGCACACAGTTCCTATTAATCTAGTCTGGGAAGCTTCTCTCTCACAATGACCAAGTCCTTAGCAGGGTTCAATGTGATTCCCTTCTCAATTTACTTTTTTTTTTAAATAGACTTTAGATAGAAACCACTCTGGGAGTGGAAGGAAGCAGGGCTGAAAAGACAAAGCCAGGGGAAGTGCTGGATGGGAGCTCAGAGCAGTAGATCTACCTGGAAACCAGGCTCCCTTTGGGGACAGGGTGTAGCAGAAAACCCAAACACAGAAGAAGAGAAGGTGCCAGGTAGGCGGTGGAGCATGGTGACTGGAGAGTTGGATGGTGGCTGGGGCTCTAGAAGGTACTAGGAATGCAGGGACATGGGAGTGATGGGAACTCAATTCAGAGGATGACACTTAATCCCAGGACATCCATTGCATCAATCTGAGGGGTTGCAAATTCAGATTGCTAAGGGGCTAAGAGGGAGGCATGTGATTATGGTGAATAAAAAGGCACCTGCAAATTTAATTGTACCCTATGGGAATGCTGGTCCAATGTGGTCAGATCCTCTGATTTTTCAAGAGAAGGGGTACTTTTGGATTTTTACGCCCCTAAATTTAATCACACAGTGTTGGCAATTGACTTAAAACATTTAAAAAACACCATGTGGGACCTGCCAAACAACACTTGTACATTCCACAGCCCCTGAAACTCAACATGGCAAAATGGAACTCAGTCTGTATTCCCTATTTCAGCAAGGAACTCAGCAAGGAAGCTGGGCCTCAGCCCCGACTCCTCCCTCTCCTTTCTGCCTCACCTCCCCTAGGCCACTGAACCACGAGGAGTCAGCCTCCTGAAATCACTGTCTCTTACATTTGATATCTAATCTACATCCCTATGCTCACTGTCTTTGTTCTTTCCTGGCCTGACCCATTTCTCAGTCTTTTATTTTTTTTTAGTTATTCAGCTTTTTTAAAAAAAGATACTTTTATTAGTATTTTACAGAGAGAAAGGGAGAGGGGTAGAGAGAAACATTGTTGAGAGAGAAACATTGATGAGCTGCCCCTGCACGCCCCCTATTGGGGGTTGAGCCGCAACCAAGGTACATGCCCTTGACCAGAATCGAACCCGGGATCCTTCAGTCCGAGGGCCGACGCTGTAGCCACTGAGCCAAACCGGTCAGGGCATTTCTCAGTCTTTAGTGTCCCCCAGGTCTAATCCTCTAGCGACCTGTCTAAAATAAAAATTGAAACAAGGCATTGCCTTGCCCCCCAAATTCTATTCCCAATATGTTTTTAAAATTGAAGTATAGTTGGAATGCAATATTATACTAGTTTCAGGTGTACAATATAGTGATTCAACATTTGTGAGCCTTACAATGCGCTCACCACCCTGAGTCTAGTAACCACCTGTCACCGTGCAGACTTACTGCAATTTTATTGACTATACACACACATTCAACTCCATATTCTGAACCCTGACTGCAGCTTCAGCCTCATTGCTCGTGAGCCTCCGTCCCAGTCTGTGTGCAGACACCAACGTAGGACCAGCACAAATACAGCAACTTTTTGGTAAGTCACCCTGTTTCTGTCCTCTCTACCTTTGATCACCCAGCATCTCTTACCTAGAATGAATGAACTTGCCTTGCTGTACCAGAATGTGTTCAACTCTAAGTGATGCAAAATCCTACTCACACTGGCTTAAATAATAAAGCAGATTTTGTTGACTTAGGTAAACAGTAGGGGAGGCTTCAGGGTCGGTCTGATACAGTGGTTCAGAGATGTCACCGAGGACCCAGATTCCGCCTTTTCTGTCTTACGGCACCACCTTCAACCCGAGGCTGACATCACAAGACAGCTGCTGACAACCCTGGGGTTACTGCCTCCTGTCTACATCCCAGATGGGTGGTGTGCGGTGGGGAGAGGAGAAGATGATTTCCAGAAAGTGTCTCAGCCGGGTAAGAAAACTTCGCTTCACCCTGGCCAGTGTGGCTCAGTTGGTTGAGCATTGTCCCATGCACCGAAGGGTCACTGGTTTCCTGGTCCAGGTGCGTGTGGGAGGCAACCTATCAATGTTTTTTCTCTCTCCCACATCTGTGTGGATGTCAGAAGAGTGGTTCTTTGGGGAGGGTGTTAACTGGAGTGTCTGAAGGAGCCTTTGGGGTGCTGGAAATTTTCTTTATTTTGATCTGGGTGGCAGCTATAAAGGAGTAAATATGTTAAAATCTTTTGAGCTGTACAATGAAGATATGTGCCCTTTACTTTACCTATGTTAGAACAATAAAGCATTACAAACAATTCTACATTACTCATCCGTGCATTCTTAAATGGACTTGTGCCTGTGTTTTTGATTAGGTTCTTCTGAGACTGAACAGATGCAGCCCAATAAGGCACAGTCACATGTGGGTTTATGTATAAATAATTATAATAAAATTACCTTTCCAGGCTTACCTCCAACTTCCCAGCATACGCTGGACACTCCTGCCAAATTGGATTACTCATTCTTCCTCAAACACCCGATCCTTCTCACTTCTTTGTCCTTGTTCATGCGCTCTGTATATTAACTTTTCCTGAGTTAAATCACATTTTAAATGGACCCAAAGAGTTTTCTTTGGAAAAAAATCAAACCTTATAAGACCGTTTATAAAATAAAGGATCACAAAATCTTATTATAGCATTTATTTTTTGGTAAAACCCAGATCATATGTTGAGCTTGCATAAAATGAAAAATTATGTGATCTAACATATTCACTAATAATAGCTAATAAAAGTTAATAGCCGTAATAAAAACAACTGAAAACAAGAATTCTGAGAGGCAGTAAGGTAGAGAAAGGGGCATAGACTTTGATGTCAGAGGGACATGATTTCGATTTGTTTTCATCACTTGTCAGATGTGAACTCCCCTGGGTCAATTAGGTTCTTTTTTGATAAATAGCAAAACAAGTGGATAAACAAGATGTGGTATACATATAAAATAAAGTATCATTCGACCATGAAGGAGAATTAAGTTCTGATACATGAAATGACATAGATGAACCTTAAATATATTGTGCTAAGTGAAATAAAGCAGACACAAAAAGACAAATATTGCATGATTTCACTTACATGAGGTACCTAGAGCTGTTAAATTTATAGAGACAGGAAGTAGAATGGAGGTTCCCAGAGGTTGGGGAGTGGGGAGAGAGAATCATTGTTTAATGGTTATTGTTTAAGAGTTTCTGTCTGGGGTGATAAAAGTAGTTTTGGAAATAGTGATGATGATTGCACAACATTGCGAGTGTAATTAATGCTGCTGAACTGCACACTTAAAAATAGTTAAAATGGCAATATTTATGTTATATATATTTTACCACAATAAAATATTTTTTAAAGTACTGGATTAATGATAAGACAGTCCCCTCTCCCATTCTTTTTTCTGCCCCTACTGTAACGCATTCTTAGTTCCTGTTCCGGTTTTGAGGCCTTCTGCCCCTCCCCCTCCCCCCCAGCCCTAATGACCGTTTCATCCAGGAATCCTCCTTCTCAGAGGAACAGAGGGCTCAGCGTGCGGCATGTTGTCCATGCTGACTCAGAGGCTGGAACAGAACGATCACTTCTGTCTGTTATTTAGACTTTTCAGGAATATAAAGCTGTCCAGGGTCACGGAGTTTAGAGCTGTCATTGAATGCTTCCCCTCTTTCCACCTCAACATCTTAATAGCAACGAAAATTTAAGGAGGGTATAGAAAAACGGGTGGTGCGGGACTGTGTCTTTAAAAAAAGTTTTTATTGACTTCAGAGAGAGGAAGGGAGAGGGAGAGAGAGAGAGAAACATTAATGATAAGGGAGAATCATCCATCGGCTGCCTCCTGCACGCCCCACATGGGGGATCGAGCCCACAACCTGGGCATGTGCCCTGACCGGGAATTGAACCCATGACCTCCTGGTGCTTAGGACGATGCTCAACCACTTGAGCCACACCAGCTGGGTGGAGTCACATTTTTATATATATTATTATTTAGTGGGGCAATAGATTTTTCATTAAAAATTTCCTCTTCCGTCTGATGCCTGTTTACTTCTTTTTCTTCATTCTTCTTTCCTATCTTCTTCCCCCTTTACCTCTGCCCATACAAGGGCTCATATTTGGTAACAAGCATCACTGCTGCTCCTGTGTTACTTGTGGCTTTCATCTCTCACTGAAGGA
>NW_006293700.1:3691997-3692291 GCF_000327345.1 Myotis davidii
AAGCACAGCATAGGGAATCTAGTGAACAATATTGTAATGACTGTGTGTGGTGCCGGGTGGGTCCTGGAAATACTGGAGGGAACACTGTGTAAAGTATGTGATTGCCCCACCGCTATGCGTACACCCGAAACTAATACAAAATGATGTTGAACGCAAAAGAGAGAGAGAAAGAGAGAGAGAGAAAGAAAGAAAAGACTGGGAAAGAAAAAACACACCTCAAACACGTTGTTCCAGACCCCTTTGCCTGTGTGCACACAGACCTCTGGAAGGCAGCAAAGCCCCTCCCCAGCTAAA
>NW_006293700.1:3692373-3699555 GCF_000327345.1 Myotis davidii
GCCCCTCCCCCTCCGCCCCAGCCCTAATGACCGTTTCATCCAGGAATCCTCCTTCTCAGAGGAACAGAGGGCTCAGCGTGCGGCATGTTGTCCATGCTGACTCAGAGGCTGGAACAGAACGATCACTTCTGTCTGTTATTTAGACTTTTCAGGAATATAAAGCTGTCCAGGGTCACGGAGTTTAGAGCTGTCATTGAATGCTTCCCCTCTTTCCACCTCAACATCTTAATAGCAACGAAAATTTAAGGAGGGTATAGAAAAACGGGTGGTGCGGGACTGTGTCTTTAAAAAAAGTTTTTATTGACTTCAGAGAGAGGAAGGGAGAGGGAGAGAGAGAGAGAAACATTAATGATAAGGGAGAATCATCCATCGGCTGCCTCCTGCACGCCCCACATGGGGGATCGAGCCCACAACCTGGGCATGTGCCCTGACCGGGAATTGAACCCATGACCTCCTGGTTCATAGGTTGACGCTCAACCACTGAGCCACACCAGCTGGATCTTGCAGAAGCTGAGAGTCTCCCATAAAGTCTAACAATGTGGGAAGGGATCCCGGGAGAGTTTTGTCACAAGGCAGCTGTGAATTCTTAAAGGTAGAGTCTGTTGTGGGGACGGAGGGGGGCGCAGACCCCCACATCCAGGCTGTGGGACGCGGCAGCGAGGACAGCGGGACAGAGAGAAGGCAGGGAGGGCGAGTCTCTTCCTTAAGTTCACATCCAGCACCATTTTCAGTGAGGAGGGGGGTGAGGGTAGGGAGGGAGCTATGCACCTGAGTGGAAGGGGAAGCGCATCTCTGAAGATGACGTTAGACCTGATGTTTAATAAACAAACCGAGGAAAGAAGCAGACTCACAGACAGAACAGACTGAGTTGCCAGAGGGGTGGGGAGTACACCCGAAACTAATACAAAATGATGTTGAACGCAAAAGAGAGAGAGAAAGAGAGAGAGAGAAAGAAAGAAAAGACTGGGAAAGAAAAAACACACCTCAAACACGTTGTTCCAGACCCCTTTGCCTGTGTGCACACAGACCTCTGGAAGGCAGCCAAGCCGCTCCCCAGCTAAAAGGTGGCCGGGGTGACAGGGATCCCTAGGTTGTCTGGCTGCAAGGCCAAACACTGAGCCTGCCTTTGTGCTGCACTGCCAGGCTCCTGAGCAGGACGGGAGGGGTTGGGGGAGAGGATGGCTTCCCAAGCTTGGGATCTGCCCAAAGATGCAGTTACTCATTGTCGGTGCAGAAGGCGGACCCTGGTGTCTGCCCACCAAACCGCTCAGTCACCAGGAGCGTGCACTATTCTCTGCCACCGGCCACCGTAGCCATAGTGATGGCTTTGCCAGTCAGGATGCTGTTCTGTTCACTTTTCCAACCCCCCCGTCCCTGTTGTTCAGCAGTGACAGCCACACTGGCCTTTTCCCGTTCCTCAGACACGCCAGGCTCCTTCCGTCCCAGGGATTCGCACCTGCTGCCCTTCCCCGGCCCCTTTCCATGCCTGGCTTCCCCGGACATGCAGGCCTCCGCCTCAGTCTCTCCCCCAGAGAGGTTCCGCCTGGCCGCCTACACCAGCCTCTCCCTACTCCTCTCACACTCTGTCCTAATTCTCATTTTCTAGCTGTTGCCATCCTGAGGTATGCCATCTCTCCTGCTGGAATGTGGGGGACACGGCCAGCACTGCTCAGTGCTGGGTCGCTGGAGCCTGGTGCCTGTAGGCACTTGTTGGCTGGCTGGGGCAGTTCAGGCATCTTTTGCTCACGGCACCCTCCACGGAGGCCTGTCTCCACCCCACGCCCATCATTGCTCCTTCCAATGAACCATGGGACCTGCCACAGCTGGAGGCAATCTGCTCTTCCAGTGAAGTCAAGGGTTCCCCCTGTTGTATTTATAAAGCAAAACTTAACCAACAGTCGGATTGAGGCCCAGTTACGAGTGAGGCTGAGGGCCAAGATGACTCATGTTTTAAGGAAAACCTGTTGCTCGAGCTGCGTGTGTTTCCTCTGACGTAAGATTTGTTGTGATGGGAAAGGGAAGGTGGGGGGGGACACGTGTTCACGCCGCTTTCGCACCAGCTCCCAGGTGAGGCGCCTCAGGGTTGAAATGCGGCACCTGTGTTAGGCAGCGTGGGCTGCTGAGGCAAAATACCGGAGGCGGGTGGCTTGAATAACAGACGTTCACTCCTCGCTGTTCAGTAGGCTGAGAAGTCCAAGATCAAGGTGCCGGCAGATTTGGCTCCTGGTGTGAGGCCATCCTGCTGATGACCGCTGCCTTGCTGTGTCCTCACAGGGCAGAGAGGGAGAGAGAGAGAAAGAGAGAGAGAGAGCGAGCTCTGGACTGTCTTCCTCTTTTTAAAAAAATTTATAATATGTTCTTATTGGTTTCAGAGAGAGGAAGGGAGGGGAAGTGACAGAAACATGAATGGTGAGAAAGAATCATTCATCGGCTGCCTCCTGCAGCTCCACACGAGGGATCGAGCCCACAATCCGAGCATGTGCCCTGACCGGGAATCAATCTGTGACCTCCTGGTTCATAGGTCGACCCTCAACCACTGAGCCACCCCAGCCGGCTGTCTTCCTCTTTTATAAGGTAAGTCATCCCATCATGGGGACCCTCATCACACCTGAATCGCCTCTAAACATCACATTAGGGGTGAGGGCTTCACCATACGCGTTGGTGAGAGCACACACATTCAGTTCACAAGTGTCTCTCAAACAGTTGTACCATATTGTTTAGTGTTGTCCTCGCCATGGTGTGCCTTTGAAGCCAAAGAGCCTGACTGATACTTTTGTGAGTACCTGGTGCGTATCTGACAAGTTCAAATGATTGATTGTTGGTGGATTTGTGGGTGAACCCAGCAGAAGAATTGGGGCGAATGCAGCCGATTACAATCACTACAGCTCACCAAGGGCGAAGGTGTTACAAGGGTTCGAGTATCTATCTCCACTGTTAGTGAGAAGGTGGATTTTTGGCAGCTGTAGCCTTGTTAGTCTACCCAGTATTCAAAACCAGACATGTAAATTGTCGCAGTAACATCAGTCTTTATGCCTTTATTTCCTCGAGTTTTGCCGTGAGGCAATATTAGTCTGAATGTATGAAACTGTGTTTTAGACACTAAAGGAAACATGAGAAACATGCTTCTGAGCTTCTTGGGAAACATTAGGAAGGAGATAACAATGGATTCCTGTGTCATCGGCAAGGTTATCTAAATGTTCCTGCTCCGTCTTAAGGCATTTTGAACAGTTTTCTGCAAAATTCTGTCCAGATAAATTGCTTTGGATCTAATGAAAATGAAATCTAATTTTCACCCGTGTTTCATGTCGCTGAGGGATGTCTAGAGAATGGACCGGTAACGACTTGGAATGTAAAAGGTGGCCTTTTGTCTGCCTGCTCTCAGGGAGAGAGGAAGAGAGCACTGGGAGGCAGAGTAAACATCTAACACATTTCAGGTGTTTCTGCCCCATGATGGCAGCCTTCCGGTCCGTCCTTAGGGCCTCAGCGTGACGCCGTCTGAGGGCGGGCATTCCAGCCCCTCTCTGGACGTGGGACCTGCTCTGTTCCCCTTGGTTTCCACATGGATCACCAAATATTTACTCTGTTAAAAGAAATGGGTTTGAGAGTGTTCCACACCCACGTCTGGCCACTCCCCCACTCCCAGGAATCTTGTTTATTTTGTGTGTATTCATCATTCTGGGAAAACCCCAGCACCGAGCACCGGGACATTTCCTTCAAGAGCCAGCAGGGGTCAGCCAGGTACACCCTCTGCTCTGGCTTGTCTCTGGGCCACTGCTCTTGCCAAGACCAGGGCAGCACCAGGAGCCATTTGCTGGTTTCCTGAGCTGGGCCAGGGCAGTTGCTAAGCCCTCAGAGGTGTTTGTGTTCCCTCCCTACCTTTTTGCACTTTCCTTGCTTTACACTCACCCTCTCCTGGGCTCTGTCCCTGTCCTTCCCTCCCATCACCATCTCAGCTAGAACCACAAACCATCTTTTCCCCACTGAAATGGAGCTCTAGCGTCTATTTTTGTAAAATATGTTTTTATTGATTTCAGAAAAGAGAGAGGGAGAGAGACAGAGACATCAATGATGAGAGAGAATCATTGATTGGCTGCCTCCTGCACGCCCCCTACTGGGGGTTGAGCCATAAACCCGGGCATATGGCCTGACCCGGAATTGAACTGTGACCTCCTGGTTCATAGGTCGATGCTCAACCACTGAGCCACGCCAGCCAGACCTCTAAGAGTCTATTTTAAATGGAAGCTCTACAGTAGTTAATGTTACAGTTTTATCATGTTAACAGGCCTCTCTTGCCATTCGCTGACATTGACCCTGGTGGGGAATTCCAGCTGTGGTCTGGGGGGAGGGGGAGTTGGGGGTGAGGAAGGTGCAGCGGAGAGAATTGCTGAGAACAGTTCCATGGCTCATGGAAGGGCTGGCTGTTAGTCTGAGAGTGAAAATCCCATCTGCTCAGGGGCCGAGCTCCCCTCCCTGGATTAGTAGCGATGGACTAGCTGGTGGCTGTGACTGGCCAAAAGGTTCACGCACCGTGAGAACTTTTCAACTTCCGGAGGTTCTCAGTGGGCTATTTCCATGCATCTCTTACCCCCAATCCACAAAACAGGACCAGCTGCATGATATGTGGGGTTTAGTGTGAGACAAAAAATGCAGTTCTCCTTATTCAAAAACTATGAAGATTTCCCAGTCAGCGACGACAGAGCACAGGCCCTCTGAGCATGGAGCCCTGTGTACACTATTGTGGGCTCTGGGGATTCTGTAGTCAACAAAGCAAAACCCCTGCCCTCACAGATCTCAAAATCTAGTTGGGGAAGACAACAACAGACACAACACCGTAACCCTCCCCCTAACACACTATAGGTGCCCAATGAGTGTGTATTGAAAGGGCCAGCGAGTGAATAAAGTATTTAATAAGATTTCTGTGATGAAGATGGAAGATGTTACATACAAAGAAGGAAGCGAGGAAGAAGGCTTTGCCAGTGTTATATAGTTTATTCCTACCTTGCTTCTATTAAATCTGCAAGCAATGTTAGCGATCAGTTCACAGGAAATAGATGATGTGTTTCAGAGCCATGGAGGCTAGCCTGTCAGCCTGAATATGCTACAACGGGCCTTCAGGCTGTATTTCCAGTGTGTGGTCAGTAGGTGGTGCTGTACCTTGTTAGGGCTTCATCTCCACCAGGTCCTGCGTGCGGAAGCCTGCTCATACAGATCCAAGTGTTAAATGCGGTTTTAACTGGATTATGTACTTGTCTATCATGACAATTAGATGCGCTTCTCCAGTAATTTGGCAAGACACTCTTGGAATTATACGTATAAAACGCAACACTTAAAATGTCATTCCTCTGTAAGTGGAACATTTAGATGTCATGTAAGTGATATAAAATATATCTCAATATTAGAAATAGAGCAGGGCCCACATGCTGCAGATCTCTGCCTTCAACGCTTGATGACGATTGAATTTTGCTTCCTTCTCCATGTGAACCTGACACGTGTATGTATTCTGTGTAATTTACATAATGTCATATAGACTGCACTTGGTAGCAAGACCGCATAAGGTATCATGAGATTTACTTTCCTTATTGAACTGGTTCAGGGAGGGAGAAGTAAAGGATGGAGTCTTGTAGGGAGGGGTATTGAGGGGGAGATGAGGCTACAGTAAAATCCAGAAGGCTGGGCGGCCTTGTGGGAATTCTATGAACACTTCTCAGGTGGCAAGTTTCCTCCAGCCTCGGGCCTTCTCCGGCTGCCCGGCCGTCTTTGTGCACCCAGAAAGCTTGCTGAAGCGGCAGCACCTCGCCAGGCTGCTTCCCCTGGCACCTGCAGCTGGCTAGTGCTTGTCCAATGCCCGCCTTCCTGCCATTGGGCTTGGCCCTCCCAGAGGCAATGTAGCTACCGTCAGGCATCCCGAGACGCTGGTGTGGTCAGGCCTAAAGAGTCCGGCTCTTTTTAAGAGTTCCACTATGCCATTCAGTCACTGCTCATCGAGTCAGCTGACATGTGGCATGTGCCGACTGTGCCCAGGCAGCAGGCACAGTTCTTGTCCTCAGCTTCTTCTTAGCACACAGTTCCCTTCTCCACGACTCATTGGAAGCCGGTTTTCCCGATGACCCGAGATTCTGGTGGGTCCCTGGCTTTCCTCTGAGCCAGGCTGAATAACCATCTCTCACCAGATGACCTGTGTCCCCAGAAGTGTCCCTGGTAGATTAGAGCCGTGGGCTCCTAGGGTGAGACTGTTCACACTGCTCAGAACATGCAGCTCCCGAAAGGGAAGGCCTTCGGAACGCCTTGGCCGGTGGGTGGGCCGCTCACAGGTGCCCAGGACAACACAGTGCCTCAGATTACTTTCTCTCCAAGCAGTGCCCCTGCCCTTCCCTGGAATCTGGGGCCTGGAACTGCAGAGAGCAGTTTGGTCCTCCTCCCTTTCTGCCAGCACCTCCTTCTTTCCTCGCTGTCATCAGAGACCCCTGTCCAAGGGACAAATGAGGTGACCAGTCTACCGTGTCCCATCTTGCTCAGCCCTTTGCTTTTATTTTATTTATTTGAAAAAATATTTTTATTGCTTTCAGAGAGGAAGGCAGCTGAGTCCCCGTATCAATGCATGGCCCCCTCTCACTGAAACGCTGGGAAAACGAGGGTCAGCCTTTCGGAAGAAGAGGTTGGGGATTGGCACCTGAGTCATCCAATGAAAGCATCACCCCTGAGGCCCACTCTATCCAGCTGCCTTGGCTCCGCCACATGCATTCACTGCTGGGCCACCACTTCTCTGCGGGCTGGCTGCTGTCTTCATCCAGGCCGGCTTTAAAAAGCCGGTTTTCCTTCGATGATACAGCTTTTCTTTGGCCCTTGACTGCAAGTTCTCTTAGCCCTGCGGACACTGGAGCTTTCTGTCTTTTTTACGATCATTAATGTATTGGCTTTTTGTCACTTCATGGGGACACAACCGGCTCTGAGAACCTCTAGGCATCCATTTCTCATTCAATGCAGACCCATCATGTCTGTGTTTCTTAATCAGAAAAGGGAGAGTTTTCGCCCTAACTGGTTTGGCTCAGTGGATAGAGCCTCAGCCTGTGTACTGAAGGGTCCCAGGTTCGATTCTGGTCAAGGGCATATACCTTGGTTGCGGGCACATTCTCTGGCCCTGGTCTGGGCAGGTGTAATCAATCCATGTGTTTCTCTCACATC
>NW_006293700.1:3699985-3713710 GCF_000327345.1 Myotis davidii
TCACTTCTGCACCCAGACTTGTCCCCACTGCTGCACTGGAATCATGGACGTCTGTCACCATCACTGCAATGAGGGTCCTGGATTCATCTGTGCTCCTCTCTCGTCCTCACCGCGGACCTCCCTCCAAAGCCCCTGACACCTGTTCATCTCATCTCTGGACTTGTCTTTATCCTGAGACAGCTCCTCTTCAAGTCCTCACCCTTTTCATCCATCCTCCAGACGGCCCCGTTATCTCCAGGGAACTTGATTTCATTGTTCTTTCTTGACTAACAACCTCATTGTCTCAGCATAAAACAAAAGCATGGCATTGCAAGTCTGTCCTGCCCATGTGCCACTCAGCCCCGCCCCCTCGGCACTCTCTTCTTTGTCATTCTAGGTTTTCAGATTCCCAAAGAAGTGTCAGGGCTTTGTGGTGTCGGGGATGCTCTTTCTGTCCTTCTCCCTCGGCGAACCCTCATCCTTAAGAAGCCAGCTCGGATATAACCTCGGCGGCCTGTGTTCCGCAGCCTCCCAGGCAGAACGAATCACGCTGCCTCCTCTTCTCCCCGTGCGCTGCCCCTCGTGGTGGTGACGCTGTTTTCCACATCCACACCCACATCCGTGTCCTTTAAGGACCAGCCTCCGAGTTCGCTGCACGTCTTCAGCGGTTGCTCAGTGCCCGGCTCACAGCAGGCGCTCGGGGGCTGTTTGCTGAAGATGTTTTTGAACCACGTGGCTAGCAGCGGAGGACATGTCCTGGACGTTGTGCGTTTGGTATACTCTTAGCCTGCAGTAAAGACGAACCCTAAAAGTTTAGTTAAGAAAACTCCAGAGAACAAATGTTTACTGCAGTGGAGAGATCTCAGTTTCCAGGATCGGAGGTGGGGTGTGTGTGTGGTTGGTGTTTTTAGAACAAGGCAATGGCTCAGCCCCGTGGGAGCAGATTGCATGAGACAAGCACCCAGAGTGGGGAGGGTGATGCCAGCCAATCTGTCAGATTTCATCATCGGCAGGTCTGGGGCTGGTAATATATGCCTCTCACACTTCAACCGCGTGAGGAGCCGTCCTCCATTTCCGTCCTCTGCAGGTAGCTTATACAACCCCTCTGAAAGGAATGTTTGAAAAAGCATATTATTATTTACAAATGCGTCTTGGTGTATTGTGTTTATAATTATTATTTTTAAAAAAATATATTTTTTTTACTGATTTCCGAGAGAAAGGGAGAGGGAGAGAGAGATAGAAACATCAATGATGAGAGAATCATTGGTCGGCTGCCCCCTGCACGTCCCCTACTGGGGATCGAGCCCGCAACACAGGCATGTGCCCTTGACAGGAATCGAACCTGGGAGCCATCAGTCCGCAGGCTGAGGCTCTATTCACTGAGACAAACTGGTGAGGGCTGTATTATGTTTATTAAGCATGGGTTCTGATCCTTTCTGCTCCGTGATAAGCCTGCAGGCATGGAGAAGAGGCACATTTCTCTTCTGGGTGACTTCTTAGTCAACCAAGAAAGAACATAGTTTTCTTTTTACTTTACACTGCTAAAATTGCAATTATATAATTATGAAAAGGCAGTTTGGGGAGTAGCCCACTGAAGACTTGAGATTAGAGGGGGCTGTTGCTGTCAACAAAAAGAGGATCAGTGATTTTATTTTATTTATTACTCTGGGAAACCGACTTGCTCATGGGCTGTGGGCATTGGCAAATAAAATGTGTGGTTTGGGCCCGGCCGGTGTAGTTCAGTGGTTGAATGTTGACCCATGAACCAGGAGGTCACAGTTTGCATCCCCGTTAGGGCACCTGCCCAGGTTGTGGGCTCAATCCCCAGTAGGGGGCATGTAAGAGGCAGCCAATCCATGATTCTCTCTCATCATTGATGTTTCTGTCTCTTCCTCTCCCTTCCTCTCTCTGAAATCAATAAAAACATATTTTTAAAAAATGTGTGGGTTGGTAGGATGTATATTACTTGCCTGACTGTAGGTGAGTGTGCATGTAGATCAGTACTTACAGTAAAATCTACTAAGTTTCAGAAAGCAGTGGAATGATTCCACGAACACATGAATACACACACGCAATGACTTTCTGTGCTAATAGTGTACAGATAGCTCTCCTTTAACAAGTGGATAATATCTGAAACACTTTGTTTTAAGGGGGCTAAATGTCTTTCCTGAAAACTACTAATGTTTTCATTTTCTTTGCAATATTCTCTTTCTCAAACAGGCCACACAAAAAGTAATCTTCAGTCAGGATTGAATTACTGTTATTTTCAAACTCCTAGCATCTGAAATAATAAGGTTTTGCTACAATTTTTTTCCGTTCTTTATAGTAGTTAAAGATATTTCTCTCCATCAGGTTGAAACAAAGCAGAAGATAAGCAGTGTAAATATAACGTCTTAGGTCCCTGCCTAGAAATATAGTTCATCTTCTGTTTTAACTGGAGAAATAAGCAATTGATAATCTCTAATGAGTTAGAAGGTTCTGTTCAGGAATTTTCGAGGCAGATCTTCCATTTTTGAAAGAAAGAAAATTTTCTGATGGGTTTAAGCGTATCCCCTCTTCTGCATTCTGCATATGACTGTGTGTGAAAAGAAAGAGGCAGTTCTAAATGGGTAACTTGGCAGGAATTCTGGTGATAGGAGATGATTTTACAGAGACGGAGTGTGTGATGATAGAAACAGCAAGCTTGGCCTTGAACGTAGAAGCCTGGCCTCTTTGGATTGAGCCCTGAGAAAGGACAGTGTGTATTTCCCAGTATTGTTGTTCCAAAGGTGTGGTAACAACATGAAAAGCAAAAATCCATTGTTGCTGCGGTGACTTTCAAGTTGAAGAACAGTGTTGCAAGCATCCCTTTCATGTAATGAATTAAGTTCAGGTTTCGCATGAGTGATGTCTTAATTGCTGGTGGTGACCTTTAATTCCTGCTCCCCCTCCCCGCCCCACTTAAAAGATTAAGCTTCATTCAGGACAGAGTTGAAGAGAGAATAAAAAGTCAGTGCGTTAGCAGCATAATCTGTTGAGTCACGAGAAAAAGGCTTATACACACACAGGACATCTCTGCTGGGCTCACACACAAGCCTGTCCCTTAAATGCCAAAGGCACGGTCATTTCTTCCTCTTCCCCTTCGTAAAAGTTCAGTGCCAGGCACTACACCTTTTTGTTAATCATTGAGATTTTCCTAGCCTTTCTGTAGATACAATTCCTCTTCTTACTCCCCTGAAGCTCTGAGGTCGTCCATGGCCCCAACCTTGCTAAATCCAAAGCTCAGTCCTATCTTCCTTTGACATGACTTTTCAGCAGAGTTGGCACAGGAAACACTTTCTCTCTCTCTCTTGACTTTTAAGACATCATGGTTCTTTGGTTTCCCTCCTATCGCACTGGCCACTTCTCTCCAGAACCTTGCTGCTTCCTTCTCTTCTCCTGGACCATCCAGGGCTCAGAGCTTAGATCTTGTGTTTTTCTCCTCTTGACTCACTCCCTTGGCAATCTCACTGGTATTATGGCTTTATATGTTAACACCTCGCATAAGTACATCGCCAACCCAAATCTGTCCCTGAGTTCCAGACTCATCATCAACCAACTAGTCTGTGTCTCTCTCTGCATTTGCACCTTCATGTATCTGCAAGTAAAACCCAGGTCTTCCCTCCAAGTCGCCCTCCCTAAGAGTCTTGTGCCTATCAGTGAAGGACAGCCTCAACCTTCCAGGTGTAGGAAGCACCCCTGACTCCTCTCTTCCCCTCAATTCTACATCCAACCCTTCAAAGAATCACAATATCCGGGCTTCTCACCACCTCACTGTTACCATCTTAGTCTGATCCACCAACATCCCTTGAATGGATGATTTCAATTGCCTTTTAACTGGTCTCCAAGCTTCTAGCCATGTTGTCCTTAGTCAGTTTTCCATAGAGCGGCCAGTGGGCTGTTTAATACACCAGTCAGGGCATGTTACTTCTCTGCTCAGTGACTCCCTGTTTCCTTCAGAGTCAAGGCCAAAGCCCTTACCAAGGCCTGTAAGTGCTGCAGGACCTGCCCCTTCCCCACCTGCTACTATCTCACTTCCTCTCCTGTTGCTCATGCTCTGCAGGTTCAGTGTGGCCTCTGGTGGTTCTTAAACATTCCAGGTGTGTTTTCATTTTAGGGCCTTCTCCAGACGGGTGTACTTAACTCCCTCATTTCAAGTCCTTCCAATGTCATCTGCTTTCTGATGACCCTAATAGCCACTGCAATCTGCACCCCACCTCAGCACTCTTGGTCCCCCTGCTCTATATGTTTTCTATTCCATGTATCATTTTAGTAAGACACTATGCTTATTTATTATTCTTATTTTTAAATTGTCAGCCTCTTCTACTAAAATGCCATCCTCATGAGGTCAGGGGCTTGTGTCTGTGTCAATGCCAGCATCTGGTGTGGTATATAGTACAAGTTTTCAGTAAATGAGTAAAAGCAGAAATACATAAAATAGAGACTAAAAAGACTAGAAAAGATTAATGAGACTAAGAGCTGGTTCTTTGGAAACATATACAAAATTGACAAACCTTTATCTAGACTCACAAAAAAAGAAAAAGAGAGAGGACACAAGTAAAATGAAAAATGAAAGAGGAGACATTACAACTTATACTGCAGAAATACAATGGATCATAAGAGACTACCATGAACAATTATATTCCAACAAACTTGACAATCTAGAAGAAATGGATAAATTCCTAGAAATATGCAACCTACCAAGATTGAATCATGAAGAAATAGAAAATCTAAACAGACTGCTTAGTAAGGATATTGAATCAATAATAAAAAACCTCCCAACAAACAAAACTCCAGGACCAGATGGCTTCACTGCATTTTACCAAACACTCAAAGAACAATGAATACCAATTGTTCTTCCAAAAAAGAGAAGAGGAGGGAACACTTCTATACTCACTTTATGAACCCAGCATTACTTAGATACCAATCCAGGCACAAGGAAAGAAGTTACAGGCCAATAACCCTGATGAACATAGATGAAAAAAATCCTCAACAAAACACTGGCAAACAAAATTCAACAATACAGTAAGAGGATTATACACCATGATCAAATAGGATTTATTACAGGGATGCAAGGATGGTTCAACATCTGCAAATCAATCAGTGTGACACACCACATTAAAAAAATGTTAAATAAAAATTATATGACCATCTCAATAGATGCAGGAAAGAATTTGAGAAAATTCAACATCCATTTATGATAAAAAATCTTAACAAAGTGAGTATAGGGAGAACGGACTTCAACATAATAAAGGCCATATATGACAAACCCACAGCTAACATCATACCCAGCTGTGAAAAGCTACAAGCTTTTCCTGTAGGATCAGAATAAGACAAGGCTGCCCTTTTATTTAACACTAGTGACCCGGTGCATGGATTCGTGTACACTGAAGGGAAATTAATTAGAAGGTGACCAGCGGGGCGGGACTGGGCGAGATGGGCCGGACATGCCCTGGAGCCCACCTCCTGCTGTCCCTCCCTGGCTGGCTGCACCTGGGGCCGCACCATGGTGGAGTGAGTAGGGTCCCTCAGGCAGGTGGGATCCCTTTGCCTGGCCTGCAGGGATCAGGCTGAAACCGGCTCTTGACATCACCTGAGGGGTCCCCGAGTGCAAGAGGGCACTCTGCAAAGTCATACAGGGTGTAGAATGCAAACGCAAGTGTGCAGTAAACCAGATTCGGGGCGACAGTGCCCTAGCAACAACATAACCCACGGCCGAAGGTGGAATTGCACAGTCCCACAAGGAATCGGGCTCCCTCCTCTCTGGTTTTGAGGTGTGTCACCCAGGAACCTCTGCCAAGTCACTGCAGCTCAGCAGCTCCTGTGTTGAGCATCTGTCCCCTGGTGGTCAGTGCGTGCCATAGTGACCGGTTGGATGGTGGGAGGGACACTTAGCATATTAGCCTTTTACTTATATAGATAGTATTTGTAGTCCTAGCCAGAGCAATTAGGCAAGAAAGAGAAGTAAAAGGCATGCAAATTGGAAAGAAAGAAGTAAAACTGTCACTATTTGCAGATAAAATGATATTACATATAGAAAATTCTAAAGACTCCATCAAAGTAGGGTTGAACTAATAAATTCAGTAGAGTTGCAAGATACACATCAGTATACAAAAATCTGTTATGTTTCTATATACTAATAACAAACTATTAGAGTAATTAAGAAAATGTTCCCATTTACAATTGTATCATAAAGAATCAAATACCTAGGAGTACACTTAACCAAGGCGGTGAAATATATGTGCACTGAAAATTATAAGACGTTAATGAAAGATATTGAAGACACATAAATGGAAAGATATTCCATGATCTTGGATTGGAAGAATGCAATACAATTTGGGGGTGGTGTTGCTAAATGGTTAGAGCACCAGCCTGTGCACCAAAGAGTTGCAAGCTTGATTCCAAGTCAAGGTCATGAACCTGGATTGCAGGTTTGATCCCTAGCCCTGGTGGGAGAGGAGGGAAGGGAGCGTGTGGGAGGCAGCCATTGCTGTGTCTCTCTCACATCAATGTTTTTCTCTCTTCCCCTCCCTCTTACCCTCTCTAAAAAAATCAATGAAAAAAATATCCTCAGATGAGGATTGACAGCAACAAAAATTTTTGTTAAAATGTTCATACTAATCAAAGCAATATACAGGTTCAATGCAATTCCTGCCAAAATTCCAACGGCATTTTCCACAGAACTATAACAAATAATCTCACTTGTATGAAAAATTTGAATGGTACCACAACATACTCTGAATAGCCAAAACAATCTTGAGAGAGAAGAACAAAGCTGGAGGCATCATACTCCTTGATTTCAGACGATATTACAGGGTATAGTAATCAAAATAGTATGGAATTGGCATAAAAATAGACACATACATCAATGGAACAGAATAAAGAGCCCAGAAATAAACCCTCGATTAATTTACATTAAAAGAGCCAAGAATATACAATAGGGAGAGGACAGTCTCTTCAATAAATGGTGTCCGGAAAATTGAAAACCACATGCAGAGAATGGAACTGGCCACCATCTTACATCCTACACAAAGTAACAAAAATGGATTAAAGAACTGACTGTAAGACTTGAAAGCATAAAACTAGAAGAAAACATAGGTGGTAAACTCCTTGACATGTCTTGGCGATTTGGGGATTTAACAGCAAAAGCAAAGGCAACAAAAGCAGAAAATAAACAAGTGAGACTACATTAAACTAAAAAGTTTCTGCACAGTAAAGAGACCATCAACAAAATAAAACATAACCTACTGAATGAGAGAAATATTTGCAAATCTTATATCTGATAAGAGGTCAATATCCAAAATATATCAAGCACTCATGCAACTAAATAGCAAAAAAAAAAGAAAAAAAAAAAGAAAAAGAGAGAGAGACACACACACCAAACAACCTAATTAAAAAACGGGCAAAGGATCTGAATAGTCATTTTTCTAAGGAAGACACACAGATGGCCAACAGGCACACGGAAAAGATGTTCAACATTAATTATTAGAGAAATGAAAACCAAAACCACAAGGAAAGTCACCTCACACTTGTTACAATGACTATTATAAAAGAGACAAGAAGTAAGTGTTGGCAAGGATGAGAAAAGGGTACCCTGTGCGCTGTTGGTCGGAATGTAAATTGGTGCAGCCACGGAAAACATCGGAGGTTTCTAAAAAAATTAAAAATGGAACTACCATATGATCCAGCAATTCCACTTTTGGATATTTATCTGAAGAAAATAAAACCACTAACTCAAAAATATAAATGCACCCCCATGTTTAATGCCACATTATTTACAATAGTCAAGACATAGAGACGACCGAAATGTCCATCAGTGAATGAATGAAGAAATTGTGGGATATATATATATATGTCCCCCAAAATGTATACACACACTTTGAATAATTATAAAGGCAATGCTTATTAAAATACATTTCATTTTCAAAACTGACCTATCAGCTGTTACAGTGTGTCTACATACATATAAATATAATATGATCTCACTTATATTTGGAATCTAAACAAACAACCTGAAGAACAGATTGGTGGTTGCCTGAGGCAAGGAGGGGGGCAAAATGGGTGAAGGAAAGGTACGGCATGGTGACTATCCTATATAATAAAGATGTAATATGCAAATGGTCATTAAGTTGTGAAGCGAAACAACCGAGCATGTAATGACCAGATCACGGATCAGAGCTACTGGTTACAAGCGGGTGGTGGAGAGCTACAGGAGGGGGCAGGGCAGCAAGCTATGAGGGGCGTGGGAGGTTGGTGGGAGCTACAGGAGGGTGGGGCAGTGGGCAGAGAGCTACAGGAGGGTGGTAGTGAGCTACGGTGAGCTACTGGCACTAGGATTCCTGAGCAGGGCTACTAGTAGTTAATAATACTGTATTGCATATTTGAAAGTAGCTAAGAGAGTGGATCTTGAAAGTTCTTATCACAAGAAAAAAAATTTTGTAACTATATATATATGGTGATGGCTGTTCATACACCTGAAACTAAAATAATGTTAGATCATTATACTAAAAAAAATATTTACTGTTAGCAAGTGGTTACATTAAATACAGAACTATATATATGGTGATGGCTGTTAATACACCTGAAACTAAAATAATGTTAGGTCATTATACTAAAAAAAAAATTATTTACTGTTAGCAAGTGGTTACATTAAATACTGTTCTTTTTTATTATTTTAAAATTTAGTTATAAAATATTTTTATTGATTTCAGAGAGAAAGGGAGAGGGAGAGAGAGAAACATCAATGATGAGAGAGAATCACTCATCTGTTGCCTCCTGCATGCCCTTTACTGGGGACCGAGCCTGAAACCAGGGCACGTGCCCTGACCTGACCAGGAATCAAACCGTGACCTCCTGGTTCATAGGTCGACACTCAACCACTGAGCCACACTGGCTGGGCTAAAGAGTGTTCTTTTGGTTACGGAGGTATAACCAGGGCACGTGCCCTGATCTGACCAGGAATCAAACCGTGACCTCCTGGTTCATAGGTCAACACTCAACCACTGAGCCACACTGGTCGGGCTAAAGAGTGTTCTTTTGGTTAAGGAGGTAAGGAATACAGATATGAAACAAGGATAATAACACTTTCAGATGGAAGCTTATTTTGTTTTCTAATAAAGCATCTTGTGGAAAAGTTCTGTGATTGTGGCGAGGTTTATGTCTCAAGTGAAGGTCATGCTTTGCTAGGTGTATGAAGAGCTACATCTTTAAATGACTTAACGGGACACGTTCAAGCAACTCAGCACTTGGCGGGTTTGACTTTGATGAGCAGGAGCAGGTGGGTGGCTCAGGCTTCTCAACCTTGAAGAGATGACTCCAAATGACTTTGTTTGTTTTCTGGGTAGTTGTAGGATAAAATGAGATTTAATTCAGGAACCTGGGAAAGGTGTAACCATTGTTCAGGTGAAAGGGAGAGGGGTGTGTGACAGACAAATAGGAAGGAACAGGTGTGAGAAGAGCACGCAGGACACAGCCCTGGGAACCGTGCTGGCAGGGTGTCCCTGGGGTTGATGGTAACCTGTGAGAATAGTTTCTCTTTAGTACAAAGAAATGAAACTCAACCAGCAATGAATGGCACTCACACAAGCGTGCCCACTGTTGTGACTTCCGGGGGGAGGTGTCCTGTGTTTCTGCAGGCTTACGCCCTTTCAGAGCTTTGAGAGGCTTTCCATGCTTTGAAAACTCGGATTTTTCTGAGACCGTTTCAAATATTAACCATCCTGACACCATCTTTCACTTTTTTCTAATGATTCTCTTTTCTTGCTTAGCCTTTCTCCCTTCTTCTGAGTCCTCTCCTCCCTCGCCCTCCCTATCTGGCTACATTTTCTGGCACTTGGTTTGTTTGCCAGGAAAAAGACAACTGCCCGAGAAGGAGAAAACTCCTTCCCTCCTTCTGGGCTGTGCTGGGACCTCCGAGGGGGACAATGGTTCCTGTTCTCTTGGGAAGGGAAGTGCCTGCCACTACCCCTCCTTAAACAAGGTGGGCAAGTTCAGGGGTCTCCCGGAAGTTACTGAATCTGTGAAGTCATTAGTCTGCCCATCGCCTGAAAGTTCTTTGATGGGCTAATCATTTACTTAACATTTGTTCTTGGGAGCTTTTGATCGTGGCCCCGCAGAGGGAAGCCCTGTGCACTACCATTTGGGACCGTGAGTATGCAAAAGCCGCAGCAGGTTATGCTGGGAGAGCCCTCACTGTTGGATCCAGCAGGGTGAGAATGAGGTGTTTGATTTTGGTTTTGTTTGTTTGGTATAAAAATTCTATCAGTCTCTTATGTTCAGAACTCTCACAGAGTTTGTAAAAGTTTTGCAAACCAGAATAAAGGGATATGTGTGAATATATGTCCACACTCACATTTGTTTTAAAAATTAATGACTCCTAGCAATTTGTGCTATTGGCTTTCTTCTTTCTCAATGTCACTGTCACCCATTGTTACTACCTTGTTAGATTTCCATGAGTCTGTCTACATGTATGAAATGGAAAATTAACAGTAATAGTTTATATAACATGAACCCTCCCAGATTTATACATAAAATACATAATAATTTAAAAATGATAATTCTTTCAACCTTTAATTCCTTTTTTTGTTTTGCCCTCCCCTACACACACACACACACACACACACACACACACACACATTTTATATATATATAATAAATATCTGTATATATATATTTTTCTAAACCTTGATCACTTAATTAAGGTGGTGTTTTTCCAGGCTTCTCCACTATAAAGTACTATTTTTCTCTTTGCAATTAGTGAGCAATTTGCAAGGAGATGCTTTCTGACTGCCTAAGTAGCCTGTCTCTCATTAAATGTTCATCCGTTGATAATTTCCTAGCTCTATTGTGTCAAGTGATAAATGTAGAAGTGATGGAGATAGCAAATCAGAACTGGTTTTATAAAAAATAATCTGCCATTCTCCCTTTACTAGCCTACAATATATCTCATAGATCAGGGGTCCTCAAACGTTTTAAACAGGGGGCCAGTTCACTGTCCCTTAGACCGTTGGAGAGCCGGACTATAGTTTAAAAAAAACTATGAACAAATTCCTATGCCCACTGCACATACCTTATTTGAAGTAAAAAAACAAAACGGGAACAAATACAATATTTGTATTTGCATGTGGCGCGTGGGCCATAGTTTGAGGACCCCTGTCATAGATGATATAACCTACCTACACTTAACTTCAACTGTAACATAAAGGAGAAAGGAAAGAAGAGTGTCTTATAGTAAAGATGATACGTATTTCAGGAAGGAGTAGGTGAGAGGAGTCCTGGTGATAGGGACAGCCACTCCACGCAGAGGTGGCTTCCTGATGGCTCGGAGGCAGCCAGGGGCATATGTCAGTAACGTGACTTTTGAAAATGGTGAACAACTCTTGGTGAAGTTGGGAACAAAATAGAGCACAGTAATCCCTCAGTTTACTTCAAATACATTAAAATAGTGCATAAATCATTTGATTTTAAATCTAAAACATGTACATAAGATTTGGACCATTATAAATAGGTTTTTATCTACATGGATGCTGGCTAAGGCACTCAGCAAGTCCTATGGGATACAGAATAGGACTTTGCACTGTGGCACCAGCCTGCTCATTCCAGGACATCGGCCATCTCTGGCCCACACCCCTAAATGTCTTTAGTATTCCATTACCAAATAACCCGCACAAATGTCCAAAATGTCCCCTGGACGGGCTAACGTTGTTTGGGAATCACTGTTTTAAGATTCCTGCCCCCCAACCAAAAAAAAGAGATAGAAATATATACATATTGACTTCTGGTGTTCCTTAGTAGCTGTCTAGTCTCTCCCCTGTATGCTAGACTCTGTTGCATCTTATAGGGCCTATAATATAGGCCTTGGACACATGAGACTTTTCTACCTCCGCAGATGCATAACGTGTTGACTGAGTTTTGGGAGGTGAAATAGCATGATTCCCCCACACTTAGCACTTCACGGGGATGGATACGAAGATGAATGTCTCCTTCAGTTACGACCAGAGAGACAAGGAATGTTTCCCAGAACTCAAACCAAACATTCCACACACTTCTCCCCCTCCCATCTTGTAGGTGTCTTTGAGTTTGCTATCAAAGGTTTTGCCCCTGGATGCCCCTTAATTTAGATTAAAATCTGGAACAGAAATGTGACCCAATAATAAGAAGGTCTGGGTTTTGAGAGGCCATCTTGCCCCATTAAAGAAGAATTACAATCCGGGACTCGAGTGCCCAGCAAGGCAGTTGCGGAGAACCAGTCTGTCGCTAGTCTAAGTAAGGATGTTTTGACAAAGGTGGGCCAGGTCCACCTGACTCATCGATCTGTTATAAACCATAATCATAACACGAACTAGTCAAAGGAATGTTAAGGAAGGAGAAATCTGTTTGATCTGAGGGGTTTTGGTTGACTGTGTGGACAGACGTGGTAACAAAAACGTGCCAAATCACAGGTCAAGTTAGTGTTGCTTGAGTCAGTTTCTCTCTGCTTTCTCAGGCCTGCCATCAGTTTGTCTTCTTTACACGCTTTCATGCTCCAACTTTTGAGAGGTGATGAGTCTGACTTCGGAGCTGACCAAATGATTTCATCACATTCATGCTTTTCTGAAATCACATTTATAAACTTCCATGGGTCAGCCGCCGAGAGCAGCTAACTGGAGACGCCTACCGAGCGAAGGCCGAAGGTGGGGCGCATTAATTTTGTGGCCTTTTCCTTGTTTTTCTTTTGAGATTGTTTTGTGCACCCTCCCCTGATCAAGAGGTTTCTTCCTCAGGAGCTGTCTGGGTGCTTTGACCTGGATCAGTTACCTCTGTGGCGTGTGGCCACATGACAGACTGTCCCAACAGGACAAAAATGAGTTGATTATTTGAGCTGAATTACCTGGGAGTTTCCCTCACAACGTAAGAGTCAGAACTCATAGAAAACTAGAGCGTGCAGCTCCCACTGTCCTTTGTGGTGCCATCCATTCTTCCGGATGTTGACAGAAGTCCCTTTATGCTTCCGGTGCTGAGTGAGACTGACTGTGTTCCCACGCCCCTGCAGGGCAAGATGACTCAGAGAGTTCAGGATGAGGAGTTGGGTGACCTGGGCCCCCCTTCTCATGCCACCTCTTACCAGCTGGCATGTTTGAACTTCACACTTTTTATAAAAACAATCCCTGTTTTGTCTACAGTACAATGTGATTGTGAGGGTCAAAGGAAACAAGAAAATTCCAAGGATGCTTAAAACGCCTTTTTTTTTTTTTTTTTTTTAACACTGAGACACTGGGCAGCATTTTTGAGACCACATATCTGGGAATTAAGTTTTGGGACCTCCCAGGGCAGCTGAGAGGACCCAGTGTTAGTTCCAGAGCGAACCCTCTGAATGGGATGAATGGGCACGAGAATGAGCTAGCCGTCCTATTGTCTCTTCAGCCTCAAAACGTCAACATTGAAGTCATCACATCTTAACCGTGGTTTTAGGCCACCACCTGCCCTTCGTGGTCCTCTCTGGCCCTAATACCCCAGTCTTGAGGAGTTGACAGCACCTCTCCCCCCAGTATGGTCTTGGCTGCAGTGGCAGGGACCAACACAGGGACAGACAGGGACAGGGCGGACATGCTCTGACAGCTGTGCTCCCCTCCATTGTCTGCTCACAATCCTGTTTACCAAGTCTGCTGAGATGGAGACCAGCTAGAGTAGGTTTTCACAAAATAATTCAGAGTGCGGTGAACAAAATCAATGGCAAATGAGGAAATGGGC
>NW_006293700.1:3713917-3714583 GCF_000327345.1 Myotis davidii
GACCTGACCAGGAATCAAACCGTGACCTCCTGGTTCATAGGTCGACACTCAACCACTGAGCCACACTGGCTGGGCTAAAGAGTGTTCTTTTGGTTACAGAGGTAAGGAATATGGATATGAAACATGGATAATAACACTTTCAGATGGAAGCTTATTTTGTTTTCTAATAAAGAAAGCATCTTGTGGAAAAGTTCTGTGATCGTGGCGAGGTTTATGTCTCGAGTGAAGGTCATGCTTTGCTAGGTGTATGAAGAGCTACATCTTTAAATGACTTAACGGGACACGTTCAAGCAACTCAGCACTTGGCGGGTTTGACTTTGATGAGCAGGAGCAGGTGGGTGGCTCAGGCTTCTCAACCTTGAAGAGATGACTCCAAATGACTTTGTTTGTTTTCTGGGTAGTTGTAGGATAAAATGAGATTTAATTCAGGAACCTGGGAAAGGTGTAACCATTGTTCAGGTGAAAGGGAGAGGGGCGTGTGACAGACAAATAGGAAGGAACAGGTGTGAGAAGAGCACGCAGGACACAGCCCTGGGAACCGTGCTGGCAGGGGGTCCCTGGGGTTGATGGTAACCTGTGAGAATAGTTTCTCTTTAGTACAAAGAAATGAAACTCAACCAGCAATGAATGGCACTCACACAAGCGTGCCCACTGTTGTGACTTCCG
>NW_006293700.1:3715273-3732903 GCF_000327345.1 Myotis davidii
CCCAGGAAAAAAAAAAAAAAAAAACAACACCAGACTCCAAATGCTCTTTTCAAAATATATCACTATTTTACATCTGCAGTATATACTCTTTCACATAGTACATATTTTAAAAGAACAGTATCCATAGTCGGCCCCCTCCTTTTTTTTTTTTTTTTTTTTTAACACTGAGACACTGGGCAGCATTTTTGAGACCACATATCTGGGAATTAAGTTTTGGGACCTCCCAGGGCAGCTGAGAGGACCCAGTGTTAGTTCCAGAGCGAACCCTCTGAATGGGATGAATGGGCACGAGAATGAGCTAGCCGTCCTATTGTCTCTTCAGCCTCAAAACGTCAACATTGAAGTCATCACATCTTAACCGTGGTTTTAGGCCACCACCTGCCCTTCGTGGTCCTCTCTGGCCCTAATACCCCAGTCTTGAGGAGTTGACAGCACCTCTCCCCCCAGTATGGTCTTGGCTGCAGTGGCAGGGACCAACACAGGGACAGACAGGGACAGGGCGGACATGCTCTGACAGCTGTGCTCCCCTCCATTGTCTGCTCACAATCCTGTTTACCAAGTCTGCTGAGATGGAGACCAGCTAGAGTAGGTTTTCACAAAATAATTCAGAGTGCGGTGAACAAAATCAATGGCAAATGAGGAAATGGGAGAGAAAGAAGCTGATTTAGGCTTAGGTCAGAGGTCGGTAAACTGCGGCTCAGCAAACCGCAGTTCGTGAGCCACATGCGGCTCTTTGGCCCCTTGAGTGTGGCTCTTCCACAAAATACCGACTTCTGTGCATGGGCCACGAAGTTTCAATCGCACTGTACGTGCGCGCCCCCATGTGGTATTTTGTGGAAGAGCCACACTCAAGGGGCCAAAGAGCCACATGTGGGGCCAAGGAGTCATGTGGCTCGCGAGCCGCGGTTTGCCGGCCAGGGGTTAGGTGATTCAGGTCCTCGTCTGGGCCTCCTACTTGCCTTCTGTGAGGCTTTGGGAAAACGACTTCACCTTTAGCACCTCAGTTTCCCCGGAGGAGGCTAGCCATAGCGGCCACGACCATGTTCCCGAGCGACCAGGGGAGTCAGATGGACAGTGTTTGTTATGTCATCGCCGAACTGTTCCCTGTGGCACAGTGAACATAAAGCAACAAATTTGGGTTGTTTCGTTGTTAAAGAGAGGCAGTTGCAAGGAAGCTAGAATTTATTGAGCATTTATTATAAACCTGATGTAAGGTTAAGAATTTTACATACAGTCCGACTGGCGTGGCTCAGTGGTTGAGTATTGACCTATGAACCAGGAGGTCATGGCTTGATTCCGTCAGGGCACATGCTCGGGTCGCGGGCTCGATCCCCAGTGTGGGGTGTGCAGGAGGCAGCCGATTAATGATTCTCTCTCATCACTGATGTTTTCATCTCTCTCTCCCTCTCCCTTCCTCTCTGAAATCAATAAAAATATATTAAAAAAAGAATTTTACATACATCATCACACTTAGTCTTCATAACAATCCTGTAAAGTAGGTATTATTAACTCTATTTTTGTCCGAGAGGGTGAGTAACTTGCCCAAGATTTCACTCGTGCCAGGAGGACTTTCCAGAATTCAGATCCAGGTACAGCTGGCACCAAAACCCCTGCTCCTCCCCTGGTACCTGCTGCCTCAGTTGTAGGACAAACATTCGTGGTTTCTGTACTTGTATATATAGAGATAAAACAACAAAAAATGAACACAGCAAGAATCCAAGCTTTGTATTTTAATCCAAGTAGAGCTTCTGTATTTGAGGAAGGAAAGGCCAGGCTAAATGCCCATATCAGAGAGATTCAAGCTGAGGGTTCTTCAAACACCACACCTACGTGGGTGTTGAATCTGGGAGTGTTAGGAGAAGAATGCCAGTGGGCGGGGATGCCATGAGATTCCACAGGGAGCGTCAGTATCTGCCCGGGGAGCCCGAATCCAAGCAGGTGGCTGAATCGACAAATCCGTGTGAATCTGGCTGATGGGAAGCATTTCACATCATCCGTGATGGCCAGAGCCAAATTCACTAGATTTCAGTGAAAACTACGAACAAGAAACGCAGAGAATTCATGAAGGAATGTCTAACAAGGACACTCAAGTGTAAACCTCAACGTGCTTGGCGTCTAGGGATCAGTGAGAAGATTTAAGGATCTGGGTATTTTATTTATTTATTTTAAAATATATTTTTGATAATTTCAGAGAGGAAGGGAGAGGGAGAAAGAGATAGAACATTGAGAAAGAGAAAGAATCATTGATCGGCTGCCTCCTGCATGCCCCCTCCTGGGGATCAATCCTGCAACCGGGGCATGTGCCCTGACCAGGAATTGAACCGTGACCTCCTGGTTCATGGTTCGATGCTCAACCACTGAGCCACACCGGCCGGGCAGGATCTGGGTATTTTAGATCTGTTTAGTCCGTGGCCAGTTTGTGGCCTTATGTTTAGAGTAACATTTCGTAACTGGCGCCTGGATTGCAGGAAGACAGAAGAGCAGTACAGCCATTGCGTGTGACTATTATAAAACTTAGCTGGTGCTTTTTAAAAATAGGTCCAACCAAATTAGCTCTGGGCACCTGCTGGAGCTTAGTGTGTTTTCAGATAGACTTGTTTGCTATCAGCCAACAAACAAACAAACAAAAAAACCCCTAATGCAACAAAACCCTCCACCCACATGGTTTGTTATAAAACCTAACACTCCTAATGCTTTTCCAAGCCACATCTCTCAGATCAAATCATTCGAACGAGGAAAAAAGACATTGGACGTCTTGGAAGAGGAGGGCAAATTAATATTGTTAGACTCATCTCAGAAAAGCTCAGGGGAGAAGGAAGGTGGAGGTGGTGGATAATGTGGGATGTTAAGCACATTGTGAAAGTGTTTCCAATTCCTTATGCAAATGTGTTTCAACACTGATGTTATAACATGGCTGGAATTTTGGGATTTATAGTTTTACTGGCAGGGCCCCTTAAACATATGTGGACAGCTGTCTCAAGAGATTTGGACTTTTATTTCTTTACTAGAGGCCTGGTGCATGAAAATTTGTGCACTCAGGGAAGTCTCTCAGCCCAGCCTGCACGCTCTCACAATCTGGGACCCCTCGGGTAGGGTCCAGTCCCATTGCAGCATGGCTCTGGTTCCCCAGGTCTGTGGGCTGGGGAGGGGGGCAGGGACCAAGAGGCTAGTCCGATGGCAGCATGGCAGACGGCACCCTGCCACAGCTCCCTCTCAGGACTGACTCCTGCCGCAGGCCGCCAGGACCCAGGACCGACTCCCGCCATGGGCAGCCGGGACCCAGGACCGACTTCCTCCACACCACCGGCATCCAGGACCGACTCCTGCTACAGGCTGTCAGGACCCAGGACTGACTTCCGCCACAACAGCTGGGACCCCAGCCTGGCGTTCGGTCATCTGTCTGGACGTTTTGGGCATGATGAACTCTGGCTCTTTATATATTAGGATTTGACGGAAGAGCTATAGACGATGTCTAAGTGAACAATGGCAATAGTTACAGCAACAAAAATGTCAGAAATCATTTTATGGAGATCTAATATTTTAGGCAATAGTGAAAACTGTCAATGGCTCACAGAGGATGCTAAATTCTGGAACAACATCGGCAAAGGAAAAACCCCTTTCTGCAGTGACTTAGGGTGCCAGGCCTCACCTGAATTCTCGCCTCACCGGTTCTCGGACTGTTTTAGTATGCACAATGCACATGCTTTATATAGTTAAAAGGCTAGAAGAAGCCTATTGTATCACCAGGTACATATCGCTGAATAAAATATAACTGACTTACTAGTGATCACCCTGACTTTTTGAATAATTTTGAATAATTTCTCTCCTAACCACTGCAGGTTCTTGCGATCAAATTGGAATCTTAGCCGAAACCGGTTTGGCTCAGTGGATAGAGCGTCGGCTTGCGGACTGAAAGGTCCCAGGTTCGATTCCGGTCAAGGGCATGTACCTGGGCTGCGGGCACATCCCCAGTGGGAGATGTGCAGGAGGCAGCTGATCGATGTTTCTCTCTCATCGATGTTTCTAACTCTCTATCTCTCTCCCTTCCTCTCTGTAAAAATATCAATAAAATATATTAAAAAAAAAAACAAATTGGAATCTTAGAAGTCCTGCTTATAATAGTAGTAACAACAAGAAAACCGATGACTCCTCTGCTGCCACCACTTACTAAACACCTGGTAATGCCCGGCCCGTGTGGCTCTTTGGTTGAGTGTTGACCTATGAACCAGGAGGTCATGGTTCAATTCCTGGTTAGGACCCATGCCCAGGTTTCAAGCTCGATCCCCAGTAGGGGGCGTGCAGGAGGCAGCTGATTGATGATTCTCTCTCATCAGTGAGGTTTCTATCTCTCCTCTCCCATCCTCTCTCTGAAGTAAATATTTAAAAAACTAAACACCTGGTACTGCAACAGATACTTTATATGCATTTTTACATTCCTGTAAGATAATTATTGTTAGCCCAATTTTATAAATAGGGAAACGGAGCATCTTAGAGTCCACACGGTTAAAATAACAGGAATATTAGAATTTGAATCTGCGTTAGCCTGGCTTAGAACAATGTGAAAGGAGGCATTTTCTTTGGGAGTGCCTGGCAAAATGGCAAACTAGCTTTGCTCCCCGTCAGAGGGTCCTGAAACGTGAGACATAAATATGACATAGGAGCAAACTCTCGTTCATTCTAAATGAGGAGATGCAGGTCAGAGCTTGCAGAATTCCCCAGACACCCTCCTGAACAGGTGTGGTTCAAATGAGCCCAGTGCAGCGGAGTAACTAAAGCTGCCTCCCTTGTTTGCTAAAGGACTGGTCACACAGAACCATTAAAGTGCATGAGTTCTCTATTGAGTTATCCACTTGTGCCCGGAAATCTTAAAATAAACTCTCCTTTGTGAATGTGAAGGCTTACTAATTCTTTCACAAACCCCAAACCCTGTAATTTTTACTAAGTACCCAAGAATGTCACGAATGCTAATATCAGAGTTTTTGGGTCTATCCCAAAGATTTTAAAATATCATTGCAAAATCAGATTCAGTATTTCCTGCAAGTAATTGAAATGAACCTTGATTTACCAAATAAAGAGAAGTCTTGTAGCAGGCCCCAATCCCCGATTCGTCTTATTAATAGCAATTTAGTTGAGCATTTGGCATTCTCTGTACCATTACTAGTGTTTATCAGGTGGGGTTGGAACATGGTATTGTCACTTATGTTTTTGATTATCTCATAGTGTTTAGGAATTTGTTTAGCAACCTGAAAAACATGTCTTGGTCTTGGATCATTTATCTTCTTTCTCTGAGAGAACTCAAGCTTTATGTAAATCCTGGTCTGTACACCTGTGGCCAAATTAGAACACGTGAAAAATGTGCTCAGCCACTTCCTTATACAGCTGCGTACTGGGAAGCATCTCCCACTACATGGTTAGCCCTCAACTAATTGGACTGGAGTTGGAAAAAATGCCGTTATGATTTGTCTGAGGTTATGTAGACTTGGCTAGAAAGACCCTACTTCATCCTTGTATGGTATTTACAATTTTTAAATATATTATAAGTAAGTGACTGAATAGTAATGCATTTATCTCATGGTAAATGTAACTAGGAGATATGTCCTAGCTGAAGTTTTCTTTGTTGTTCCCAAGCAGATATAAACCTTTTCTCTGATTGCCCAAAGTACTTGGGTCACATATTTTTCTTATGCAAGACCACCTGCTAGAATATACCATTGCTCTGTGCATGTCACCAAAAGGTACCCCAATTAATAAGCTGGATAATTACAAAAATGTACCCCTTTCTCTGGGTCAGGCTAAGGCAGCTCTGTGTAGACTGGTTTTTAAACCCACTATCTCTTCTTGTTGTGCGATGGCCTCTGCTGTTATGATTCATAATCTGACCGGTATGATAGGTGTTTGTACTTTATCATTCATTCAATCAGCAAATGTTCAACAAGCACCTATTATAAACCAGGTACTGGTTAAGCTCTGGTCAGTGCGACAATGACTAAGGCACAGACTCTGCCCTCAAGGAACTCCTATCTTAGTGCGTGAGAAGGATACTTGTCTGTCAGTGTCACAGCAGCAAACAGATGGCCCATCCACAGGATGAATGGGAGAGAAGCTAGTAGAGACTATTCACACGTCAGAGTACAGGGAACTCACCAGGGATAGTGCAGGATCTAGGGGCTAGCTATGCAGGGCTTCTGAAGGGTTGATGGAAACAGTTACTGGAACGTACAGAGACAGTGGGGTGGGGGTGGGGGTAGAGAAGGAGGGAGAGAGAGAGAGAGAGAGAGAGAAAGAGAGAAAGAGAAAGAAAATGCTCCAGGGTCCCTGCCCAGAGTGGAAATCTTAGAGGGAAGGACTGGGCACTTTACAGAGAGGGAGATGGGTGGAGGAAATAAATACCCCATCCTCCTTCTACTTCTGTCCTTGGATCTCCTGATATCCCTCAACCAGAGATCAGGAGGCAAGGACATTTATTGATTTAGTCCTTAGAGGTCAACCTTCTGGGAGAGGAGAACGGGGTGGAGGAGAGTGGAGAGTAGGTTTGGCGGGCAAAAGAAGATATCCAACACACTCCATTCTTCTTGCCTCTCTATATCAACTCTCGTCCTTCACTCAGTAAATGTTAGTGTCCCAACACAGGTAACGGTCCCATCAGCTCCTTCAGTTAATCATTGGCACTGATGTCATCAATCTGGTCATATTCTCAGAAAACTAGCAATCACCAGTGTTCTTCATATATACAAGGATATGGGGGAAGAAGAGGAAAAGAAATAATGAATACAAAATGCAGCTGCTACATTTTCTACCACTATAGCTTGTCACAAGACTTAATTGACTTTTGTCCAGCAACCATTCCCTGCTTTCCCTGCTAACATCTCACCTGAACATGGTGCTTTACCCAAACCTTCATCCCTATGGGTCTGCATCCTTGGATTTTTGTCTTAATTGAGTAGCTGCAGTTTTCCACTGACCAGGGCTATTGGGCAAAACGGTACTAAGAGATGCTCTAGCAGTGGTCGGCAAACTGCGGCTCGCGAGCGGATCTCTGTGTTTCCAACACAGTTTTTCGTGCCTCCATTTTGTTAACAACAACCCAATTTCCTCCTGGTAATTGGGATCAATCACCCTGGTCAGGCGAGTGACCTTCTTCCCCTGTCTGTTGACTCAGAGGCGCCAGAATTTTAAAAGGCCAGCGGAGGGCTTCAGAATTCATTAGAAGATTGTGTTTCCTGGCAGCAGCGTGCTTTCCTTGGACACTAGGGCATCTACACTCACTGAGCTCAACGTCACGTTGATAGGATACAAAGTTTCTTTGAGTTATGGGGACAAGATGAAAAACTCACTAGATAGAATAGTGAGGGAGTACTTCTATCTCCTCCCTCTGGCTCCTGGAGAGACAGGCCTATCTAGCGGAGGCTGGTTTAAGGCCTATATTACTACATCCTGTAGGATAGCACCCCAACCTCACGGTGTGTGGGTTCCAGCTGGTGCAATAGCTGATTTTTGAACAGGCCATTCTGCCATTTTAACAAGCCATTTTTTTAAAAAAAATTATCTTTTTTATTGAAAATATTATGGATGTCCTCTCTTTCCCCCCACATTGACCCTCTTCACCCCGCCCTTGCCCCTCCCAGGCTTTCACCATAATACTATCTGTGTCCCTGGGCTATGCATATATTCATGTAAGTTCCCCAATTAATCTCTCCTCACCCACTTCCCCACCCCCGTCTCCCCTCTGAGATTCATCACTGTTCTGTGCCTCTACGTCTCTGGACCTCTTTTGTTCCTCAGTTTGTTTTGTTCATTAGATTCCACATATGAGTGAGATCACGTGATACTTATCTTTCTCTTGCAAGCCAGTTATTTTTGGATGGTAAAACCAATGAGTGAAATGTATGTGAACTCTTTGCTATTCTTCCTTTGCCTAAAGGAAGAATTGAAAAATTAAAATTGTGTGGGACACTGATGCCAAGGATGAAAGCATTCTGTAAGTCCATGTACGGAGGTGTTGGAAAAAGCACTTTAGACTGAGAAAGCAAATCTGCACCCAGCATATGAGTCTAACATGAGGACAAATTTACTCCCGCTGCACTCATGGAAGAAGTCCAGTTTAACTTACCTGCTTCCCGGTGACTGGCTGGAACTCTGGGAAATCGCGTTATATCAGGACTTTGGTGTTGGCAGGCTGGGCACTCAACAGGCAGGGCAGCTAGATAAGCTTGGGGCGTCCGTGCACAGCCTCAGCCCTGCTACTAGCGCCACTTCTTACATGGGCCCATCAAGCAAACACTGCGGAGGCCAAGGAAAGAGGCTGCCTGACACTCAGAGTAGGTCGTTTTGTCCTGATCATCAAGAGCCTCCTACAAAGTGATCCTTGTGGTCGGTACCTTCGCACTTCACGTCCGTGTTAAGAGTCCATTCACATATCTTGTCCATTCACATAGCTTTTCCTTGTCACCAGTTTTCTAATCTTGTTCTTTTCAAGTCCCTGACCAGCCAGCCAACACTCTTAGCCCCTGCCCATGTGTCAGTGTAGATCTAGACCTCAACCAATTTTTTTTCCTTCTCATGAAGCAGACAAGGAAATGTACACTCCAAAGTTGTGCGCATGGCCTGAAAGACATACAGTGCCCATCTGTCTGTCATCAGGCCCAAGCATTTCCCCCCTCTCTCAGCTGATCCCAGAGAACTTCCAGTGTCACCACAGGTGGGCTGAGGAAGAGTTGTGCCTCCCAAACACATCGAGGCTAGTCTATGTTGTACCATTTCCAGAGTAACTGCATGTGCTGCCGTGCACAGTAGGTTTTATAATTTGGTGGATCAAATAAACACCCAGGTCATAACAGTTCAAATCGCTGTGTCTCTTGATGTCCCATGGTCTGGCATTCACTCTCCATCAGGGCTTGGGAATAAGCCAGAAGCTGCATTCCATTTATTTTTTTAAAAAGGATTTAAAAATGGATTTTTAGAGACAGAGGAAGGGACAGGGAGAAACTTTGATATGAGAGCAAAACATTGATCAGCTGCCTCCTGCATACCCCCTACTGGGAATTGAGCTTGCAACCTGGGCATGTGCCCTGGCTGGAATTGAACCTGGCAACCTTTTGGTGCACAGGACACTGCTTAAGCAACTGAGACACCCTGGCCAGGGTGCCAGAAGTTGCATTTCAAATGGAGAGTCATTGATGGCAAAAGAGGGCATTGCTTGCTGACGGCTTGTTGGTCACACCAGTTAGGAGATAACACCTGTAAATTCTCTCACAGAAGAGGAGATAACTGAGTCAGGTTTTGAAGGATGAATCATACTTCCTGGATGGGTGGACAAGCTATTAAACAGCATGTGCAAAGATATGAAAAAGTGAAATAGGAGAATCCTAACACAGTTTGGCATCACTGGGTTATGGGATGGAAGGAGGTGCTCAGGGACCTAGCCATGGGCATCTTTTGAACCCTGCAGAGGAGGTTACTGAATTCTTTTAAGCAGAGGAGTTATCTATTTAAGAAAATGTACTGTTCTTTGTATCACCTCTGGTGCTGCGCACAGTCTCATAACAATAATTGATCATACAAATTGTTTCGGTTTTAAATTTTGATTGGAAATAGGATTAGTTACATATGGTGCCATTTATTACAGTAACTTCACACCTTTTTCCTACTAGGTCTCAAAATCTCTACCTCCAAACTCAAATATTTTCTTTCATGTGTGACTTTTTTAGGTCCCTCCCTCCCTCCCTCCCTTCCTCTCCCTTCCTCTCCCTTCTCTGCCTTCCTCTCTTCTTTCTCCCCCACCTCTCCATCTAAATAATTCTGCATAGAGGTACGTAAATGAGAATTGGCTTTCATTCTGCTATTGGATTCTCATCATTAAAATTTCTAGTCTATTTGGGTTCCTTGCTTAGTAACTTCCATAAAATAAAATAAAATAAAATAAAATAAAATAAAATAAAAGGTTTTACCTCCTCACGTTTATGAGTAAGATACTAATGCAAATCTATCCCATCTCTTTAACTGTTTTGTACTCCCTTACTACATGTAAAAGGATGTTGCCTAAGCTACCTGAAATAGTCTATGAATAATGAACCTGTGTTTGGGTAAGTGCACAGTGTCTTTAAAACATGAGTGAATCCACTGCTAAAATATTTATAGTTCAGTCAACATAACTTGAAGAATGATCAATTGTGGTAGCAGATATCCAAATTGCCCTTACATGGTGTAGCACCCTCAGTGTGAACCCTTGCTTCCGTATTTGGAAATGAGCACTCCGGTTGTTCTGTGGCAGGAGCAGGTCATAGCACCAACGAAGAGTGCCATCTGGGCCACGATCCCGGGAGGGAAGGGAAGAGAGAACAAATGGTAGATCAAAAGTTTGGCGTTGAGAGGAGGCCTGAGCGTGGTGTGCTTTGATTTCAAAGATGGCTCTGTGCCTGGCTGAGTTTTGTAGATTGTGGAACCGGGTGATAACTGGCCCCAGGGAACATTGGGTTACCAGATTAGAAGGCAGAGATCAAGTTTGCGAAAGGAAGGGTGAAGGAGACACTGGCCAGTACACCAGGATTTGAACTCCCTTCGGCAAGCGTTCTGAGAACGTGCGGATGACATTCGACCTCTGAGCAGGGCTTCACATTCTGTGGGATTGGAGATGAGTCTCTGGAGAGCTGGGGTTGGTAACTCAATAGGAAAGGGCTGGAGAATGAATTATTTTGCCCCTCAATCTAGACCAGTGGTTCTCAATCTTCCCAATGCTGCGACCCTTTAATACAGTTCCTCATGTTGTGGTGACCCCCAATTTCATTGTTACAAATTGAACATAATTAAAGCGTAGTGATTCATCACAAAAACAATCTGTAATTATATATGTGTTTTCCGATGGTCTTAGGCGACCCCGTGAAAGGGTCGTTAGACCCCGAAAGGGGTCGCGACCCACAGGTTGAGAACCGCTGGTCTAGAGACTGGCATGGCTCCAAAATGCAAAGGCTCTCAGCCCACTGGGACTGTTCAAACTTTAGTGTTATTCTTGAAAAATCAATGTAAACACCAGACCTTTATGAGTAAAACAAGAGGGTAATTTTTTTTATTGTTTAAAGTATTACATGTCTCCCCCCCCCCATTAACACCCCCCTCATGCCACTCCCACCCCTAAAGGCAAACCCCCATCGCCCCAGTGTCTTGTGTCTATTAGTCATGCTAATATGCACGCATACAAGTCTTTTGGTTGATCTCTAACCCGCCCCCTCCCCGAGGTTGGATGGTCTGCTCAGTGTCACCTTGTCTCTGGATCTGTTTTTGTTCATCAGTTTATGTTGTTCATTATATCCCACATATGAGTGAGATCATGTGATACTTACCTTTCTCTGACTGGCTTATTTCGCTTAGCATAATGCTCTCCAGCTCCATCCATGCTGTTGCAAATGGTAAAAGTTCCTTCTTTTTTATAGCAGCGTATATTAAACAAGAGGGCAATTTAGAAGTAAAAACATTCCCTGAAGAATTTCTGTGTTGAAAATGGAATGGGGTGGAGATAGTGGTCCAACATGCATTATGTTCTTCAAGCATCATCTTATGGCTATTCCTGGTGGAACAACAGAATTATTGTCATTCACCCCATCGCATGCTTTTATTTTGCTGAATAGAAAGGCATTTTATGTTACTCTATCAATTGATTTTAAAACTTTGAAATTGTTTGTTTTTCAGGGGTTACATTTGGAGCTCAATAGAGCTGCACATAGCCATAACTAAGTAAGAACTTAGTTTTAATTACAGTGCTTACATGTCTAGGTCAAGGGTGTTTTCAGGATGGAAAGGAAGATTAAGTCCCAGAGAAGAAATTTGAGACCTTTGGGCAAGAATGAACAAAAGTAATCTTTTAAAAAATATATATTTTATTGATTTTTTGTTAACAGAGAGGAAGGGAGAGGGATAGAGAGTTAGAAACATTGATCAGCTGCCTCCTGAACAACCCCCACTGGGGATGTGCCCACAACCAAGGTACATGCCCTTGACCCTTCAGTCCACAGGCTGATGCTCTATCCACTGAACCAGTTAGGGCAACAAAAGGAAATTTACTGTCATTTATAGCTTCCAGACACCGAAAATAATAATAAAAAATATATATAACTTTTTGAATGACTCCAAGTGCCTATTGGGCTCTGTGGAATAAGCAGCTAGAATGTTCCAGTGTATTGTTTTTGAGAGTAAATTTTGTTTTGTGACCTGAGTTAAAGGCCCTTTTATTATAAAAAGCATTTGGCTGGATTAGGAAAACAAGTAATGGGCCTTGTTTTTTAATAGACTATCTAACACTTTCACACTTATTGTGGCTTTTGTATACATTTGGATTTATTTTGCATTCTTGATTTCTACTTCTCTTTTCCGTAGTTTCTTTCTCTTCCTTGCCCTGACCTCTACCTTTAATCCCATTTCTGACTTTTGGGTGAAGATGGAGTTTTCAAGGTTTCATTTCCCTACCTTCATTGATTTGGAAGTGAATTCTTATCTGTCTTTTGGTGATTAAGGTTTTTACCACTTACCTATTAGCGTATTTTTAGTATCAACATATAGAATGAGTTAATATCTACATCCTTTCCCTAAACCAGATAAGAACAAAAGCCCACTTTTACTTCCTCCTTTCTGTCCTGAATCTCCCTGCCACAATTCTACTTTCTTCTCTTTCCCTGGACACCATCTTTCATGCCAAGATCATTTGGAATTGTCACCATCATTTTGAGTGTATCACTTTTTTCTCTTAAAGTAGGTTGTTTTTTGTTAATCCTCATCAGAGGATATTTTTCCCATTGATATTTAAAGAGGGTGGAAGGGAGGGAGGGAGAGGGAGAGGGAGAGGGCGAGGGCGAGAGAGAGAGAGAGAGAGAGAGAGAGAGAGAGAGAGAGAGAGAGAGAAACATTGATGTGAGAGAAACACATTGATTGGTTGCCTCCTGCATGGACCCTGACAGGGCCGGCAATTGAACCTGCAACCCAGGTGTGTGCCCTTGATCCAGAATAGAACACATGATACTTCAGTTTGCAGGCTGACATTTAACCCCTGAGAAGCACCAGTCACGGTTTGGTTGGTTAGTTTTTGGTCAGGGCTGAATTTTAAAATATTCTTCCAGCTACAAAATGTAGGTGGAAGACTTCCTATATTCTTGCATGCCTACAATAGCTTTATTTCTTATTGACCCTGGGACTGAATATAGACTTTCAAAATCATCATTATTTTACCATATAAAATGGAAAATACTTTTTAGTGTATTTTCGCATTCAGTATTTTCTATGAGAAAACTCATGACAATCTGGTTCTTATTTCTTTGTAGCTAATCTCCACCCCCAGCCACAGAATGTCATCTTATGTGCCTGGTGTTGGTCTATTTTCTTTCATCCTGTTGGACATTTGTTGAATCCATTTATTATGAGTATTTTTTAATCTTTTCTGAAAGTCTTTTTCTTTCTTGTTAATCTGTGAAGTTATTTCTTCTCTCTGTTCTCTCTCTCTTTTCTTTTGAAATTTATTTTTAACATTTATCATTTATTTGTTCTTTGAGAGCTGTGTTCCAGGAGAATCCCTCAGTTGTGTCTTCTAACCAAGTAATCATTCTTCAGTTATATATTTTCTGTTATTCAGCACATTTATTGAGTTAACTCTCCCCCCCCCAACCCCAATAACCACAATTTTCCTTTCCAAGTTTCCCAGTTGTTGTTCATAAGAACCAGTTTTAGTTAAAAGGAGCCATTCTCCTCTCTTATTCCTCTGAGGATGACACGGCACCTACATCTTCTAAAGTCCCATTGGTTTATTCCATCACCTTTGCTTCTTTGGCTGCTAGTTTATCCACGTGATGATGGTGGTGCCCTCATTCCGAGGGCTACTTTCCCTTCAGTATTTGCGGGGTTGGTTAGTCTGTCTCTGCTGGACCCAATTACCTGGCCTGTCTCCAGGGTTCCAGGTGGAGCTGTGGCCTGTGGCCTGTGGCCTGTGGGTGATGGAGTACACCTTCCTTCCGGGTGGCAGTAAGTACCGTCCCCAGGCCCGGGACCAGGGAGCACCTCTGTCTGGCTATGCACTGCTCCCATCTTGTCCGAAGCCTCTACCCGGGCCACAGGAAGCAGAGGGACAAAGGGTTCAAGCTTTCCGACGCCTCTACCTCCACCAATCCCCCTTCTGCTCGAACCCAGATCCTCCCTCAGCTTGGACCCCACGGACATTCATTCTCACCCTCTCCCTCGGCCCTCTCCTATTGTTTTGGCTATTATTTTTTCCCTTTATTAGAAACTCATCTGCCTTTAATTTTTCAGGAATTTCTATAATTTCTGGCCTATGGAGGGCACTAAGTTTTGCTTTCTAATGCTGTTTTCAATTACACTTTTTTCTTGTCATTTATAGGAATTGGAGATGAAAGAGAGGTTTTAGCATATTTTCAGTGTGCTGTGCTGGTCTGATCTCCTCCTGGTCTGTTGTAAAGCATATTAGCCCGATGGAAATGACGTCCATCAGTATATCTACCAAGTAATATTTGTCCCTACCTCCAAAGTCAAGTGGAAATGTATACATGCTACATATACTAACATGTATTGCTACACATACTAACATGTATTTCATTCCTATCTCAAAGCATCCTGAGGGTATATCAGTGCTAAGATAGAAAAATGGAGTGTTAAGGAGGTAAAATAATGTACCCAAAGTCCTACAGCAAGAGACAGAGCCACGATTCACACCTAGGTCTCGCCATGGCAACAGCTGCCTTCCATTAAAAGGCATGAGGGAACGATACTGGGCCATGTCCTCCCCGGGGCATGTCACCAAAACACACTTAGCTTCCCTACAGTGGGTGCTGGGAGAAATAATGAAATCAGGAATCACTGATTATCGTGGGTAATTTGCAGACAGACCACGGAGTTGACAGCATTTTTCAATTCCATGTTGTCGCCTTGCCAACACGATTGACTCTTGGAGCAATTTGTGAACTGTTAGTTCTTAAGTGAAGGGCAGTGCATGTAAATGGCCTGTACGCATCAGTAAACATCTGGGCAGTGTTGGCAAGTGAGGGGCTCTGTTTTGAAGTGATTTTTCTCATAGCTTTCTGCTAAGGCTTATTTTCACATAAGCAGTAACTACAGAACGTGCGTGCCGTGAGGGTAAATGTTATTTTGCTGGTTTGAAAGCCCCATATGGGCTGTGTGGCAGGCTGTGATGACCTGTCTGTCACTTCCCAGAGAGAGAGAAGCCTTCCCAGCAATTGTGAGACAGAGGATTTCAGGTCCATGCAGGCAGGGAGTGGAGATAATTTAAGCTTTTTAAAAAACAATCTGTGAGTATTTCTCAAAGGTTGCATTGTTTTGTTCAGGGAGTTTTGGAAAATCTACCTGAATAAACACTTGGGAAACTGAGAAATGAAAAGACCTTGTATTTCAGTTGAGAAGTTTTCAAAATGGAAGAGCCAATGGATTCTAAAATGTTGTCAGAGTACAAGGGGACCCATGAGAGAAGGTGGGAGACACGGAGCCGGTGGGCAGTGCGGGGCCAACCAGTGGAAGAACCTTCTCTCCGGTTCATTGCTTTGATGTGGAGTGAAGGGAATTTCTACCTGCCTCACAAAGCCCTGAGATAATGGCCACAAACTCCTTGCATTTACTTTCCACCAATCATTTGAGATGGTTCTTAAACCTCCACACCTTTCTCACATCCCTTCCAGGGTCCTCCCTGCCCAGGGCCGGCCTGGGGGCCAATGTCAGACCGCAGACCGAGGGGAAGAGCTCGAAGCTCCGGCTCAGGGGGACCTGGAGTCAGGTGTTGCCCTCTTGGGGGCCTGGGCAGGTGGCAGGCAACTCACGCAGGTGACTTTCCAAAGTAGCGAGCATGCGCCAGGCTCATGGCCGTCCATCATCCTTTGGGGGGCCTTTCTGTAGTAGGGGAGCCCCTCACAATGAGCTGTTACCGCCCAGCAGAGACGTCGGCTCAGGCTCCGGGCCCCTTTGCCTCAGGGATGCAGGGATGGACCCAGAATCTGCCCGTCAGAGGCGTTGGCATGAGTCTGCCGCTCAGACGTGAGGAGCATGGGAAAGTATCCGCCTGCATTTTGGTGGCCACGGCAGCAGTTCCCTCCGGGGCTCAGGTGGAGCTAGTTTCCTTATCTGGCCAGATCTGTGGTTTGAAATGGGGCTTTGTTTATAGAAAGTGAGGTCTGTTCTCCAGCCCTCCGCCCTGCCCTCCCCCACCGGCAACTTTTGTGCTCCCCACTATCTCTGAAATAAACTCCTTTCCTGCGGTGAAGAGTTGCTCCCAGGAGGTAAATGATCTGCTTTGGACTCTGTGGCCTGGCTCATCTCGAAAGAACACCCCTGCTTTCTCCTACACATGAAGGGAGACTGAGGCTGAATCATTCACTTAGTCAATCAGCGAATGTCACTAGGTGCCTTCAGCGTGTGAGACGCTGCATTGGGCACTGAGTGTTCCACGGGAAGCCTGCTCCTAGCCTCCAGGACTTCGGTGCTTGTAGAGCAGACACGCCTTAGCATACAAACCCACTGCGCTCCAGCTGAGGACTGAGCCAGACGTGACCTGCCATCATCATTGACACAAGCTGGGAATTGTTCCGAGCCATTTGGCAGAAGCTGAGGGTGAAACAGCTGGGGATAATTTATATGAAAATGACTTAATACTAATAAAAAAACTTACTATAAAGTAGGAAGGGAAAGAAGGAAAGGCCATGTCCACTGGCCACCTTGCTTCCTTTTCTTATTTGCTTTGGGGACTGCTATGGATGCGTAGACAGCTTTTATTTCAAGTTGTGGAACATTCGAGATTGGGGAGGTGGAGGGAGTTGGATAATACTGGAACTCGCTCAACGTTTGCTCCGTGATGATGTCTTGACTGAAGTGTAAAAGAGGTGCAGGAAGCTTAGGTAGACGGCCCCCCATTATTTATTGAGTGCCTGCTGTGTACCAGACACCTAGGGTTCCCACATGTTATTTATTTCAGACAGTTTGTCTTTCTCTCTCTTTGCCTAAATTCGTGTAGGTCTCTTTAAATTACAGGTGGAAGAAAAACGTCTCAAAGAGCAAAAAGGGAAACACTTTCTTTAATGCAACTGAAAGATTTGGGGGTAACTTCATGGAAAACTGGATGTAGGTGCTCAAACAATGACCTTGGGAATTTCATTTCTCCGTCTCCAGGCAATGCTTCCCGCTCTGCCAGCGTTATGTTCGGTTGTTGCCTCCTTCACGGAGGCTGGTGAGAGCTGCAGGGCCACAGCATGTCAGACTCCTCCCAGCAATGGAAGGGGAACTGCTACTGTCCAAGCATGGCAGCAAGTGCCAGGTTGGAGCCTGAATCAGTTTAGGATGGTTTTGGCCACAAATAATGTAAAAACTGGATCAAAGGGGCTGATATTTCTCACGTAGCAGGAAGCCTGCAGGTAGAGGCAGTTCCAGAGTCAGTGAACTCGGGGCATCAATCATGTGAGGGCACCTGGGCGGCTTCTCCATGGCTCTCCTGACTCAGATGGTTGACCAAGCTCCCAGCATCACATCTTCTTATGACAATGTCATGGCCAAAGGTAGGAAAGAATCAGTCCCTGCTTTGTGTCTCTTTTCAAGAACGCAGATTTTTTTGTTTTGTTTTTGTTATTAATCTTCACCTGAGG
>NW_006293700.1:3734983-3743567 GCF_000327345.1 Myotis davidii
TTCTATCTCTCTCTCCCTTTCCTTTCATCTCTGAAATCAATAAAAATATATTTTTTAAGTTTTTTTGAAAAAAGAAAAAAGAATGCTAGTCAGGTTATTTTACAGAATGTCTCTCCATTTAGGTTTGTCTAAGGTTTTTCTCATGATTCAGTTGAGGTTATGGATTTTTAAAAAATATGTTTTTATTGATATCAGAAAGGAAAGGAGAGGGAGAGAGAAATGAGAAACTTCAATGTGAGAGAAGCATTGATTGGTTGCCTCTCGCCTACCTCCTAACCTGGGCCAGGGATTGAACCTGCAACCCAGGTACATGCCTTTGACCCGGAATCAAACGCGAGACCCTTTGGTCTGCAGGATGATCTATAACCACTGGCTAGGGCTATGCAGATTTTATTGGAACGAACACACACACACACACACACGCACACACACACACACGCACACACACAACGCAGAAAATCTCTACAGAAGCCACTGAAGGGACAGACCACTCCTTATATCTCATGGGTGAATTATATCACAATTTCTTTACCAATCCTTTTCAAGGGAAATACACATATCTTGGTAGTTTTCAGCTTATTAACATTTCTCCTTTGGGGCTAGGTGTGAGCCCATGGATGTCTCTCAGGTCACCCAATAGCTAAACAAAATCCGTTCAATTAGCAAGGAAGAAGTGGTGGACTGTGTAGGTACCAAACAGTATCTGCCGGTGTTATGTATGCATTCCTGAACCAATCCCCATGACCACCCTAGTCACATGTCTTCTGTGTGGGTGCTGTGGAGTTGGTGGCCATGGTGGTAGGTAGAGGTATTGTGTCAGTCTTCTCAACTCACATAAACTCAGAGTGTAAGAAATCAGGTCCCTATTATTCAAACTGTGACTCCTATGCTAATTCTCCTACCCAGGAATAACATGAAAATTCTTTGTCAGATTTTTGACATAATTGTTAGAAAGAAAAAAAGGATTTCTGTTCCTATCTTTCTATCTTAACCCAAGATTTGGGGTAGCTCATAAATATTTCAGATTCACCATAGACAGTGGCCTGGGTGGACGAGGATAGAGGAAAGCATGTGTTCAAAGGGCTTTCTCAAGACAGTGAATGCATTTTAAGCTGCTCAACACAACACTGTTATCACAGACCATCTGCAGAACGTGGAAATATTTGTTAGCAGAGTCATTTATTGGAATGATTCTTGGCATTGTGAAATTTCACAGTTATTCTGTTTCTTCACCTTGGTCTATCTTTTATAAAGTTTCCTTTTTAAGAATCCTCTATATACATATAGGCGATCTAAGGGCTTTATTGAAGAGACGATAACTTTGTGTTGGGCACAGACATAAATACCAAGAAGATGACTTATGTCCCCATATAAACTACATGTGGATTGGATGGTTAAACACGTCCATCATAATATTCTTCTCTCCAAAAAAATGTATTAGCTTTTTGTTCTCTATGGTGATAAGCATTCATTCTTCTTCCTGATTTTTCAGGACCCCAAGGAATCTGCCCTTACTTTTCACTCTAGATTCCCATACTCTTTAGCTTAAGCTTCTCTCTAAGCTTCTCCCTCCACAATTTGACTTGGCTGGTGCAGGTTCTGATCATTGAAATGCCCTTCCTCTACTTGTCTGAATTCTACTCATCCCTCAGGGCCAAGCTTCCTCCCCTGCTGAGCCAGCTGACACATGTCTCCCTGTTCTGTGAACTCTGAACCCATGATTACCCCATTTAAGGCAATTCAGGACAAAAACGTTCCATGCTTCTTTGTTTGTTAATCGTTTCCATGTGCACATACTGTCCTGTCTCCTTAGTTACATCTTTGGACATAGAACAGGTATCTCTGTCTCAGATATTTCTCTTAGCACCAGATGGATATTAGAGATATAACCTTGGATGTCTCAGAGACACCTCAACGTCAGCATATCTGAAGCGCTACCTCTTACCTGCCTCTCCCTTCTGTTCCAACTCACTCCTGTTCCTGTTTCTATAAATAAGCTCCTAGCAATTGCCCAATCCCCTCCTGATTCTTCCCTTTCTTTTAGAAACTCACCATCCAGCCTCTGAGTTCTGTCAGTTTTATTCCTATGCACGCCTTCGAGTCCTCTTCTCCATCCCTGGCACCACTGGCTTATTCAAGCCTTTGCCATCCTTCACTTGGACTATTGCACTGGCTTTCCAACAGGTCCCCCTGGATCCAGATTCGCCTCTTTCAACCCATCACCTTTACTCTTGCCCAGAGAGCATAGAATATGTCACCCCTTGGCTTAAAAACCTTCAGTCATTCCCACTGCCAGAAGAAATCAGAACTCTGACATCACCTGCAAAGTCATTAATAATCCAGTTCCTGCCTAGCTTTCCAGCTCCCTGTTCTGTATTACCCGATAATGAGTCTTTTGGCCAAAGGACTCCTAGTGGTCCCATGAACACCCGGGCTCATCCAGGTCAGCCAACATGGATTTGGCATCTGGAATTCCTGCATAGTACCAATGATATGTTTATGTGTGTCTTTCTCCCACTGTAGTATGAGGTTTTATCTCAGTGCCTGGCACAAAGTAGGAACTCAATAAATGATAGATGGGTATTTGATGAGGTAATGATGATATGTAAACTCTGGATGTGAAGGGACTGCATAGCCTAACTTCCCATGTCTCACAGATGAAGCACAGGATTAGGCCTAACACAGCCCTTCAATACACACTCGTCATGGGATGGTTGTCCCTGCTCAAATCAAGGAGTCTGGGATGTTTACTAGGTTTTAGAAAAATAACCTGAGGATTTTTTTTAATTTTATTATTTATTACAAAGGATATTACATATGTGTCCATTTTTCCCCCCGCCCAAGACAGTCCCCTAGCCTCCCCCATCCCCCAGTGTCTTATGTCCATTGGTTATGCTTATATGGATGCATACAAGTCCTTTTAACCTGAGGATCTTATTAGATGCATTATTGACTAGGTTTTTGGAATTGGAGCAGGGTTTGCCTTTCCTCTGGTCCCTTCAGGGGTAGAATTTTGAGTATTTCAGGCAGCTGTTTGCTAATGTGCTGGGTTTAGTGTGGAGGTCTCCTGGATTGGTTCTACACTTAGATCATCCACGGAATAGGTTATCAAAGGAATAAGAACGATGCATGAATTAGAATATAATTTAGAGGCAGGAATCTACTCTTTACTTCCTTTTGGATTATCAACAGCTGTATTTTAAACTCAATACTTAGAGTGGAGGTAGGTGTAAATATGTTAAGAGTAGACATGTATGGCAAACTCAGTGAAAGGTTTCCAGGTAACATGTACATGGGGAGAGTCATTTTCTAGTGATGAGTAACATCAGGAGAGATGACATCTATCCAGACACAGAGCTGTCACATGGACTCAGTGCAGAGAACCTGGGCTTCCTGGTGTCCCCAGCAGGTCCTCGAAGGGGGACCTTCTTTATGACTCTGTCTTAAGCCTGTAAGCCCCAAAGCTTTCAATGGGGTTGGCTGGCCATGTTAACAATCCTATATAATAAAGAGCTAATATGCAAATGGTCATCACACCCTCACGCCATCATGCTGTAATGGCTCAGACACTCAACACTGGGGAGAGAAGATTGGGGACCAGCCAGGCACAAATGAGCTTGTGAGAGAGGAATGGGGCCCAGCCAGGCTGCTGGTCAAGGAGAGGGATAAGCTGCCCACCCCTCAGTCCCAAGGGCCTGCGGTTGCGGCCCAGGTGAAGCTGCCCGCCCACGGTCCCCTGCAGCTGCGGCCAGCCTGGGAAAAGCTGGTCCAGGTCCTGGGTGCCTGCAATTGTCCAGAGGGAGGGAAGCCCAGGTCCTGCGTGCCTGCACCGGGTGGAGGAGGGAATCCTGAGTCCCAGGTGCAGGGCAAGGCAGAGGCAGTTAGGAGCGATCAGGCCAGTAGGGGAGCAGTTAGGGGCAATCAGGCCAGTAGGGGAGCAGTTAAGGGCAATCAGGCCAGTAGGGGAGCAGTTAGGGGCAATCAGGCAGGCAGGCAGAGGGGGGTAGGGGGGATCACCTACACAATCCCTACTGGGTATGTGCCTGCAACCAAGGTAAATGCCCCTGACTGGAATCAAACCCAGCACCCTAAGTCCCCAGGCTGATGCTCTATCCACTGAGCCAAACCAGTCAGGGCAAAAATAATTATTAATCTTAAATGAATCAATTGCTCTTCTACTTAGTAAAAGAGTGACTTCTGGGGGTGGACCTCCACTCATTCTTCTTCTAATTCCTGACACGGTGCCAGCAAGAGATGCTATTTGCTCTTAAGCTGCTACCTATTTTAGTCTCCTCCCCTCCCTTCCCCCACCCTGCCTTTTGTTACCAAATCTCTTGTCCACTGTCACTTTTTAAAAAATATATATATTTTATTGATTTTTTACAGAGAGGAAGGGAGAGGGATAGAGAGTTAGAAACATCAATGAGAGAGAAAATTCGATCAGCTGCCTCCTGCACCCCCCGCACTGGGGATGTGCCTGCAACCAAGGTACATGCCCTTGACCAGAATCGAACCCAGGACCCTTCAGTCCACAGGCCGACTTTCTATCCACTGAGCCAAACCAGTTAGGGCCACTGTCACCTTTTGTTGCAGGTAATTTTTGTGGTTTTGACTGCTTCTGATCTCTACTATCATATCTTCTAACTGCCACCTCTGCAGCTCACCCTTCTTTTCCTCCTGTGTTCCCCTTTTTATTTTAATGTGGCGACCTCTCTTGCTTTCCCCTGGCTGTCCACAATGGGGTTTTGCTTTTTCAGCTATTTCTAGTCAAGTACACCTCTCTTTCCTTGTTTTTATTACTGTTAAAGGTCCAGTTGCTTCTTAGCTGGAAACGGCAATATTGCCCATGGTTTTCTGATATATGGAGAAGCAAGACACTAGAGCAAACAAAAGACAAGGCTCTTCATCTGTTAGACAGAAGGCCTGCATAGTCTCTCCTCATTCTGTTAGAAACAGAGCCATGTAATTCAAGGAAAATTCATAGCCTACTGAGGGAGATAGAAAATGATTGTGATCACTCATTTACCTATTCTATGCTAGACTGTAGGCTCTTCGAGGTGGGAACCATGCCATATTAACATCTATATATATATTACACTATACAACATCTGCAGCTCAGTAGGTGTCCAAAGCATGCTTCTTGAGTGAATGAAAGAATGGCTAAATACTAAGGTGTATGGCAAAGGTATTAGGGCATGGTTCTTAATAGAATCATCTGAGACTCATTTAAAGCACACTGATGCTTAGACCAATTACTGTTATTAGTTGATTCTAAGGTACAATTTCCCCCCACATTTCAACATCTCAGAAACCAATGCTTCTTTTATTTTTATTTCTTTCTTTATTTTTTATTGAATTTATTAGTGTGACATTAGTTAATAAATATTGGTTTCAGGTTTACAATTTTACAATATATCATCTGTATATTGTACTGTATGCTCTCTAACCCAAGTCAAATCTCCTTCCATCACCATTTATCACCCCTTTATCCTCTTCTACCTCCCCTATCAATGCTTCTTTTAGATACTTCTTATAATCAATGTGATAAAAAGGAGTTGTGCCATAATTTAATTTGAAGCATTTTTTAAAAATACATTTTTATTGATTTCAGAGAGGAAGGGAGAGGTAGAGAGAGATAGAAACATCAATGATGAGAGAGAATCATTGATCAGCGGCCTCCTGCATGCCCCCTACTGAGGATCGAGCCCACAACCCCAGCATGTGCCCTTGACCAGAATCGAACCCAGGACCCTTCAGTCCGCAGGCTGATTCTCTATCCACTGAGCCAAACTGGCTAGGGCAAGCATTTTTTTTCTTATTTGTACATTAAATGAACTTCACATAGCCAGTGACATCTTAGATTTGATGAACCACAGTAAATCAGAATGTCTACAGGGAGGAGCCTGGGCAAAAATATTGTTCAAAGTGCCTCAAGTGAGTCTGACAAACACTGAGAGTTACAGGGCTCATATGAGGGAGACATTAACAAGGGGCTGCTTTTACAGAGACCTTGGAATCCTTAGCACAGCGCCTGGCCCATTGGAGGTAATCCTCATTTACTGACCCAGGTGGAATTATTAAGGGCATTGGAGAAGCCATCAAAATTATAGTATGCCTACACTATAGTATATAGTCTACACTATATATTCCATGTCTCCTTCCTTCCCTTCTTTCTCTCCATCCCTCCCTCCAACTATCATCTCTATCTCTCTCTGTACTATAGATGATAGAGCAACTGTCTGGAAAGACAAGTAGACATTTCCCTGGTGAGTAGGGAGAAAGAGTCTAAGAGAACTCTGCAAAGGCAGACTGGGATGGCACCTAGAGTGTGTGTGGGAGGGTGTTACTGGAGGGAAAGCATGTTGGTGACAGGTGCAGAGGAGGCTGGCGAGGTGGTCATTTGACTCTTTAGCCCAGAGCACAGCCTGTGGGGATGGATTTGGAGGAGGCCAGTGGGCAGTTAGGAATTCAGAGGCAATTGAAGTGCTGACCCAACCTGCCAAAATTCTGAGTAGCCCAAGAATTTCTTTAATCACCACCCAGCTTTCATTGTGTTGGGGCTTTATCCTGGCACCAAGTGCCTTGTGCCAACAGCCTGCACCGCTTGGCTGGCCTAGAAGTGCACCGGGCTCCCCTCCTTTTCTCTTTCTGACCCACAGATTCACCCACCGAATCTCTAGGGCTTCACAGACTGGATCGCTTTACTCTGGTCTCAGAGTCGCACACCTCCAGGGGGCACCACTCACACTGTAGTCTCTGTCCCATGTTTGCTCACAGGCACGCGGCGTTGCCTCATCTCCCATTTGCATGTTCACATGAACCTACTGAAGCCTGTCCTTCTCCAGGGACTTGGTCCCGCAGAAGGAATTTTAGGGCTCATGGTGGCTGTGGGGGAGGGTGTTTTGGATTGGGCCAGGCTGCCAGAGGCAGCAGGATGAGGTGGTTGGTAAGCGTATGGGCTCTGGAGCAAAAGCGTGAGTTTAAGTCCTGACTGCCCCTTAAAGCTGTGTGACAGGGACACATGGCCTGCTGTCTGGACCTCTGTTTTCTTCTCTGGAAAATGGGGATACTCAGAATACCTATCTCACTGAATGGCTGTGAGGATTAAATGGTTAATGCGATTAAGCTTCTAAAACAGAGTCTGGCATGTAGTAAGCACTCAAAAACCTTAGCTAACATTATTTGGTGCTTTTATAAAAACTTAAAAAATATTGATTTTAGAGAACAAGGAAGGGAGAAGGGGAGAAACATTGATGTGAGAGAAAAACATTGATTGGTTGCCTTCTGCAGGAACCCTGACCAGGGATTGAACCCGCAACCCCTCTTCTGTGCACAGGATGCCACTCTAGCCAACTGACCCATGGCAGCCAGGGCTGCTTGGTACTTTTTATATATACCATATGCAATCTCCTTTCTATACCATATGTGTGGGATTGCTTCCCAAGAGTTGCTGGCTATTTCTGGCCCAGTTATTAATTTGTCTGCAAAGAGGAGAATGATGGTGGAAGCGTGCTGGTAATTTAGCAGCAATGCTTCTTTCGGGTTGAAGTGTGTTCCTGAATTTCCAAATTACCCACAACTGTGGGCCTGGGTCTCTGCTTCACTGCGCAATGTTTGGCAGAATCTGATGGAATTCATGGAGGATACAATGAATTGGATGGGATGTGTCGCTAATCACTCAGCATTTACTGGAACATCTCCGACTGTAAAATGATCTTCCCAAAGTCTATGGAGGATGTTGGTGGGAAGACAAGATGGAACCTTCCCCCAGGACTGGGACTCTAGGTCTCTGGTTGACAGTGATGGGTGACCTTTTGTTTTATGGTAAATGGTTTAACTTCAGGTTTGGCCTCGTTGTACCAAGCTCATTGGGCCTTCCTTAGGCCCCACAGAAACAGAGTGGCTTTGAAGAAGGAATCAGTCCAATATTGGGAGCTTCTTGTATCATATTCAACTTTCAGAGCCAATCGGAAGCAAACCCAGTCAGGTCTTTGCAGACCCCATTTTACTGGCCATCCTTAAAAATTTGGCTCAGATTTTTAAGTTCACGTTCATGTCGAACGATGGCAGAGGGAGCTCACCGAATGTCTTTAACCCATTTTTTAAAAAGCAGGTCAAGTTCAGCATCTGGAGAATAACTTGCAATTTGGTTGAAAAAAATTGAACAAGTGTTAACATGAAATTCAGTAAAGGGGTCAGGGGTATTCTAAGTTAAAAATTCCGAGATGAATTCGTTTGGCCCAAGGCTCTGTCAGCTGTCTATTGTTGCCAAGTCCAAGAAGTGCCTGGCTTTTCATCTTTTCCAGAGGGTATCTGTCTTGTTAAGATTGTGCTGAATCAGTCTTGGTATTTCTTGATTAGAAGAACATTTGGAAAGTCAGTGGTCTCTCCACCATAAGAAGTAAGGTTTGCTGAACTATGGCAGGGGAGTTAGATGATAGAAGGGTTTGATTGCACCCCTTCTAGGAAGAAGACAGAAGAGGGGTAGAGTAATATGTCCCCCAGAAACAGACCCAGAGACAGGCTCATATGCAAGTGAGGAGTTTAAGACAGTGACTGGGTGGGGGTGGAGGGAGGGGGGTGA
>NW_006293700.1:3743758-3764776 GCF_000327345.1 Myotis davidii
GGATCAGCTCACAGGAGGGCCAGAGGGCAGCTGCATCCCGATCCTCAGGGGACAGGTTGTGCTCCTGAGTTGTCTGGACCCACAGCAAAGCCTGGATGATGAACTGAGGCCTCTGGGTAAGGATAGTAGGGAGCAGATCACCCCGGCTCCGGGAATACATGTGGTATGGTAGAAAAATAAAGTCTTGTTATGTTAAGTTACTATTGAGGCTGCTTGTTATTGCAGAATAGCCTAGGTTACCCTGGCTGATATAGAGTACTTTATTAATATGTACAATGACTTCAATATTTTTAACAGAAATAGCCTTTCACGTTTGGGCCCCATTAGCTATTGGTGAAGGACCATGGGGGGAAGGGCTGGGCGTGGGGACATAAGTTGCAGACATGCCCAGTTCCCTGTGTATGCAGGGACAGCAGGCTCTGGTGGCTCTTTCACCAGATGCTGCATTTGAAAAGATACTTTGATGCTGGCATTTGAAAGGGAAAACCAGGAGGCACAGAAAATGGTAGAAAGGGACCAGGGGACCTGGGCACTAAGAGGAGAGAGGAAAGGTGCTAGTAGGGCTCCTTCATTTTCTCCCTGCCCCCCTTCTCCCTGGGGGTGGGGCGGCGGCTCTGCAACATGTGGATCTGAGGGAAACATGCAGGTGGGGCCTGAATGCTGACACAGGGGAGTCGGTTCAGTTAGGAGTCGGGACAGGGGTCATGGGGAGAGACAGATCTGGGGTTCCGCCCTGAGTCTCCTCTGTCTTCCGTAGAGCAGGGAGGAAGTCTGGACCTTCCCCCACACAGGTGACAGCGCTGGGTTGGGAGCCCATTAGAAGTCAGCAGACCCCCGGGAGCAGCCTGGCACCAGTGGGAACCAAGGTGAAAGCCACCTGGGAGGGCTGTGAGGCCGGAAGGCCAGGGGCGTGAGATGCAGGTGAAGTGACGGCGTTGATGGAGCACAGACAGGCCAGACGATGGGGCGGTCCCTTTCCTGCCTGTGCCCCTGTCTCTCTGGTTGGGTCTCTGGGTGGAAGGCCCCTTCTGCTCTGGACGGTGAGCAGGGGCAGGGTAGGGCTCTGAGGAGGGGAGGCCAGTAGCTGCTTTGGCCTAGTTCTAGACTCTACATTCAAGGGCGAGAGGTAGAGGGGACTTCAGACATCATCGGAGGAGGCAGGGAGACAGGGCTCTGGGCAGGAGCCCCACCTGGGCATAAGGAGCAAAATCACATCTCGCTGTCGGCTCCGTCTCCTGCCAGAGAGGGATGATGACAGGAGTGTGAGGGATGAAGTGACTGTAGTGTCTGCCAGGCCCATCTTTGCCAAGCCTTCTGCTCTTGACCTTGGATGCCTTAACCAAAAACGGAGGCCCCCCACCTTTCCGGCGTCACCTAGCGTAGAACTATTCCCTCCTGTCCGAGCAGAGCAAGCATCTCATTTCTTCCCTTCTCTGCTATCAGCTGGTGGGCTTTCTGACTAATAGCAAGATGCTCAGAGCTTCCGTTCCCAAGGTTCTGTGTAGAGGAGAAGGGTACAGTCTTTTTGCCTTTGAAAGTCATTAAAACATTTTCTTTCTTATTATAAAACACCCAGGCTCATTTAAAAACATCTGTCTGTAGAAAAGGAAAGAAAACAAATACCAGTAATTCTACAACCCAGAGGAAACCCCATTGTTTTCATTTTGGCACGAGTCCTTCTCATCTTTTTATCAATACATAAATATTTAAGATGCATACATGGAATTTATTTGCATATTAACAGAGGGGCAGGGTTCTCAGCCAAAGAGATGAATATGTTCAGACTTAGGGCTTGTCTTTTATTAAAAATCCCTACCATTTATTTAAAATTTATTTTTTCAACAAATATTTATTCAGTTCCTGTTAGATGCTAAGCATTCTGATCAATGCAGCTATTATGTTGACTTTCTGGTTGGATGTCTAGATAGTAAACTCTTGAGGTCTGGGACAGTGATTTTTTTTTAAATGTTGTTTTCCTAATATCTAGCATAGTGCCTTGCATGTAGTAAGTAGGTGCTCAATAAATGCTGCTTGTATAAATCAAGATACAGTGGCAATAGTTCCTAAATAGAAAATCAGGGCATATGGTCTGGCAAAGCATTTTTTCTTATTAGTAGATTTATTTATGGAGAATGTTATTAAAACTAATTTATTCTATTAGCTATGTTGAAAAAGAGACACAGCCCTAACCGGTTTGGCTCAGTGGATAGAGCATCAGCCTGTGGACTGAAAGGTCCCAGGTTCGATTCTGGTCAAGGGCATGTACCTTGGTACCTTGATTGCGGGCACATCCCCAGTAGGGAGTGTGCAGGAGGCAGCTGATCGATGTTTCTCTCTCATTGATGTTTCTAACTCTCTATCCCTCTCCCTTCCTCTCTGTCAAAAATCAATAAAATATATTTTTTAAGAAAGAAAAAGAGACACCAAATATGACAAGTTCCCCAAATTGCTTTATTCTGATTACACTTTTTTGGGGGGCTGAAGTGGGGTCCCCCGGGGTCTTGGTTTTCTGTGAACTCATGGGAACTAGGCTCTGTCGCCGTTAGCACCCTATGCCTTTTAGGACTGAACGTCCATCCTGGGCAGAGGCAGTGCGGATGCTGATTTCTCGTTCAGCTTTCCCAGGAGCCACATGGGTGCTGCACCACTTCCTGTAGGCCAGCTCCATGAGAAGACAGCATTTCTCTCCCTCTTACTCCACCTTTCCTGCGTCTGTCCTTGAACTTGTCTTTTCATGTGCAGGCTATTTCAAGACCTTTCATCCCAGGTTTGCTTTGGCACCTGTAACCGGGCAGCCCTTTGAAGCAGAATGGCTGGAAGGGAACCGAGATGGGCTCCTGCCCCGGCCTCAGGACACAGCTAGATCAAAGCGGACGCCACCTGTGATGGCTCGCAAGACACTGCCTCACTCTCCCCGGTGGTCTCTTTCCAGACTGGGGCATTGGGAATGGTTTATTTTAACTGTGAGCTCTTGTGTTTCTGGAATGTACGTGTGGCACGAGGCCATGATGTGGGGAGAGGGTGGTATGTGAGTGGCCAGGAAATATCAGTGTCTTCCCTGACTTTTAGCTAGTCTTTTTTTTTTTTTTTTTTTTTTAAAAAAAAATATAAAACAGAACTGTCAGTGTGGACAGAAACAGAACCTAGAAGCTGCTATTAATATGGCATAGCTAATGAATGATTTAAGAACTTTGAAAGCACGAGGTATTCTGTAACAAGATGACGTTTACATTAAAAATGACCCTGTGCTGGGGAAATGTACTGGACGTGTGGTTTATATAAGGAAAGAACCTCCTCCTCTCCCCGATACAGGCCCTGCTGCTTTTAGAAAGCGGTCAGGCTTTTTTTTTGATGGACAGATGACTGGTTCACGCCCTGTCCATAATGCTGTGATCAATTATTTCCTAATGCTTTTCATAATGTGTACTCCTCAGGGAGTTCACTCCCCCCAAATGGATGCATTTATGATTCAGCTGTTCTGCTGGAAATGGGGGACTGCCTCTGGTCATTGTTTTTGTAGACGTTGATCATGATCAATTCATTTCAGAGCAAGATCTATTGACTTTGCCTCTGGGTTTCAAAGTGTCTTCCAGCCCAGCCAGTGTGGCTCAGTGGTTGAGCATCAACTTGTGAACCAGGAGGTCACGGTTTGATTCCCAGTTGGGGCACATGACCAGGTTGCGGGCTTGATCCCCAGTGTGGGGGTGGCCAATTGATGATTTTCTCTCATCATTGATGTTTTTATCTCTCTCTCCCTCTCCTTTCCTCTCTGAAAACAGTAAAAAGATATTTTTTAAAAAAGTGTCTTCCAGCCCTGGCTGGATGGCTCAATTGGTTGATTCCCAGTCAGGGCACATACCTAGGCAGCTGATCAATGTTTTTCTCTCTCTCCCTCCCTTTCTCTCTCTAAAATCAATAAACATATCCTCAGGTGAGGAATAAAAAAAATGTTAAAAAAGTGTTTCCTGTTTAGAGATTTTATTTATAGGCCATGATTACTAAATACTTACAAATGTAAGTAATTAAAAACTTTTCTGGGCTCACACACATTCCTTCTAGAAAACCCTGACATTGTTATATTCAAGGGGAGGACAATTGAGATAGATTTCTTTTTTTTAAAAAAATATTTTTATTGATTTCAGAGAGGAAGGGAGAGGGAGAGACAGAAACATTAATGATGAGAGAATCATTGATCATCTCCTTCTGCACAACCTCTACTGCGGATTGAACCCACAGCCCTGGCATGTGCCTTGATCAGGAATTGAAACATGACTTCCAGCTTAGTGAAATAGATTTCTTATATTGCCCTTTATGTTTTAGGGTCAAAGGGCATATGCCTTTTATTTCTGTTTGTTTTAAAATGCATTTTTAGTAGATAATACATGCATAGTATGAAATACATAAGATTCAAATTCACATACAGTGAAAATGAAGCCTTCTAGAACACCAGACCACCCAGTTTTTCTAGGCTTACTTAGAGATATCTCCTTCTTAACAGTATAGACGTCCAGAAATATTCAATGCATATCACGAATATAAAGCATATGACATATGTTTTTATTTCATTTTATTTTTTCAGGTGGATAACATAATGATTTAGTGTTTGTATAGCAAATAATCAGCACAATTAGTCTACTTAACATCCATCACCACACATATTTACAAAATTATTTTCCTTGTGAGATCTTTTGAGATCTACTCTCTTAGCAACTTTTCAGTATACAACACAGTACCATTAACTATAATTACTATGCTGCACATTATTCAAACAGTTTTGTATGGGATTTTGTGGTTGCATTTTGTGACTACGATGTTTCTCTCCCCTGAGCATCCCTGCCCTGGTCCTCAAAGTCCAACACATGAGTTTTACAAATAGCTACTCTCCTAAGGTGGGTATTTGAAAAAAATTTTTTCGAGCTTTTAATGCCCTACTTAATGGGCATTTTTAGTGTAATTTCCTTATTTTTATTATTAATAAGAGAGTAACCAGAATCAAAATTAGAAAAATAAATTAGTGTGATTCCTGGAATGATTATGCTTTCGATATTGTCCAAGCATCACTTTAACTTATCATTTTTCACATCAATGAATAGGATGAAAATTTGGATTGGCACTGACAAATGCCTGCAATTAAGAGAATCAAATCTATAAAAATTACCCATCACTGACCCAAACATAATAACCACGTATTAAATGTTTGTTGAAAGAAGGGTTTGGCTAGCACATCCTGTGTGAGTAATGGCATCCCATGACAAAGGAAGCTAATGTTCAATTCTGAAATAAATGACTTTTCCTTTGCAACAACAGGAAGGGAACAATAATCACTCTTTGTAAGTAACTTGTCAGCACTATTTCATAGCATTTTCATTGATAATGGGCAGTGGATGACTGAGTATCATTTTTCTCAGAGGAAATGCCAGGTTAGGCCTTCCTAAAATGAAACAACAAGTGTCCACCACCTAAAATGGAACCACACATTGAGTTATGAATAATAATAAGATTAAATCCAATCTATGGAGTAATAGAACTCTTTGGCCAGTAAATGAACATGTCACATGTTTTTAATACGAAGAAAAAGCTAGCCTTTTCCTTTCACTTGATAATATCTCATGAAGATGGTGGTAAACACTGTTGCTCATGAACATTTCCACTTTTCCTTTTGGCTGGTGCAGTAGGAATGCACTTCTGTGTCTACCGGTAGGTGGTCATATGACTTGCTTTAACCAAGGAAACATAATCAGAAATGACATGTGTCACTTCTGGAAAGAAGGATTTAAGAGCAGGTGAATAATTCTCTTTCCTTCTCCCCGCTACTGCTCTATTCGGGTGTTCTAGATGATGAACCAGGCCTCTTGGCAAGGATAGTATGGAGCAGAGTGGTATAGTCGGAAAATAAAGTTTTGTTATGCTAAGCCACTGAAGCATTGGGGCTGCTTGTTACTGCAGAATAACCTAGGCTCTCCTGGTCGATATAGAGTACTTTATTAATATGTACAGAGTTATTCAATATTTTTAACAGATGCACAGAAATCTATTGTTTGGAGGTCCTATAATTTGTTCAACTAGTTGCCTATTGATGGGCCCTTAGGTGTTTCTCTTCTTTTGCCATGACAATGTGGCGGTGACAAATTGTGTTGTTTTAGGGCCAATTGTTTTTAACTCTTATTCAACTTTGAAGTGAGACCTTGAACCTGTTGAACCAGGAGGTGTGTGTGTGTGTGTGTGTGTGTGTGTGTGTGTGTGTGTGTGAGTGGGAGGGATCTTGTGTAGTGGTTGGAGTCAGGCCATATTCAGGTCAGCAAGAATTCTTCCCATTTCACAGCAATATTTTTAATGAGATGGGGCAGTGGTAGGTAGCCTTTACTTTTCCTAGCTGACAAGAATGAGTGACTGTACCTACCCTGCCTTGTAGACAGATGGCTTCCTGCAAACATGGCATAACCATCGATTTCTCATTTACTAGGAGCCCGGCCCCCCTGCTTCTCCTTGGTTCACAGAGCTTGTTCTAAATCAGGAATTATTGGTGTTGTCACTGGTATGTGTCACCTCCTTCACACAGTGTGTGCGTTGCTCCTTCTGCCTAGATTTGCAGCCACAGGATTCTCGTACAGCCTCTCCCCACACCCACACTGGGAGCTCCCTGCATGGGCAGCTCCTCCTCACATTTTGTATTTGGGGGCTGCATATGGTTCCACCCAATATCTGGTTTGATTTATATTCCCCGTTTTCTTTGTTTGGGATGATTTCCAAGAGAACCAGGGGCAGTGCCAGCTTTCTTATGTCATTTTAAAACCAGAAGTTTCCTCCAGCTTTTAAAAATATTAATTTAACACGTGTCGCTCATTACTTTTAAACCCATACTGAGTCCAGGAAAGCTCATGTAACTCAGTTGGGGAGTTATTAATTTAAACAATATGAAACTTGACTTTTTTTTTTGTAGTAAAAAAATGGGAGAAGACCAGCAATTTCATATGGTCCAATCTACTCTATGAGAGTTTATTCATTACGGAAAATACGTTATGTCCTCTCTGCTAAACACAAGAGGCAGGCGACCTCCTTCTGGCATTACTGGCGATCACAGCCCACTCTGTCCTGTCCAGGTCCTTGACCATCTGGGGGACTGGCATGATAGTCCTTCATTTGAAATCCTAGGCCTGGTTCCATTTGGCATGAAGCAGAGAATAGGGAAAATTTACATATTTTTAATGCTCAGCAACTCCATTGACACCATAGTTTGTATTTTCTTTGATTTCTTTCAAGACCAACTATAATGTATTTTACGGAGAGCATATCATTTGTTTGTCTCCAAATGGCAGCATTCCCTAAATTGGAGTGCGATCCTCATTAGAAATAGTTACATAACAAGTGCTGGAAGGCTGCATTTGAACCTGGGGAGACAGGCCGACTTCTCAGGGTGTGACCCAAGAAACAACAGCAGAGTAAATGACTTCTGTGTGATGTCTTTAGCTTGTTTGCTTATTTTGGGTTAGCATCCTGTCTAGAAGGTGCCTTCTCCAGCTCTCATCCCAGGAAAATTCTTCTAGCATTGTGGCTGCAGGAGTAGCAAGAAGACATTCTTGAGCCAGGGCAGCAAATAATTTCACGGTCACACTGAACTGACATAAGAAAAGTGAGCCTCTATGTTATATGGCAGATTGTAGATTCTATCCAGCAGCTAGAAAGAACTGGCATCCCTTTAATTGAATAAACAATTTTTCCGTGCTGGAGCAGATGGCCTCTTCACTTTGTTGGCCCTGAGCGTGTGAAAAGAACAAAGGTCCATGACTAGAGAAGAGACCATCACTTTCTTCCTACACTCCCACTTCAGCGTTTGCCTCGCCTCTGCTCTAGCTCAAGTCCACAAAACCTGGGGGTGCTGTTTCTTTGTCCTTGAGTCTGTGATATTGGGGTGTAGCAGCCACGGTCTGTGCTGCACCTAGACCCCTCAGCATCACTGTTTCTGAACAGGCAACTGCTGCTTCGTACTGCAAAACCTGCCATCTGGCACCTTCTCTGGCAGAGGAGCATGACTGACAGATACCTGGTGCAGATCAGAATTGCTGGGAAGTCAATACTCCCAAGTGTAGCACTTGGTGGGTGACAGATGGAGCTGGTGGATATGTACCCCAGCATCTGTCCTTGTCCTTCCCTGAGGTGAGTCCTGTGACATTTCCCAGAGTTCCGCAGTGGGACTGCGCCCACTTGCCCACAGAGGTAACCAGCTCATGAGCACACCCACCTTAGCTTTGTTTCCTTCCTGTCTCATCTCTCCACTCCGTACGGTGCTTCCTGGGATCACTTCCCAAACAAGCTCCTGTTCTCAGTCCTTGGCTTATGAGATGCCGATCTAAAGCAGTTGGTGTTGGGAGTGGCCCTCCTGAGCAGAGCCTTAGGCAGGGATCTTCAAGTTGGTTATTCTCTGGCCACATGGCAACGAGGGCCCCCTTGCTGGGGTTCATGTGGTGGTGATAACCCCTGGTGTCCTGCAGCATCACACTAACTAAAACTCTCGTGGGGGTGGATTGGATAAAGGACAGGAAGAAAGAGATGAGCTGGCTTATATGACATTCCTAGTGTTTGAAAGATGTGGGCAGTGGTGATTAGCTGACTGGTGTTATTGGCCCGAGGAACCCTGAAGGAAGAAAATTATCGACTCAGACCAGATACCTATCAACTCAGGCACAGTGGGGAAGGTAGAAGGACTTAAGGGCAGCATTTAAATAGCCCCTTATCTCCCGAAGCTGGAAGGCAGGCACTAGATTTGGGTGTGAATGTGATAGTTAGAATCATAGATAGCCTCCTATGTTAAAATTAGGGCCCTGGTGGTCGGTGGGACCCTGAGGTCTGGTGTGAGGATGTGTGAGTGTTCACTCTGAGATCCCCTTGACTGCTCTGGGCTGGCAGAAGGTGGAAGAGCAGCCCCCTGTTGACGGGTGCATTAGCTTCTTCACGGTGCTGTACCAAATTGTCACAAATGGGGTGGCTTAAAACAACAGAAATGTATTCTCTCGCCATTCCGGAGGCCAGAAGTTCAACATCAAGGTGTGATTCCTTCTCAGGAGCTCTGAGGGAGAAGTGGTTCCAAGCCTCTCTCCTAGTTTCTGGTGGTCACCGGCCATCCTTGGGTTCCATGATTTCTAGAGGCATCGCTCCATTCTTTGTTTCCATCCTCACTTGGAGTTCTCCCTCTCTCTGTGTGTGTCTTCTTATCTGGACACCATTCACATTGGGTTAGGGCCCATCCTAATCCAGGATGAACTCAGCTTGATGACATCTGCAAAGACCCTCTGTCCAAAGAGGTCACACTCCCAGGCACTGAGGGTTAGGGCTTCAGCATATTTTTGAGGGGACACAATCCTACCTGCACTCTCTGGAGAGCGTGCAAAAGGCTCACCTGAGATGGATGTCCTGCAAGATGGTGCTTGTCTTTCTCAAGCTCTGCCTCTCCTCATTGCTTCCAGACCAGTGACTAGGGATACATTTCAGCATGGCCCAAGCCAGGGAAAGCTTGCTCTGTTGTGAGAAGCAAAGGATTATTCATGGAAGGAGCTGCAGGACAGGGCTCATATGTACCAGCAAGAACAGGAAGACGATGCCGTAGCTGGTATGGCTCAGTGGATAGAGCGTTGGCCTGCGGACTAAAGGGTCCCAGGTTTGATTCTGGTCAAGGGCACATGCCCGGGTTGCGAGCTCGATCCCCAGTCGGGGTGTGTGCAGGAGGCAGCCTGTCAATGATTCTCTCTCATCATTGATGTTTCTATCTCTCTCTCCCTCTCCCTTCCTCTCTGAAATCAATAAAAATATATTAAAAGAAAATAAAAACAACAGGAGACGGAGGGCGTTGATCTTGAATGTTGGCTCAGCGAAGACAGAACATAATAGACAATGTCTGACATGGGGCAGAAGTTAATATATTGGCAAAGGCACGTCGAAGCCAGTCCTCCTATGTGGATGGCACAAGCTCCAGAAGCTTGGGAACAACCTTGGCATCTAGTAAAAGAAATGGACCTGCTGGAACTGCCTTGGCAGGTATTGAAGGAAGAGGTCAAAGGTCAGAAAGCTGGGTCTGTTAGAAGGAGGACCACAGTGTGGACACAAACCTGGTGATTAAAGAATAAGACACTCTGGGCAGAACTGACCAGAGATGTTTGTCTTCCTTACGTCTCCCTATCGTTCTCCTCGATGCGTTGCTGTGAAGGATTAGAATCAGTCCCCACGACAGATTGGAATGAGAGCTGCCTCTCACTTAAAACTCCATGCACGGAAGCGGGAAAGCTGTGCTGCACGCCGCCATGTTGATCGGTGCATTAGCTTCCTCAGGTGCTGCACCAAACTGTCACAAATGGGATCGCTTAAAACAACAGCAGTCTACACAGGAGGACTGCTGGTGGCATCTATGCCACGGCACTGAGGCCTTTTCACTTTTTAGAGAGTTTGGAGTCAAGGGGAGTTTTGCAAAGTTCTTCTGGCCACCTTATCCCCTGAAATTTGAGGTGTCCTCTCTCAGCTGCCACCTTGAATCAGGAGAGATGTATGTATCCACCTGGGCACCTCGAGTTCCCAGCGGAGACTGTGGGCAGGAGCCACCAGGCCAACCAAATGTCCAGCCCTTTGGACTCACATCCACAAAATCCTCTCCCTCACTCCACAACGATGCCGACCCCAATCCCCCAAAATCCACTTTCCACGCACACAGTTCCCAGCATTTTCAAATGTCTTTCAGCTTCTCCCGGGCCCCAAGTTAAAAGCAGCTGTTTAGCTTTCACTCTCTACGTGGACGCATTCATTAAAAACCCTCTCTGACCTCTATGAAGTGAAGGGAGTCCTGCGCTGCAGGAATAAGCAAACCGGAAATCACACCCTTCCTCTCCACGGTGACAGAACCCTCAGTGGCAGCCCGGGAGGTAATTGTTGTCGAAGCAAAAAGAAGCCCCCACAGGGAGAGGAAGGTGGGTGCTGCCTGGGACTCGGCCGAGCCACCCAGCCTGGGAAATGCAGCGACAACTTAATTGTTTCAGCAACTGGTGGAGGTTTATGTTTTCTGAACAAGACCTTCAATTACCATAAAGACAGCACGTACTGTGTTTCTTGTATCTGAGGCAACACACAGCAGTTAGGGGGTGGGGTCCACTGTGTGCAGATGCAAAGGAAGGATGGAGCCGGAATGCCAAAGGACTCCACGGGAGCTCGGTGCGTCGGATTGATCTTCCTTGTGGAAGTTGATCACTGCTTACCATGCCGCTTTTCTGTGCCATTAGGAGAATTTGAAGCGACGCTCTTGACCCTGAGCCCTCATGCCCAGACCCCCTGGCTCTGCTTGCCAAACTATTTTGGGCTCATCTCTGTGACGTCCCACACGGAGGCTGCTAACCAAAGCTCCGGGCAAGATGCTGCCTGCAGAACTGACGTGGCGCGGAGGTACGCGAGCAGATGATGGCACAGGCAGTGCTCCCGGAGACCCACGGCAACGGAGATCTTAGTGGTTTCTAAGCCGTCTGGGACTGTCACACCTGCCGTTGGTAGCTCGACTAACATTTAGCACATAATTCTCCAATCAACGAAAATGTATGTTAAATGTCCCTTGTTATTTAGAAGGAAGGAGGCCGAACACGTTACTAACCTCCAAAGGGGCTCTGTTGAGCTCCTGGGGATGGAGCCCCATTGGGCTGATACGAGACAACCGGATGACAAAATGGAATGCTACCTGATTCTATGAGGATAGCAGCACATTCCAACTCAACGAATGTTTGTTATATGCTTGGCACCGTCTAAGTGTTTACAATCATGAATTCATTTAATGCTATACCACACCCTCATTATCCCCCTTTTGCAAATGAGAAGCCGAGGCAGGTGGCGGAAGAGCACATCTGAAGCCAGGACAACAGTAAGCAGAGAAGCCGGGGCTGGAGCCCCAGGCGCCAGCTCATGACCACCTCCTCCTGGGTAACAGCCTTCCCTTTGGCTGTTTTGCCTGAGATGACTTGCTCGTGTTGTCGTGGTACTGAGCTCAAGACACCCAGGCCGTGGGAGTACCGCCTGTGTGTTAGTCACTCTTTTGCACAACCTTAGGTGGCACTGTTTGGGCTGGCTGTCTGCTCACCATGGGAACCAGAGTGACGGCATGAGATGGTTCAGTACGTGTCACTTCCAATACTCAATACGGCTTCCTGGGTATGTTCGGTCAGAGTGGGGATGGCCAGCGTCCTCTTCGTATAGATCTCCTCATTGCCAAGTTGAACGGTCAACTAGGAACGCTGCAGCTCAGTTCCTGCTGTCGAACGGGAAGAGGCTGGCGTCATGAGGGGGCCAGTGTGAGGTAAGACAGGCCGTGAGGCAGATGAGAACGTCTCCTGGGCTGGGATGGAGCAAACAGCGAGATTGGACGAGGGAGCTAATACAATTCCAGGTTTTAGGGCTTTTGGGATTACAGTTTAATGCACTTCCTCCAGTTCCAAACTGAGTGAAGGATGGAAGTGTGGGGAAGGCGGAGCTGACCACCCTCGCAGTGGACAGGTGTCGTCACGAGTGGCCAGACGGAGGGCACAGCTGGCCTCCTCTGCACGCAGGCTCTGTTCTTGCTCCTTGGAGAGCAGCCCTGAGGCTCCTCTCTGCAGCCAGGCCGGCTCTCAGTGAGGACCCAGAAGGAGGTACATGGAGCCTCCCAGTTCATTTCCCCAAACTCACCGGTCACAGATTTCCTCCTTCTCCGGGGTCTGGGGAGGGGAGAGGAGCAGGGTGATGTTCTCAGTGGGCACACGAGGCCAGGCGTGGGCAACAGGAGGCAATCTTTGCCAAGGCCAAGTTTGCATGTATGGGAACACATACCGTCTCATAAGGAGATGGTTGCAGACATAATGAGGCGACAGCACCCCAACACACGGCCGAGGAGCAAACACTGCAGGGCTGGCAGGCACACAGGCCTTTCAATGTCCTCCCAAAGGAGGTCCGGCTGTGCCCCTCAGCATCACATGAAACAGAGCAGGGGACAGGCCGGGCAGCCAGGCAGGGGTGGCCCAGGACCTGGGAGGGGCCACCACAGCCATCCCGCCTGGTCCTGAGACCCTGGTACATGGAACTTTCCAGCAAAGGCACCTGGCATTTTAGTTACATGTTAGCCCTTGGGTTTGTGCAGATATGTTGAATGATAAGTAATAACACATGTTTGTCTCAACATTTTCATTCACCATAATTCTGATTAATGATAATAAATATTTGTTGGGTTTACAAAACAATTTTCCTTATGTGATCTTAGCGGATCCTCTCACTGACCCTAGGATATATTTATAACCATTTCACAGGGTGGGGGAAAAGAATTGATGTTCAGGGAAATTAAACAATCCCAAACCATGGAAATCAGTGAATAAGGAAACAAAGGATGGAATTCAGGTTTTCCGATTCCAAACTCTGTCTTCTTTCGATGAAAACCATCCTCTCCCTTACCATGACGATTTGAAGTAAACTGACATTTTGGGCCATGTTCCATTTCTAAGGGCAGATGGTGGCTACTTTTTTGAGCACATACTCTGTGCCAGGCACGGTGCTTGCTGCTTACCTGAATTATTCCATCGCGTTCTCCCCACCCCCCAACCTATGAGCTGTGCACCGTCATCATCCCATCTTACAGATGAGGAGGAGGTGGGTCGCTTGACCAGGTCACATGGCCTGTGAACGACAGAGCAGGGGTTTGCACCTCAGCCTCGGACGCTGACGCTGAAGCTCCGAACGAGGGCATTATGTTGCCTCCCCGAGATCTGGTTTAATCTCATGACATTGAGAGTCGCCTCTGAAGCCAGTAAGTGAGACACGGAGGGCGGAGCCCCATAGGTGCCTGGAAAACACAGTAATGGATCCTCAAAGAGCCGGAGGCCGGTCAGGGTGCCCTCCTGCACAGTAACCCGATCTGCTGATGTGGGAGAGGATGAGCTGTGCTGTCCTGGGCGAAGCCCAAGGGCTGGGAAAGGCTCCTGGCTTTGACTGCTGGGCCTTTTAAAGGCAATTAGAAGACAGAAAGGCTGCTCAGGAAACTGTAAACTCATGAGCTGCTCTTGAAACGTCCAAGGACCAGCGGCCGTGCCTGAAAGTAGACAACGTAATTCAACACCTCCGATGAGTTCATTTTTATTATGCAGTTGTAGCGCCGGAGAAAAATGACACTTGGTATATTTTTTTTAGGGTTTAACAACTTAAAGTATTGTCTTGCATTCTATCTTGTATTTGTGTGATTTTTTAAAAATGAAGTTGCTTCTTTTCCTCCAAATGTCGCTTCCTTATTATGGCAACAAAGAGGCCCGGCAGGAAGGCATTTCCTGCTGTCTCTTAGCAATGACCCTCGTTCTGGGAAGATTTCTGAGGAGCCTCGACCCCGGGGCACCTGCAGGAAAACATACGATTTTCTGTTTTGTTCACCAACCTGGAAACGCCGAGAAAGTGCCAGTCCCACACCAGTGGGTCGTGACGCGCTTGTTTGCTCACATGGGTGTTACGGTTTGGAGTGTCGAAGAAGTAGGAGAGGCACTGAGCTGTAGACAATTATGAAATACCAATTCCTGTATGCAGGGTGACTGTACAATTGATCGTGCCGGCCAGGATGCTTTTGAGAGTAAAGAGGGCACCTTGCCCAGTTATATCAGGACAACAGCCGAGATTGCAACGGTCCCAGGCAAATGGGACAGATGGTCACCCAGCTTTCCTGAGTCATGCTTTGCAAGGAAGGTTCTATAAGCCAAATGCCATGTGTTGTCTATTTTACACCCTTCCCCACTGACTCTGTGTTTTGTTTGATCAGATGGGCCATGCAGTTACCTAGGGATCCTGTGGATATAGACGTGACATTGCCTGTTTGACTCCTTTGACACCCTTGCCAGGCTGCCCTGACTTGGGCAGCTTTCTTCTGTGACCCGCAGTGCTGAGGAGCCCTTGTTCCCCTGAGCGTGCTGCCTGGAGAGCCAGGGCCAGGGGCAGGGGCAGAGGCTGGGCACCGGCTCAGGGAAGTCAGGAGTCACCAGCTCAACCTTTGATATGGCTCCTTCTCAGGGTATGGACGTAGAGAATTTACTGTTTTCTTTTTTTATGTTTATACTAGAGGCCCGATGCATGAAATCCATGCCAGGGGCTCAGCCCTCACAGCCCCGGCTTTGTCTGGAAGGTTGTTCGGCGGTCTGGTCTAATTAGCATATTATGCTTCTATTATTATAGATGGATTTTAGAGAGAGAGGAAGGGAGAGGGAGAAAGAGAGAAACATCTATGAGAGAGAAAGATCATCAATTGGCTGCCTCCTCTGCGCCCCCTACTGGGGATTGAGCCTGCAACCCAGGCACGTGCCCTGATGGGGAATTGTGACATCTTGGTGCAGGGGATGATGCTCAATCCACTGAGCCACACCGGCCAGATGAGTGTTTGCTTTTCTTGTCTGAACCTCAGTTTTCCCCTCTGTGGAATGGGAATCATGACAATACCTATTCAATCCTATTCAATCCATCCTCTGGGTTTGTTGTGAGGACCAGGAAGCAGAGAGAAGCACACGGCCACCCGGGCAGCACTGTACACAGGTGGTTATTAGTTTAGTGTTGCTTTCACTGTTCATGAGCTAAGGAGCGTCAGGCAGGCGATTTCACCTCCCTAAGCCGCCCTTTTCCCTGTCTGTGGAAAGAGGAGCATTAGGTCTGCTTCTCCACAGGATGATCAGTACAGAGAGTGCCTACTCTAAAGACACATGAATTAGCTTCTCTTTACATGGCACTGTGTCTGGGACTGTGTAACTGAGCAATACATGGACTCTTTTGGTCCGCATCGTAATCCCGGGGAGGAGAGCTTGGTGTCTTATATGCCTCTGTTAGGGAAAGGCCCTCGTCAGCTGTGGGGACCCCTCTAGAGGCTCCCAGGCAGGAGTGTGGGTGCCGACTGGTGCGGGTGACGGGGGTGACAGGCGTGACAGGAGGATTCGGGGGACAGGCTCAGAGTGGCAGACTGCGAGCTCGCCAAGGAGCAGCGCAGGGAGCGCCTTCCCTCCCGCTGCTAAAAATACCGCTGGGAAAGTCATGTCTCTGGTCCAATTTTAGAAATCAGAGACAGAGCCTCCATATTCCTGTCTGGATCCCGGGCGGCCTTCTGGTTTGAGTTTTACATTTCAAGAGAGGTTTTTCTGGGGAGAGCTAAAGTGATCTGCACTGGGTTTCAGAACAAAACCTGGAGAATACCGCTGAGGAGCTAAGCTGCTGGGATTCTGTATGTGATTACCAGCAGTTTTTAGAAACGGCTTTCTCAGGGGCCTTCGAGGTGTCTGGGGACAAAGTCCTTTCAGCTGTGCGCCTGTTTATGTTCGTCACTACGTCCTTTGTTTTCACTTAAATAGACTTATAAAAGGATAGTCTCCTTTTCTCTTCCTTTTCTTAATTTCCCTGCCCTTCTTTCCCCCTTCCTTCCTTCTATGCCTTTCCTTCCCGCCCTCCGTGACTGTTTCCCACTGAGAGGGAAACCCCCTGTGTCCGTGTGTCTGTCTCCGATGGAGTCTGTCTGTCTCTGTTTCTGCCTTTCACGGTATCTCTTTGCTCACTGGCTTTCTTTCACCGAACATTTACCAAGTGGCTCGCTCTGGGCCCTGGGAGGGAGCTGGGGAAACACCCACACCGCAGCACGTGACTCTCCCTCTCCAGGTGTCGCAATGGGTTCAAAACCGCAACAGCAAGGGAGGCATCGAGTGCAGAACCAGGTCACCTTACCAAACACCAACTTGCCCAAATCATTAAAAAAAATATTTTTATTGATTTCAGAGAGGAAGAAAGAGGGAGAGAGAGAGATAGAAACATCAATGAGGAGAGAGAACCATTGATCAGCTGCCTCCTGCACGCCCCCTACTGGGGATCAAGCCCCCAACCCCAGGCATGTGCCCTGATCATAAATCCAACCTGTGACCTCCTGGTTTAACCACTGAGCCACACCGGCCCAGCCTACCCAAATCATTTTACCAAAAGACCGAAGTGCTGAAAGGCCAACTCACTGAAATCAATCTGCCCTAGGCCCAGAGCTGATGAGTGTTGCTGGTCAGAAATAATTCACCCGACGGTCCCACAGGAACGAGCGTGGTACTGGGAGAGGGGCCACGTTTAAGTTCTGGCTCAGTGACAGAGCTATGGTTGCGAGTCCTCTGGATTCTGGCCAGGGGAGAGCATTTTACACATGAAGTTGCAGTAATCAGAGGTGTGGTTCGCTTATATAACAGCGGAGACTTTCATCTCACTCCTGACATATCCATCACGGTTCCCGTAGGAAGCAGATGGCACCTGCAAGCTTGGAGATGTGAAGATAGTTTAGTAGAGGGACATTGTTCAAGGCCTGGGTGGAATTTGGGAAACGAGGTATAGTGCAGTGCCCTGGGATTAGTAAGAGCAGGGAGCCATGGTCTCTGGAAGTTGGGCTAGGACCACCCAGCTGGAGGAGGGGTCTGTGGTGGTCACTTCTCATCTCTCACAGGTGCATCTCATTGGCTAAACTGAACTGTAAACTGAGTAAAAGGATTCCCAGACACACAGCAGGGACCGAGTGGCTCTAGGGCAGCGGTTCTCAACTTGTAGGTCGCGACCCCTTTGGCGGTCGAACGACCCTTTCACAGGGGTCGCCTAAGACCATCCTGCATATCAGATATTTACATGACGATTCCTAACAGTAGCAACATTACAGTTATGAAGTAGCAACGAAAATCATTTTATGGTTGGGTCATCACATGAGGAACTGTATTTACAGGGCCAGAAGGTTGAGAACCACTGCTCTAGGGGGCATTTGTCATGTTAGGTGACAATTCAATAATATGGCACCAAATGACCATTTCGTTCAGTCATGGGAGCACGTTTGTCATTTCAGATTTGAAGCTCGGTACCAAAAGTTCCTTCACGGCACCAAATTATTAATAAGGAGTTGACATGTGCAACAGGGAGCCTGATGAAATTATTTTTAGTGAGAGGCGTTCTCAGCAGCTGGCTCTGCAGGTGGCACAGCAGGCAGTTCTGGAGGAGTCTCGGTGCAGAAAAGAGTCATCGGAGCCCAACGCTCTCGCACACAAGGCCTTTCCAAGGGCTGGACCTGGGCTTTCATTTCTGCTCGCTCTCCTCTTCCCACCAAGAAGCATCTTAGTTTTGTCTGTCTCCACTGTTCCTCGCCGGGTGCTCTCTGTCCCTTGCTGCTGGTTGAACCTCGCCCTCAGGAACAGTTCGTGGCTCTCTTCATCAAGCAAGGGCGGCTCCTCCTGTCCTCTGGTGGGAATCCAGACTCCTTGATGGAGAATGTAAGGTCCCCTCAGGCTCCTCGAAGAATTCAAGTCCCATAAAACCCCTTTCCAACCCCATCTCCCACGATTTCCCTTCATACATGCCTAGTTTGGGCCCTGACCCAACCACCTCTATGCTCTGCTGGCTTGGAACGGCCCCTGCTTGTTGGCAGGTAGAAGAAAATGCCGCTTCTGAGTCTCACGGCAGTCTCCTCTTGCCCCTCTTCTGTGGTGATGAGCACATCTTCTGTTGTCTTACAGTTCATGAGGAATGTGTGCATCTCCTCCTCCGGACAGCAGACTGAGTGAGTCTTACACCTGCGTTTGCCATCTTTGCATCTGCCTCGTTCCTGTCTTGGGCAGTGTAGCTCCTGAATACATATTTTAAATTGATTAATTCCGGTGAGTTCAGCTGGAATATCAGACCAAATTAGGTTCCCTGGCGCAACTCTGTAGTGGAGTTATATCTGGGGTGATGTTGAACATAGTTTGTTCTTCAGATCTTTTGTAAATCAGGCCAAATATGGGACCAGCCTTTAGCTTTTAGGACCTGAACAATTCCGCACTCAATTCTAATGTGTGTTTGTGTGTGTGTGTGTGTGTGTGTGTGTGTGTGTGTGTGTGTGGTGCGGTGGGATCGGGGGGCGGGGTGGGGAGGTGAGGGAGGTTCCTCACATATCTAAGCAAGTCTTGGACAATTAAATTCAGTTCTGACTGTCTACATGGAGATAGTGTCAGATTCCACAGGTTAAAGGCTCAGTCCCAAAACAGACTGCCCCCTGCAGACAATGATCACAAGTCTAGGTTGTCACCTGTGCTTCTAACCCCACAGGCTATAGATCACAGTTCTCACCATCCCTTCCTCGGGCTCAATTCATTTGCTAGCATGGCTCACAGAACTCAGAAACATTTTACTCCATCACTGGTTCATTATAAAAAGATATAACTCAGGAGCAGCCAGATGGAAGAGATGCATAGGGCAAGATATGGAGAAAGGGTGGGGAGCCCTCTGAGTGCTCAGATCCCCTTGAATCTCCACCTGTTTACCAGAAGCTCTCAAAACCCAGCCCTTTTCGGTTTCTACCCAGGCTTTAATGCACAGGCATGATTGATTAAATCATAGGCCATCACTGATTGAACTCAATCACTCAGACTTCAGCCCCTCTGCCCTTCACAGAGGTCAGTGGGGGCAGGATTAAAAATTTCAACCCTGTAATTGCCAGGTTGACTTTACCATCAATCAGCCCCCATCCCTAAGGACTTTCCAAAAGTCACGTCATTCATATAACAAAACACAAATTCGGAGGGTTTTAGGAGTTCTGTGCCAGAAAATAGGATGAAGACCAATTACAAATTTCTTACTGTAAATCACAATATCACAGGCATCCTTGAAAGGACTGGACGCCCTCAGGTTTTTCTGGTCCAAGCCCCAATCTGAGGGAGCATCTGTGACTTGGGGATCCGTCTGGGTTCTACATGTTCAGCATGTTCTTTCTGAGAGTGATGCCTGTTGGGTACGTGACAACGTGTCTGTGCATTTCCTTTATGTTACTTTGCTACCCTGTTAGACCAAAGAGGCCGGAGGGAGGAGGTGAGTAGCCCAAAGGAGTAAATGGCCAATTAGAACTCAGATGAAATGGGAAGGGATGGGAGATAAGTGCCAAACAGCAAGAACCAAGCGATCATCTCCAAGTGGGGAGCTAGGGTCACCCTCTCTGATGTGACTGATGATTCATGAGCAATGTGCTGAAGCTTCCGGGTGCTGGGCTCAGGCCCTGCTCACCTCTCCATTACTTGGTCTCCTCCAGCTTTCCATGTCCTGCTGGTTCAGCCAATGACCAGATATTTATGGAGCAAAATACGGGACCAGGTATTTTAGGGAAATAAAAAGTGTGAGTTACAGGCTCCGCCCTTTTTGGAGTTTGTAATCTAATTGGGAGAGAGGCATGTTTCAGGTTGAAATAGGCTTGGGAAATGTCAATACTATAAAACAACATGGAGCACGTGACCTAACCAGAAGGGGAACCTAACTACAAAACATTGGTGGTTCTGAGGATTAAATTCACAGGCACAAAGAAGCACGATAAACATTGATTTAAGCCACTCCTCTTTAAGATACGAGCCAGTTCCCAGAAGTTTTTATGTTACTCTGAATAATTCAATAAATAAAAATCATACTGGGGAGAAACTAAGATGGCGGCAGAGATAAACACCGGGAAATTAATGCCGCGCACAACAATTGATTAATACCTCAGAGAAACAATACGGACTTCATCCAGAACCATAGGAAGCCTGGCTGACTGTAAACTCTACAACTAGAAGGAAGGAAAGGCACACTGAGACCCGCAGAAGCTGCAGGAGAGAAGCGCAGAGGTACGGGGCTCTCGCTGGGCTTGCGCGCGCGTGCGGAAACGGGCTGGCACCCGAGGACGCGGCTGTCCTTTTGAATCCGGCGGGAGTCACAAGCTCCCGACGGCTCTGAACTCCGGTTCCGGGAAGTCTCTGGGGACCCAGGACTCAAGCGGGGAGAAACTGGACGGTCTGGCAGCGAGCGATCTTGAGGGCTTCTTTCCCTCAGAGGTGCTTGCAGCCGTTACCGGGACACTGAGACGCGCGTCTCCTTAGGGCAGGGCTGAGGCTCCGACATAGCTGCTTGCTCCGCCCGTTGATTCCCTGAGACCCCGCCCACCCAGGCTGCCGCAGAGGCTTTTGCATATGAATGCCCCGGCCATTTGCAACCTCTAATTACCTAACTGCA
>NW_006293700.1:3765596-3784862 GCF_000327345.1 Myotis davidii
CATCAAGACCCATCATAATTAAAATGCCAAGGGCAAAAGACAAAGAGAGAATCTTAAAAGCAGCAAGAGAAAAGAAGTTAGTTACCATACAACTGTCAGCTGATTTCTCAACAGAAACTATGCAGGCCAGATGGCAGTGGCAAGAAATATTCAAAGTGATGAATAGCAAGAACCTACAACCAAGATTACTTTATCCAGCAAAGCTATCATTCAGAATAGAAGGTCAGATAAAGAGCTACACGGATAAGAAAAAGCTAAAGGAATTCATCACCACCAAACCAGCATTATATGAAATGCTGAAAGGTATTCTTTAAGAAGAGGGAGAAGAAAAAGGAACTCTTACCATTTGCCACAACATGGATGGAACTGGAGAGCTGATAAATACCACATGAACTCACTCATTTGTGGAATATAAGGAACAACATAGACTGATGAACAAGGACTGATCCAGAGAGGGAGAGGCATTGATTGGACTGTCGGGCTTTGGAGGGAGGGTAGGGGAGGGGGGGGATAAAGGGGGAAGAGCAACCAAAGGAGTTACATGCAGGCATATAGGCCTAACCAATGGACACGGACAATGGGGGGGGAGGGCAAGAGCGAGGGGGAGGGGGTAGAGGGTAACGTGGGGACAAGGACACATATGTAATTTCTTAATCAATAAAAAATATATTAAAAAAAAAAAATAAAAATCATACTGCAAGTCAAAAAGTTGACTGTGATGTCCAATCATAGTCTGATCTCTCTAGCCATCTGGCTTATTTAGGGCCTCTTTTCTAGGGCTCCATAACATCGTTTTAACAAAACCTAAAGGGTAAGAAATAGTGGCTCACGGGAGAGATTCAAAGTTGTCTTATTTGGGTGAAAATCTGAGTGAGATATAAAATATTGAAAAGATTTCAGTGTCCATATATCACATTACACCCAGAGCACGAATGTGCTTCTGGCCAGAAAGGGATGCACCAATGACTGAACGGCCATCACCATCTGGTGCGAAGGCCATTCACCAAGATACTAATTCTCCAGCAAGAATGTCCAAGGTGTCCTTGCTTACTGAAGTTAGAAAGGCTCTTTGAATTGAAATTGATTGGTACTTATGAAGGCATCACAAAATGGAGAAGTGTTCACGCACGGGTCTTAATCAACAAGCCAGGAAGCAGCCGCCGCGGCCCGAGAGCTAAGCTGGGAAGCGCTCAGGGTTTGCCATGTGACTCTGGCTAGTTCGCCTTCTCTGGATCTCAGATCACTCTCTTTGAAATAATCACACCAATTTTATCTACCTCGTCAGAACATTGAGCTCTGAGAGGAGTTGAGACAAAGGAATTCGTGGGTCTAATTCCAACATATTTGAAAGGGACCATCAATGTTCAATGGCAGGAAGGGATACGCAGACGTGATTTTCAGGAGCTGCAGGTCCCTGTGTGAATGGATGGTCTAGCTCTACAGTTTCGTTGTGCTGCACATTTTTTGTCTGGTTCCCACGGTGGGATTTAGAACCTGACCATCCCTCGCTCCATTCCCCACTGACTTCACTTTCCTTGCTTTCATCCCTGGCTCTTCCGCTTCCTCCCACCTCTAGGTGAGTGATCCCAGAAAGAGTGAATCCCTTACTTCAGTGGTTCTCAACCTTCCTAATGCCCCGACTCTTTAATATAGTTCCTCATGTTGTGGTGACCCCCAACCATAAAATTATTTTTGTTGCTACTTCATAACTGTAATGTTGCTACTGTTATGAATTGTAATGTAAATATCTGATATGCAGGATGCATTTTCATTGTTACAAATTGAACATAATTAAGGCATAGTGATTAATCACAAAACAATATGTAATTATATATCTGTTTTCCGATGGTCTTAGGCGACCCCTGTGAAAGGGTCGTTCGACCCCCAGGTTGGCAACCCACAGGTTGAGCACCGCTGCCCTAGTTACTTGTCCTGGGCATCAATCGCCATGAGCCTCTCAGTTGTCTAGCTCTGTGGGCTCCTCCTGGGACTTCCTCGGGGAGCCTTACCCTGGTAGCTGCACCAGCCTAGACCCCCTTTGGTGCAGTTGGGAAAATGCAGTAATTCAGAGGCAGTTTTTACTTAAAAATAATCAAGAGGAAAGATGAAAAAAGAATAGTTGAATTTGTATATTCTAAGTGTTGATCCTGACTTAGAATATTTGCTTTGTTGGCACCACCCCATTTTCCTCTGTGCAGCCTGGCCTGGGGCGGATGCTAGTCCTAGCTTCCTGACTTTTGATCCCTTATGGCTTCCTAGTGACTCTGCTGCTGGGTCCAGGGAGATCGAGCAATTGTTGAGCTTGTGTGTGTGTTTTTTTAAAATATATTTATTGATTGCAGAGAGGAAGGGAGAGTTGTGTGTGTGTGTTTTTTAAAATATATTTATTGATTGCAGAGAGGAAGGGAGAAGGAAGAGATAGATAGAAACATCAGTGATGAGAGAGAATCACGGATCAGCTGCCTCCTGCATACTCCACACTGGGGATCGAGCCTGCAACCTGGGCTTGTGCCCGGACCAGGAATTGAACCAGAACCTCCTGATTCATAGACCGATGCCCAACAACTGCACCACTCCAGCTGGGCATGAGTTGCTTATCCTCCTACTGGGGATGTGACCGCAACTCAGGCTTGTGCCCTTGACGGGAATCAAACCTGGGACCCCTCAGTCCGCAGGCCGACACTCTATCCACTGAGCCAAACCGGCTAGGGCTAAGCTTGTTGTTTTGATTCAGTCCCTCAGCTTGACTCTGGTCTGTGGTTCTCAGGAGCCCCACATGTTCTCTTATTTCAAAGCAAACAACACCCACCACTTTTCCTGATCACCTTCCTTACTCCTGCCACTGTTCTGCATGGCATGGGACATGGCAGAGAAAAGCACAGTAATTGCTAGAGTAGCTCACAGCTTAGTGAGACAGAGGGACACCTCCCAGAAATGGCAAGAGAGTGAGACAAATGCTTTATCAGACATTAGTCTTTTTGGGGGGAGGGGGGGTGTCTAATATCCAGACCTCCTTTCTGTTCCTGAGGAGCTGCACAGGTTGGCATCGTCATGCGGGGCAGGGCCTTCCTTCATGTGCCAGGCAGAGAGAGGCAGGTCTGTGGCCCTGCTCAGCCCGTCTAATGCTCCTGCCGGGACTTCAAATCCCAATGGAAAGAGAGGAAGCTGCAGGGACTGTTGAGAAATGCTTTTAAGGTGGTAGCCTTGGCACTGCGTTCAGAGACTGCATTTTGTTTCAGCCCATTTTCCAATGTTCTCCCGCCTTCTAGTCTCTCAGTCTCCCCCTACATGCATTTATCTTCTCCGTCGGTTACTCAGGGGTTTTGCCCGCTTTGCAATCAATTGACACAGAATGAACAATGACGTGTGTGATGCCGACCCCAGATCCTCAGTGAGAGGAGAGGAGTAGGGCTTTAGGATTATTCATGGGCTTTGGACGACCCCTTGGTATGCAGTGTCAAATACTAATGAAATTATTGTCCAGTGCCACCTGTCATGAGGCAGTTGCTGAAGGGCAGGTTGGGGGCCACATTACTGCTGACACAGAACAGAATAAAGATCTGGGAACTCAAGAGTCACAGGCGAATGGTGTCCTCTAACAGCACCAGGAAGCCTGAAGAAAGAGCAATGAACCCTAATATGTAAATCCTCAGCAATAGGCAAAGATGAGGCCCTTGCTCTGCACTTGACCTCACTAAAGAATTCTCTTGCCACCTGACGCTGAATGGTTCAGGCAGCCCCAAACCAAATTCAAAGTGTAGGTCAGTTGCCAAATTACATTAGTCCAAGCTACAGCTTTGTAATTCTAAATTTAGGTTAATTTGAAGATTAGTTTTCTATCATTGATGAAATATAGATCCCCTCGTATGTATAAATAAGCTAAACTTTGAATGGTTTTTAATAAATCCACTATAATTACAAAAAAGCTACAGTTTCAGTAATCTCTTACACAATGGATTTCAAATATATTTTTTACTTCAGTCCCTAGAAAAACTATGTTTTATTTTGATCCAGCACACACACACACACACACACACACACACACACACACACACACACTGGATAAAGGTGTGATGAAACAATATTTATCTTTATTACAAGCAAAATGTTCTGCTATTTTTGTCCTCTTCTATTTAAAAAGACTCTGCTTACAGTGAACCAAATTGGAAAACACTGAGCTATGGGAAGAATTCGAATGAGGATGTGTGGGAAGATCGGAAGGACCCAGAGAGGTAGTTGGGCTCCCAGACCCTCCAGTGAGCCCTCCTTGCCAGTCGGAGCAGCCCAGCGGCACCCTGTGTCGTGGAGTCGGGGACGTTCCCTCGCTAGAAGGCCCTGTAACTCCCTCCTGACGTGAAGCCAGTTCTTCTGAGTTCTTCGCCATTCACCACCTGACCCCCTCAACCCACGATCCTGTCTCTAAGTCTCTAACCAGAGTCAGATCCCAGCATGCCCCAGGAGGCTGACAATACACTTACGCCTGGAAGGGGAGGCTTCCATCACAAAGAATCATAGGACTTTGTTACTTTCTAGCAGCAAAATCCTGTGGAATATTTGTGGAAATGAGTTCTGTGCAATAGTTTCAGCAGCCAAGAATCATTCCAATTTTTAGCTTGATTAGTTGACAAAGAAAGAAAACCAGAACAAAAACAAAACTGAATTCAGTAGCAGCTCACATCAAATGAAGCTGAGGTGCTAAACATCTTTTGTAAGCAGGTAGAGAGGGAATTCCAAGAGCCGGGCATCTTGCAGGGACCTGGTCATGCGTTGTATGTCAACCACCAGGACCCGCCCTTGGCAATACCTTGGAAAATACACTGGTGAGGGGGACCCTGGATTTTTGGGAAGCTCTTTAGCTACTGTTCTCTGAAGGTGAGGATTGCTTATGGGGATGTCCTTGATTTCAGTGGGGAGCTGAGGGGATTGGATGCAAACTGGGCATGCCTTCCATGCTAATCAGCACTGAGGTCCCTTCCGAATGGGAGACTAATGCTGCCCTTGGTCCCCTACCATTGAGAGAGACAACAGGGTACTTACTCCCTCCATGTGCCAATCACCGAATCCTCAGCACTCTGAGGCCACCACTCTCACGACCTCCATTTTACAGGTGAGCAGAGTGAATCACAGGGGTTCAGGTCTCCGGGCTACTGAGCTGTGGAGCGAGGGTTCTGTCCCCGTGCAGTTCGGTTCCAGAGTCAAGGCCCGAGCTTGATTCTGGAGGCAACCTCTGCCCAGAGGTGCATCTGCTATGAAGTGACTGAAACTTATGCTTCAGGGACCCTCTTCTGCACGAGTCCCTTCCCAGGTCCCAGGAGAACCTTAGGAATGGACTCCCATGGTCACGTGTTGCTATAAAATTTGCAAAATAAGATATTTTGGTTGCAATTCGTTAGGTCTGCTTTCGTTCTGCTGTGACTTCTGGAACTCACATCCCCTGATGTCAGGGGGTGTCGGAAGGGCCGTGGACATTTTGGGGATCGGGCTAGGGTGAAGTTGAGTTGGGGATTCATGTAGTTTAGTTTGGTGGGATGTAACTCTGTGGTTTATAGTCACTCTGCTGACCTACCTAGTGTCGTGGAACTGACACCAGTGTTCTGGTTTTTAGCTGCAGGGCCAGACATTCTATCCTCCTGTGAAGGGGCACCGAGGAGCCCGATACAGGAAGTAGGTGGGAGATGGAGGGTAACTAGGTCTGAGGTGGAACCAGAGCTCAATAAGGAGCCAAAAGCTATGGGAAAATTCTTCCTGTCATCAGATGCATATAATTAGAAGGAGAAGATTCAGTTGTCATAGCTGTGTCATGCTGTTGTGTCGGCTCTGACTCCTGGCAGCTCTATGGATGAGTGCCATCCACAAGGTCTTGTCCTCAACAGCCCTGCTCAGCTCCTGTAGGCTCTTATATGCCTGCAGCTTCTTTTATGGAGTCCATCCAGCTCATCTTTGGTCTTTTATAGATGCTTGGTCAAAAATAAAAGTTCTGCCCTAACTGGTTTGGCTCAGTGGATAGAGCGTCAGCCTGCGGACTGAAGGGTCCCAGGTTTGATTCCGGTCGGGGGCATTTACCTTGGTTGCAGGCACATCCCCAGTAGGGGGTGTGCAGGAGGCAGCTGATCGATGTTTCTCTCTCATCGATGTTTCTAACTCTCTATCCCTCTCCCTTCCTCTCTGTAAAAAATCAATAAAATATGTTAAAAAAAAATAAAAGTTCTCCCTGTAGGCATATACTTGATATTATGGCATATATAATTACATGTGCACCATCAACCTTTTTCTTTTTGGTTGCAGGTTCAAACCAGAGTTGATCAGAATCCCTGTGCTGGAAGGGTATAACCTGGGAAGTCTGTGTGTGAAGACATATATTTAGTGGAGAATTGTCTGCTGAGACACACAGGTGGGGAGGGTATATCTAGCAGTCCCCCAACCCCCATGGTCAAGGGTTTCTCCTTGAGCTGTAACTTCCTCAAACATTCCAGGGTTTGGTGTGAGGCAGATGGTTGAACCATTTCCTGCAGCAGATCCAGTCCAGGCAGAGAAGGCCCGACAGAAAACCAGTGCTACCCAGTGGCTGTGCTTCCAGATCCCTCCTGACAGCAGCAGCTGGGAGCCAGGTGGGCGAACAGGGTGGGGAATCTGCAAGGTGTCCCATATGCTGGTCTTTGAGTGTCATCATTTTAAAGATTATATAGGAGAATCCCTGCACAGGAAAGTTGAAATACCCTGAAACCTCACAGTTCACATTGGAAAGAAACTTGATGACACTTTTTAAAAATTTCACCAATCCTAAAAATAAACGGAAAACAACTTTTCTAAACTTTCAATAAAAAAAAATTAACCAACCATGCCAGAGAAAATAATAGATGATCTCGCTTTTTTTTTTGTACAGAAAATATTTGTCATATAAGAGTATGTAGCCAAAACCTTTGGGAAAAAATTGGGAGATGTGTCAGACATCTGTTGTGAGTGGTATTTATCAGCTTTCTTAAAAATCGCAAATTGTTTGGCGTTCATGCCTAATATTAGTCATTTGTACTATTTTTTGTGAAATGGCTCCTTCTAAGTTTTCCAAGACCAGCTCTAAACTCTGGATGTGCCTCTGCGTGTGCCACACTGGGAGTCGGAAGGGCTGCAGGCTTTGTGTGGGGCAGGACGGGAGCAGTGGCCCATCCAGGCGGGAGCACAAACCACTGAACAGCCCAGCAGCGCTCCCCGCTCAGCACGCGTTCTTAAGGGAAATTGTGCCACTGATTAATTAAGAATTTCCACCACTACACCTGAGATTCTACCAACTGTGCAGAACTGACCTTTTGTAAACCAGCCGAGAATCTTCCCAGCATTTTCAATGTTATTATTTTTTTTGAGTAAATGTGCTCAAAGCCTCCCCAAATGGCTTATGAAGTCAGTCAGCTGCTTGTTCTGTGTGTGTGGGTGTGTGCACATCTGTGTATACACACATACAGATTTCCATACGTAAACTCATCAGCCTTTGCTTTCCTTTGTGTGTGAATATAGTTTTTAAAAAATTATTTTTTTTTCTAAATATATTTTTATTGATTCCAGAGATGAAGGGAGAGGGAGAGATAGAAACATCAATGATGAGAGAGAATCATTGATCAGTGGCCTCCTGCCCCCCCCGCACTGGGGATCGAGCCCGCAAGCTGGGTATGTACCATTGATCAGAATCAAACCTGGGACCACCCAGTCTGAGGCTGATGCTCTATCCACTGAGCCAAACTGGCCAGGGCAAAATTACATTTGTTTTATTTATTTTAAAGAAAGAAGGAGAGAGAGAGAGAGAGAGAGAGACATATCTGGAAGATGCTCTGACCAACTGAACTACTGGGCCAGGGACCAAATATATCTTTGGGCACCCAAAGATATATATATTAAGAATTGATTTTTAGAGAGAGAGGAAGGGAGAGAGAGTGAAACATCGGTTGTCTCCTGAATGTGTCCTGACCAGGAATTTGAACCCTCAACCTTTTGGTATACAACAGGACGATGCTCCAACCAACTGAGCCACCTGGCTGGGGCCTGAATATTTCTTTTAGTTCGAGTGCACCTTTCTAAGGAGAGTCTCTTAACAGAGTGTAAGGTGCATAGTCAGCTCTCAACCAATAACTGTGTAAGTGACAATTTGCTGAACCAAATGTAGGCATTAATTCTCAGATTCCTTCAGATTCAGAAGGCAGCTTTTTTTTCCCCCTCATTGATTATGAGTTTCTTCCTAGCTTAGTTTGATTTTAATTTGCTGGGACTTTATTTCACAGGAAAAGGTATCCCACAGTCAAGAATTATGAAAACTTGGTCAAATGGTTGCAATTCTCTTCAATTTCATCCACTTTTAACAAATGATTAACTGGGGAGCTTGTCGGACAGCTAACCACACTCAACCTATGCAATGCCCCCTTTCTTGCACTTGTGGGGTTGAAATGTCACCTTTTGAAATCAGCACGGGTATCATTTTCTAAAAGACCCATGTCTTCACTATGAGGGGATTGAAATACCTCTTGACTACAACATGAATAGAATGAAATATATGTGGTTCAATTAATAAATGCGTTTTTGATGTGTCTTAATGTGTTTCGTGTTCCAAGGCATTTCTTCTCTGGAGGCGTAACCGATGTGAATTGGTAATCACTGGAAAGCTCTTAAAGTCTAGCTACCTTCTACTCCAGGTGGCTCGGTTGTTTGGAGTATTGTCCGGTATACCAAAAGAACTTCTGGTTTGATTTCCAGTCGGGGCACATACTTAGGTTTTGGGTTCAATCCCTGATCCCCAGTCAGGGCGTGTAAGGGAGGCACCCAATCAATGTTTGTTTGTTCTCTCTCTCTCTCTCTCTCTCTCTCTCTCTCTCTCTCTCTCTCTCCCCTTCTTGCTCTAAAACTTCAATTAAAAAAGTCTATTTAGTTTCTGAACCGATTTCAGAAATAAAAGGAATGGATTTCGGGGCTCTTTTGAAGGGTCTCTGTGATAACTGGGTCTTTGTTAGCGAGATTGTGTAGGTGCCACCTTTGTTTAACCAGGTTACCTATCTGGTGTAGATCAGGGGTTGGCCATTCTTTTCTATAAAGTGCTAATAGTGAGCCTTTTAGGCTTTTCAGGTCACCCGTGGTCTCTGCTCCTTTTTCTCTCCCCCTCTTTTCCACATTTCCTTCCCTGCCCCCTCCTCCCTTTGTTCTTTCCATTAAAAATGTACAAACACTCTTAGCACCAGGGCTGTGCAACAACAGTCTGCAGAACGAATGTGACCGCTGATGTAGGTCATTGTATTAGTCAGGGTAGGTTGGGCTATGCTACAGTAACAACTCTAAAACTTGGGAATGGCAGCGGCTTACCACATTTAATATTATTTCACGCTTGCCCGCTCAGGTGGCCCTGCTCCGTGCTCAGCCCTTCCACCTGCATCAGGATGGGGCTGGCACTGGGGTGGGGCGAGAGGCCCCTAGGGCACAGCATTTAAGGAGGCTCTCTCTCTGAAGGGAAAGGGAGGGCCTTGGAATCACATGAGATTATATATATATATATGACTTTATATTTTAGAACAGTTTTAGATTACAGAGAAATTGAGAAAATAGCACAGAAACTTCCCATAATCCCTGCACCCCGTTCCCTCATATTGTCAACCTCTTGGTTCATTTATGTCAGTTAATGAACCAATATTGATGCATTAGCTAAAGCGTGCACTTTATTCCGATTGCCCTAGTTTTACCTAATGTCCTTTTATAAAATGCCAGGATCTCAGCCAGGATCCCACATCACATTTAGTGGTCACATCTCCTCAGGCCCCTCCTGGACGGAATATTTCTCAGACTTTCTTTGTCTTTGATGACCTGGAGAGTTTTGAGGTGTACTGCTCAGGGATTTTGTAGAATGCACCCCCCTTCCCCCCCCGGCCCCCCCTGGACCAGTGCTCCCAACCTTTTTTTGGCCATGCCCCTCCTAAGCATCTCTAAAATCCTGATGCCCCCTCCCCTGTGACATGTTCTTATTAATGTGGAGGATGCCTGAAAGGCCATTACTTTGGTCTAAACAAGCTTCCAAAGAACATGGCCTTCATGAAAGAAAAAAATAAAAGAATCAAAGGACAGTTGAAGTACTGAGGAAAAGAAATTGTAAAAAAAAATAATAATATGAAGTGATATGAAAAAATAGCAAATAAAGTTTCAAAACATACAATAGAGAACTGAAATGCATAAATATGTCACAATATATACCTATATACTGTATATAAGCCCCGAGAACCATAAGAAATGTAAAACATTCACTGTTGTTAACTCATTCTCAAATTGCCCCCCTTAAAAATCAAATTGCCCCATGTTGGGAACCACTGGTTTGGATGGTGTCTATGCATGTTTTGGGGAGGAAGACCTCAGAGGTAAGGTGCTATTTTTGCCTCATCATATCAACGTGCTTTGTCACTGTGGATGTTGACCTTGACCATTTAGCTGAGGTTGTGTTGGTCAGGTATCTCCACTGAAAAGCTAGACTTCCCCCCCTTTCCTGTGTGATACTCTTTGGAAAGGGTTGCTATGCGCAGCCCATACGTAGGGGGTGGGGGGTTATGTTCTTTCTCCTTCAGGGTAGAAGAGCTGCATAAATTATTTGAAATTCTTATGCAAGGAGGCTTGTCTCACACTTATTAACTTATCCAATAATTTATATAAGTATGGACTCATATATTTATTTTACACTTTATAATCCAACTAGAGGCCCGGTGCACACATTGTGCACTGGGGGGCGGGGGTTGGGGGTGGGGGGAGGTCCCTCAGCCCGGCCTGCACCTACTCGCAGTCCAGGAGCCCTCAGGGGATGTCTGACTGATGGCTTAGGTGTTTGTTGGGAATGAGAAAATAGTATTTTCTATCCTTGATTGGTTAGAATCTGTGAATATGAAACACCTAAGCCAGCAGTTGGACATCCTTAGTGCTGCTTCAGAGGCAGGAGAGGCTCCTGTCACCACCTCTGCGCTTGCCAGCCAGCTGGCAGTCAGACATCGCTCTCGTGGTCTGGGACCCCTTGCTCCTTACCACCCGCCTGCAGCGGAGAGGCTCCTGGCTCAGGGCTTCTGGTTGAGTGGAGCTCCCCCTGTGGGAGTGCACTGACCACCAGGGGGCAGCTCCTGTGTTGAGCGTCTTCCCCCTGGTGGTCAGTGTGCGTCATAGCAACCAGTCATTCTGCTGTTCGGTTGATTTGCATATTGGCCTTTTATTATATAGGACACTTCTTTATTGATCCTGTGGCTAGAATTGTTCCAGCTTCGGTCACTGGGAGTGTTTCAGTGGCTCCCGTGTCCCTTTGACTTAAGTAAACACTTCTTACTTTTTGGCACAACAAGACCCTCCGGCTTGTGTTTTCTGCACTAGTCCCAGAATCAGCCATTTCTCCCAGGTTCCTTCTACTGGTGAAACCAGGATTTGGGTGTTAGGTGTGCTTGCTGCTATGGGGCGTTTGCTTCTGCCTGGCATGTGTTTTAAGGGCTAGGTGTGGGAAGAGCTTCAAAGTGTGGCCCACAGACTAGAAGCATCATCCTAATAGGAGAGCTTCCAGACCTACTGAGTTCATAACTACATTTTAAAAGATTGCGAGGCAGTTTGCACAGACTTCAGGTTTGAGCAGCACTGTCCAGAACTCAGTCCTGTGGCCCCCACTTCAGAGGACGCTAGAAATGGGGGCCCCAGAAGAGGAAATAGTGTGGCGAACATACTGTGTTGTCTCTACAACTGTGCCCTCCAGTATTTACTTAGTATTTATTGGCTATTTGCTCAGATGACTTATGCTTTAAAAACCTATTTTATTTTTGTTCTTGCTCTTCCATTGTATTCTTTTTCATATAAAACAGTCATTTATTGAAATACATATAGAGTACCTGTTACATTTCTGGTGTTTTTCTGAGTGTGAGGGATGCAAAATGCCTTCATGTAGCTTACAATTCACATGGAGGCAGAGGGTACTGAGAAAGAATATGTCTGAGTTGGGTGTGGCAACTGCTATGAAAACAGAAGGCCTGGCAAGGGGTAGAGTGGTGGCGGGAGTAGGGAAGGTTGCCGATGGAAACAGGATGGCCAGCTCATCCAAGTAGAGATCCGAATGAAGTAAGCAAGTGAGGCCTGCGATTCTTTGGGGGATATTCCAGGCAAAGGAAGCACAAGTGGTTTCTTCAAAAGCCAAGACATATTCAGATTAAAATTTGAAATCTCAACTCCAAAGTCAGGTATCAAAATATTCAGGTGTTGCCGAGACCGGTTTGGCTCAGTGGAAGGTTCGATTCCGGTCAAGGGCGTGTACCTGGGTTGCGGGCACATCCCCAGTGGGAGATGTGCAGGAGGCAGCTGATCGATGTTTCTCTCTCATTGATGTTTCTAACTCTCTGTCTCTCTTCCTTCCTCTCTGTAAAAAATCAATAAAATATATTTAAAAAAAAATATTCAGGTGTTGACAACTTTTGGGCCTTGGACTGACATATGGCTCCTGCTATGTTATCACAACTCCTTCTGTCAGAAGGGATGTGACGTGCCGATGCTCATTTTATAGGATGTGGAAGAACATATTTCAGCTGTTTCCAAGTTTTTTTTGATCTTAGGACTCTTTTATGACATTTATTTATTTATTTATATATTTTTTGGTTAATCCTCACCCGAGGATATTTTCCCATTGATCTTTTAGAGAGAGTGGAAGATAGAGGGAAAGACAGAGAGAAACACCGATGTGAGAGAAACACATAAGATTGGTTGCCTCCTGCACGTGCCCTGACCAGGACCTGGGCTGGGGAGAAGCTTGCAACTAAGGTATGTGCCCTTGACCGGAATTGAACTCGGGACCATTTGGTCTGCAGGCCAGCGCTCTATCCACTGACCCAAACTGGCTAGGGCAGGACTCCTTTACACTCTTGAGTATTATTGAGGACCCCAAAGAGCTTTTGCTTGTTAGGCTTACATCTATACATATTTACTACATGACAGATTAAATCTAGGAAAATGTAAACATTTATTTATTAATTCATTTAAAAATAAGATGAATAAATCTGGTGCATATTAACATAAACATAATTTCTATGAAAACACATGTATTTTTGAAAACGAGAACAATTTAGTGAGAATAGTGGCATCATTGCATGTTTGCATATCTCCTAATCGCAGCCAGCTAGACTGAACTCTTATCTGCTTCTGCATCGAGGCTGTTGCAATATCACATGTCATGTAGCATTTGGAAAACTGTTCTAAACCCGGAGAGTAAAAAGGCAAGTAATAGTTTAGCATTATTACAAAACAGGTTTGACTTCGTGGGCCCCGTTAGAGTCTCAGAGACCTCCAGGGGTCCCCAAAGCACAGTTTGAGAACCTGTCCTTTACCAGAGTCCAGCTCCACCACTCCACTTGGCTGGGCGAGTTATTGAGCTTTTTGGTATCTGAATTTCCTCATCTTTAAAATGGACTGAGTAACAAATAACAATTAATGTGATGCATTTAGACTCATGCCTGGCACCAAAAATCCTCCAGAGTCGTTACTATAGTTTTTGTTTTTTGAAAAGATTTTTTAATTGATTTTTTTAGAGAGTGAGAGGAAGGGAGAGGAAGAAACATCAACGTGAGAGCAATACATCAATAGGCTGCCTCCCATATGCACCCTAACTGGGGGATCAAACCCACAACCTAAGTATGTGCTCTGACTGGGAATTAAACCGGAAACCTTTTGGTGCACAGGATGACACCCAACTGAGCCACACGGTCCAGGGCTCGTTACTATGACTGTTAAATAGACATAGACTTTGATTATGATTATTTCTGAGCCGTGAGAGAACATTATTCACATATTAGAGACCCGGTGCATGAATTCATGCATGGGTGGGGTCTGGCTGGCCCACCCCAATTGGGACCCATCAGGCGGGCTGGCTGCGGGAGGGGCTGCAGGCAGTTGGCTGGCCAGCCCCGCCCCCAGGTTGAACTCCTGGTGTGGGTCGAACTCCCACCCGAGGGGACAATTTGCATATTAGCATTTTATTATAGAGGATAGGGGTTCTCCACTCCCTGCTGGAATTCTTACACCAGGTGCTTGCAACTGATTTTCAATTTGCAAGGCAAAACACATTTGCATTAATCGGAAAAATCCACAGGAAGGACTGTTTGGATTTTAATGCAGCTGCAGGAGCTGTCGGATTCCGAGTTTGCAGGGGGCGCGGTTAAAGGCAGTTGGCTGGCCAGCCCCGCCCCCAGGTTGAACTCCTGGTGTGGGTCGAACTCCCACCCGAGGGGACAATTTGCATATTAGCATTTTATTATAGAGGATAGGATTAAAGTCTATGTTAATTCCTTTGTCAGGAATGCAACTCCCTCCTCCCGAATGCCCCTTAAATCCTCTTGTTATGGAAACATAAGGTGTGGGGTGACTTACACATGGCTGTTTTCTATTTGGAAAAGATTTCTGTCCTCTCCAATATTTTAAGCTTTATTAACATTCAGTTTTCACACTGATAATCTCTTTGTGGTCAAGACGGAGGAAAGATATGTCTTCCCACTCCCCAGGACCAATCATTCCTGTCTGAAGCTGGTCTCCAAACATGGACAGATCTCATCTGCTGTTTCCTCTCACCATTGATCTGCATTCCTGAGAAATCCAGGACGAAAACTGCCTTTGGCCGTTGTAATCATTTCTAAGGGGCCACTGACCTTGATGCCTCTTTTATGTGTCACTATTTTGCATATGTATTCTAATTATCACAAAAAGTCGAGTGAATTCACACTGCCGAGCAAGGACATTACCACAGACTCATGGAATGTCGACTTATTTTTTCGCGTTCACATTGTAACGATTCTCTCTTAACTCAGACGCGTTCCTATCCCGCTGTTGTGCCTCGCCCTGTCAGCGAAGAGGGAACAGCTTCGCATTGCTTAAGCAACAGATGTGCTTTGCATGCAAAGTCGGGAAGTCTTGCAGGAGCGACCTTCCACGTAAAAGAACTTCAAACGACAATAATAACAGGTTAATCCAAGAAGCATTAGCAGCCTCCTCCTCACGCAGCCTGAACAGGGAAGCACTTATGTAACGAGTGGGTTTACCATAGTAAATAATCCACTGACATTTGTAAGAAGCATTCCTATTGGAGCCTGGACCACAGATTATGTTGCATGTTAAACTATAAATAGGGCGAATCACGGAGCCAGGCCCGGCTCTAAAATGCTATGGAAAGTAATGAGCCCTGTCGGGGTGAGATGGGTGTTACGAGTCCTCTCGACACGAGTGTCCAGTTGCCCGGCTCGGGTTCCCTATAGGCCCTGGAAACTTGATGATTCATCTCACTTTCCAGCCTGACTCTCCGGGGTGTTTAAAAAAAAGAGAGGGCATGTGTCTCTTGGGGAAAAAACGATCGGAGGCAGAATTCGTAAATGCTACAGAGGGATGTGGATTGCATCTCGCTGTAAGTGAAGGGAGAAAACAGCTTTCTCCATGAGGAGCTGGCAGCTCCTTGCAGCCTCGGCGATTGGAAGAGTTTCGATCAGAAAATCACACCCTGCTCCGGGCTGTCTTTGCCGAGAAGGTCTGTGTGCTTAGTGATTTCCTTCAGGCCTCACATTAGGTGCAGCAAGGATGAAGCCCGGAGCCGAAAGGTTATGATGACACAGTCTTTACACGGAGGAGACTTCTCGAGCCCACAGGTTTGGCGGAAGCACGCACGAGGGGCTCAGTTTCAGGCCCAATGAAGAGGGAGTGAGGAGAGGAGAGGCCCGGAGGACCAGAATTTGTGGGGCTCACCCAGGCAAAGCCAAGGAAGGGGCTGCCTTTCCAGGATGTCTGAAGGACCCGGATATTCTCACTGGCCGCATTCCTGAAATTCCTGTGTGTGAGCACATATTCGTCCATTCAGCTCACTCATTCAACATTTCCTATGACCCATGGATTGTTCTAGAAATGTAAAGATACCAGAAACAGAAAGAGAAAAGTTGTATTTCCTGTCTCATGTTCATAGTCTAGTGGTGTTGAAAGAGAGACATGAAAACAAATGATGATTGTCATTGTTTGGGCTGCTATGACAAAGTATCATAGATAGGCTGGCTTAAACAATAGACATTTATTTCTCACAGTCTGGAGGCCGGAAGTCCAAGATCAAGGTGCCCACAGATTTGGTCTGGTGAGGCCTCTCTCTCTCCCTCTCTCTCTCTCGAAAAGCTCTGGTGTCTCCCCTCTTACAAAGGACACCAGTCCAATCATGGGTGTGAAAAGTTTCAAATGTTCAATTCAAGATGCAACTAAGAGAGGCATGTTCATGTATGCTGATAACCAGGGAGTTATGGTCTGTGTCCCCCCAAAATTCATGTTGATTAGGCAGAGCCTTCATGAATGGGGTTAGTGTCCCTATAAAAGAGGCTCCAGAGAGAGAGCCCTTTCCCCTTCTGCCGTGTGAGGACACAGCGAGACGTTCACGACTGTGAAGCAGGAAGGGGGTCCTCACCAGGAGGGACTGTGCCTTGATTGTGGACTTCCAGCCTCCAGAACTGAGAAATCCATTTCTGTGTATGTAAGCTGCCTGGTCTGTGGCATTTTGTTATAGCAGCCAGACCAGGCTAAGACACAGGGGCACATCAGTGACAATGGCCTCCGCAGCCCCTCGAGCCTGGTAGGTTCTGTGTGTGGCAAAGCCCTTCCCCGCCAGCTGGTCCACAAAAACCCCAGCTTCCTTTGCAATCTGGCCACTATTCTTCCCAAAGCGATGGAAGGGAGACTGCGTCCAATATTAATGACCTCCACTGATACAGCATCACAGAAAAGAATAGAAAGGATGACAGCAAAATCATGATAAAAGGTCCTTCCTCTGCTGGAAGACCACCTCCCAAACTTTGCTAGGGCTAGCACAGCCCTGGGCTGTGGCTGTCGGACTGTCGCTTCTCTCCCATGGACTCTTCCTGGGATGTGCAGACGGCTGAGTGTGATCAGCTACAGGGAGCTCCTGTTTTCTGCATGGTTACGATGACCTATCTATGTTGCTGGGTCAGGGCATGGCTGGGATTCACACATAGTTGGATCAGAGGATCAGCCTTGAATCTCTGAGGCTGCACTGGGACCCAGCATCTCTCTGAGACTGTTCAAGGTGCTGACTGTTGAAGCGTTCCCTTCCCATTGTCTAAGGGCACCTGCTTGAGGGCGGAGGGGTGCTGGGTGGCAGGTGTGGGTCGAAATACAGATTTCCAAGTAGGAAATCTCAGGGTGCCCAGGGCCCTGACCTACCAAGGCCAGAACCCAGAAGACTGAAGCAGTAGCTGGGGAGGGTCACCTAGTGTCCTGCTCTGGGCTTGACCCTGGTCCACCAGATGTTCTGCTCATCACTGCTACGCTGCCACTCTGGGCCCCCTCTGAGCCGCTCCCGCCAGAAAGGAGGTGAGAGTGGGATCAGCATTTCCCAGGAATCCCTGACCCACTAATCTCTCCCTTTGGGATGGATGATGACAGGAACACGTCTTGCCTCTAAGAGTTCTCATCTCAGAATAAAACCCAGATTTCCTGCCCCAGCCTCCAGGGTCCAGCCTCCAGGGTCCTGCCTCCAGGGTCCTGCCGGCTGCAGTGCCTGCAGGCCTTCCTTCCACCACTCCCTGCACTGCATCACTCCCCCCAGGCTTGCTGGCTTCCTTGCTGACCCTGGGATGGGACGGGACAGGTGTGATCCTGCCTCTGGGCGTTTGTGTCCACTCCTTCTGGGTTGTTTGCAAGTCTTGCTCATTCAAGTGTTCCATTCAAGCATCTACTCAGTCTTATCAGAGACCCCTCCCCCTAGAACTCCCCCCCGCCCCTTCTCTCTGTGCCTCTCATCTGCCCCCTTCCTGGCTTTATTTTCCTAGCACTTCCTATGCCTGATATATGTTGTATCTTTGAGATCATAGTCTAAGTGTCTCTCTCCCATCACTCAAAAGCAAGGTTTTGGGAGCAGTGACTTGGTGTCCCCAGTGCCTAGAACAGTGCATGGCATGTGACAGGGACAGCCGAAAATATTTTGGGATGTTTGTTGGCTGGGTGAGGACAGTTTTCTAAAAGAAAATACTGTACCTCACTGTGTGTGTCTGTGTGCTCAGCCCTCACTCCCCCGGCAGCTCACGGCCACAGAGCCTCGCCCTTGGCTGGGCGATGACTTCTTACATTCATTCGGCCCTTTTCAGCCCTGTTTGCCTTTCTGAAGCAATTTCTGCCATGAAAAGAGGATTATGGACTTTGGAGCCAGCAAGGTTTGGCTATCACCCCGTTTCACCACTTAATAGCTATGCAGTCCCGGGCCAGTTATTTCACCTCGTGGGACCACACTTTCCATGGGAGTTAAGTTAGGATACAGATGGCTCGCTCATGGGAATTTTCCAGGCGCTTGAAGTCAGAGACTCCTGGGGCAGGGCTGGGTCCACCATCAGAGCTCAGTACACGTTCATCCCATCGCTTTCTTCCTTCCCCTTGGCATGCCTGGGGCTCTTCCTCATCCTCGTTCCTAGTCCCTTCTTTGTTTCTTTGTGTCCCTTGCACACTTTCCTTAACCTTTCTCCCCACTGCCCGGCTACTGCTGTTCTCTGAGGCTGACCTTCGTCTTGCTCTTTTCTTCTGCGGCCGTGTGCTCCCCGGTCCTGTGGCCAGACGACCGCTGACTTGTGTGTGCTGGAGGCTGCAGGTCACAGTTTCCTGCTTCTCACATCTCTCCTGGCGAATGTTCCACACAGAGCAGATTGAGCTGATGTGACGTGAACTCTCCTTTCCTCCGTCAGAAAACGCCAAGCTCCTGGTGTAGACTGTCCTGTTCCATTGCTTTCCCAACATCGGCATTGGCCTGTCAGAGACCCATGGCCCAGCACCTGGGGCGGCACACACAGTGGGGGCTTCTGGGGAGGAGAAGCCCCTGGAGTGGCCTCCCCAGCGGAGAGTAGGAGACAGGGACCTTGACTTTGTCTCGATGTAAAGACAGCAGAGCCTGCCTGCTGTCCCCTCACAACAACCTCCCTTCTTCTGTTCAGTGCAGAGCCCCCAGGTTGAACTGAAGCAAGTGACGGCCAAGCTCTACACTGAGGTGTGGCTATGCAACCAAGCCCCGTGACGTGCACAGAAGTGATGTGTGACTTCTGGGTAGTGCCCTTAAAGCAGTGGTTCTCAACCTTCTGGCCCTTTAAATACAATTCCTCGTGTTGTGACCCAACCATAAAATTATTTTCGTTGCTATTTCATAACTGTAATGTTGCTACTGTTATGAATCGTCATGTAAATATCTGATATGCAGGATGGTCTTAGGCGACCCCTGTGAAAGGGTCG
>NW_006293700.1:3785032-3795307 GCF_000327345.1 Myotis davidii
TTAATTTACATGACAAATGAGACTTTGCAAATGTGAGGACATTAAGGATTTTGATACAGGGAAATTATTCTGGATTGTCTGGTTGGACCCAATGTAATCACAAGGGTCCTTATAAGAGGGTGACAAGAGGGTCAGGGTCAGAGCAGATGTGAACACAGAAGCAGAAGTGACACATGAGTCAAGGAAAGCAGGCAACTCTAGAAGCTAAAAAAAAAGGCAATACTATGGATTCTCCCCTGAAGCCTCTAGATTCTAGAGCAGTGGTTCTCAACCTTCTGGCCCTTTAAATACATTTCCTCATGTTGTGACCCAACCATAAAATTATTTTCGTTGCTATTTCATAACTGTAATGTTGCTACTGTTATGAATCGTCATGTAAATATCTGATATGCAGGATGGTCTTAGGCGACCCCTGTGAAAGGGTCGTTCGACCGCCAAAGGGGTCGCGACCCACAGGTTGAGAACCGCCTCCTTAAAGGGAGCAGGGCTTCACTCAGTTGCCCCCCTTCCTGTAGGCTGGAATGTTGACATGATGGCTGGCGCTACAGCAGTCATCTTGGACTACAGAAGAGAAGCTGCAGGCTGAGAACCCGGAAGCACAAGACCGAAGGGGCCTATGCTCCCAGCACCCGGGGAGAAGTAAGGGACTGCTTGCACGTCACCTGCTCCATGGGGGAAACAGCCTGTTTTGTTGACGTCTCTGTGGTTTTGGCCTTTGTTACAGCAGCTAAAGCCTAACTAATCCAGAGAGAAAGGGTATTTTGTTCCCAGGAGGGATGGACACTTCCATCCATAGGGGAACCATCTGAGGAGGTGGTTATAACTTAGTGGAATCAGCTCAGACATTGATATTGAAGGACTGCTTTGGCATCGCCACATATAATTGTTGGGTAAGTTATAACCCTCTCCGTGCCTCAGTTTCCTCATCTGTACAACAATAATAATAAAAGACATAATGGTACCAACCTCTATCTAACATTTTATGGAGCATGTAGCTCGGTTTAGGTGCCACATAGTGCTTGGGTTAAGTGAATACTAGAGTAAATCTAATACCACCGTTAATTACTTTACACTTTACTATACACACAAGTATTATTATTTGACTCTCCCCGTCCTGATTTCTTGTTTACTGCTGATGGGCACTGGCCGCTCCTGAGGCTGGCTTTGAATCCCACAAGAGACCTGCTTCAAAAAGTGGCACATACGCAATATGTCATGGATGCTTGTGGAAGGCATAGCTTATTTGTGAGGGGGATACTTCTATTAACAGAACGACATTGTATCTTGATTTTAAAAAAATTTAAGTGTGTTATATACATAACATAAAATTTACCATGTTGGCTATTTTTAATTGTATAATTTAGTGACATTAAGTACATCCACATTGTTGTGCAACCATCACCACTCTTCACTTCCAGAGGTTGTCATCATCCTAAATAGAAATTCAATACCCACTAAGTAAAAACTCCCATTTCCCCCCTCCTCCTAGCCTCTGATAAACTCTATTCTACTTTCTCTCTCTATGAATTTGCCTGTTCTAAGTACCCAACTAAGTGGACTGCTGAAGTTATTTGTCGTTTTGTATCTGGCTTATTTCACTTAGCACGTTTTCAAGGTTCATCCACGTTGTAGCCTGTGTCGGAACGTCATTCCTTGTTAAAGCTGAATAATATTCTATTGTATGGCTATACCGCCTTTGCTTATCCACTCGTACACGGATGAACACGTGGGTTGCTTCCATCTCTTGGCTGTTGTGAATAATGCTGCTACCAACGTGGGTGTGCAAGTCCTCGATGTGCCGTTAACGCAGAATCTGACTTCACATCTGTGTGGACACCGGGCTTCCTCTGAGGTGGTGCCGCACGGGGACCTGCCTGCAGTGTTTCCCTTGGAGGCATGCTCAGAGTGTCCCAAATGCCTAGACACAACAGCTGGTCCCTGGCACAGCTGTGAGAAAGTTCGCAGTGTGCTGCCATCTCCTTACGTTGCACGGAAGGACTTGGAGGGACAGAGAGGACACAGGGAGGGTGACATTGGTGTGTAGAGGCCCAATGTGCCCTGGTGCAAATGCACTTCTCTGTCCGCTCCTGGATGTAACGGGTCCAACCTGACCTCGGCTGGTGGGTAGGAAGGGGCGCCTCCCCTCGCCCAACAGTCAGAGTGGCGCCTTGGGGCCGACGCCAGGTGCCCTGCCCTGTGGCTGGGACGCCTCGTGTGTTTGGCTGATAATCCTTTGGTCTCCGTCCTGGCTCCCTGTTGTAGAAGCAGAAGCTGACGACTTTGAAGCTGTGGTCCAGCTGAAGCACGCCCGAGGAATGCGGCCATTACTCCAACTTCTGAGAAATGCAATCAGGGGATTCTCACTTAGATCATCTAGCGCCAGAGACACGGCTCCCGGGCCTGCAGCTTGGACACGGGCTGCCAGTGAATTTTCGAGCGCGTGTCAACAGAGAAACCAGTGCGTGGCCCTGGCGTGGGTCACGTTGATCCTGCAGTCGGTGAGATCGGATTCCAGGATGATGGGGTTGTGACCGTCGTGAAGGTTCGCACAAAGTCAGATGAGGACAGCACGAGCAGGTGCTTGCCTGTGTCCTTGGCTTTGGGATCGGTCCCTTTGTGTTTCAGTCATTCAGTGAACATTCAGATCCTTGCATGTATCGTGGTTATAAACTTCCCGGTTTCACTGCTCACTAGACTGAGTAAAAGGCCTAATAGGATTCACCAAGAAAAATAAGAATGTTGGGCTGTGTTGGGAAAAACAGGCCTTACATATAATTTTTTGGTTAGCTGCAGAAATGAAAGCATGTATGGACGAGAATGACTTCAAACCCACTGGCCAGCGTCCAAAGAACTCATTTATTTTGTTTGTTGGGTTTCTAAGAAATTAACTAGTTTTTTCTCTTTTTCTAAATTGACAAAGAAATATATGCACATTGCCTTAGCCCAGCAAATAGAAACTGAAGGGAAGCTTGAGACTGCTGGTTAACTAGGGGAGCGACCAGGTGGCCAGCCTGCGGAACAGGGAGGCTGGGAAGGATGGGAAACGATTGTAAGCTGGTGTGTTACTTCCAAAAGGCATCAACATAGGTCGTCTCATCAGATCCGCTGCCCATTTTTTAATGAGATTGTTTGTTTGCTTTTTTGCTGTTGAGTTGTATGCATTCTTTATAGGTTTTGAATGGTGATGGGCATATCAGGGCTTGTGACCACTGTAGTGGAAACAGATGTTGGATTACAATGCTGTCCACCTGAAACTGATAGAATAAAAGAATTTTTTAAAAAAGATGTCCCTGTGCTGTAAAACTAGTAAGAGACTTAGTTCCTTTTAAAAAAGATTTACCTACATCTCAAAGGGAGAGAGAAAAGACAGACAATTATGAGTTTTTCTCAAGGAATTGCTCTAAGAAAAAAAGGGAGGGAAGGTATTTTTCCCCCCTTTTTACACCAGGAAAATTCCACTTTTTAGTATCTGTATTTAACCTCTACAGAAAAGGCTATAAAATGGAACACAACTTCAATAAAAACCACAATAAAAATTTTTAAAAATTTATTTTTATTGTTGATAGTATTACAGATATCTCCCATTTCCCCTCCCCTTTGCCCCCCTCCTCCCAGCCCTTATCCACCCCTCCAAGCTTTCACTATCCAATTGCCTGTGTCCATGGGCTATGCATATACTAGTAAGTATATAAGTTCTTGGTTTATCTCTTTTCTCCCCCTCCCCGCCCCCAGTCCCACCACAATAAAAATGTTTGATGGAGAAAAAAGAGGTTGCTTGTGTTCTTTTCTTCAAAGGGCAATTCCGTTTCCTCCATGTGAGCTCTTAAATATAGAGTTTCTCATGCTACTGCTAACATGTCAGTGGCTCAGGCTCTATTCCTGTCCTCTCCTTCCTCCCTCCATCCCTCTTCCCCGTTTCCCTTCCTTTGCTCTTTTGCGAATTTGTGTTGAAGGGGCTTGTTGCAGGCTGGGGCAAAGAAGAAACGAGGGCTTCCCAGCACGGTTTCTTCCTGGGTTGTGGTTCCTCTCTTTGTTGAACGCACCAGATCCTAGTGGATACGAAGGAATGTGCTTTCCTGCTGGTTCCCTTGGTAAGAGCACCGCATGGAACTAGCAGATGCCTCGCAGGGAGGAGAAACTGTTGTGGGAACAGGAAATGCGGGTAATTGGCAAGCTTCCTGGTGTCTGAAATCCTGCCTCCACTGAGTGCAGCTTTTCCCTGTGCAGCTGTGGCTCCCAGCGAGCGGGCTCTGTCCTTGGGGAATTGGAAACACATGGGTCTGGGCTGTAGACGCTGATGGCTCCAGACAGTCCAATGGCCCATGTCAAGTGAGAGTTGGGTCCGTGGGGCTGGGGTGGTGAGCGAGCCAGCTTTTGGCTCTGCTGTTGCTTAGCTGTCACCCAGCTTTTCATGGCGAGATAAGTGGGCAGGTGCCCCCCATCCTCAGGCCCAGGAAACACAGGGGAGCCAGAGTCAGGGCCTGTCCTCTTTGCTCGACTGCAGGCTGCCTGAGGACAGGGGAGTGGGCGTTACTTCTGGATTTCCCACTGCCCCTGGCACAGTGTTCTTCCAGGAGGCAAGGTGCCTGGTTCAGGGAAGCAGCAGCGTGGCTGCATCCTTGACCCTCTCTTTTCCAGCTCATTCTCAGGGGAGCTCAGAGGGCTTGGAGCAGGCAACAAGGCCATCCATTTCCCAGGGTCTCTGCGGAGAGCAGACCCAGGGGTACCTTCTCCTGGGTGTCTGGAGGCTGAAGGGGAGAGAGCTGCTTCTCCTGGGGGCCTGGGAAAGCGCTGACATTTCCTAGCTGTCCAGAAGGCCGACCCTGGAGCGCTGTTGCCTACATGGCTTCCACCTGGTGATCTGCACGAGCGGGCGGGAAGGCCCCTCCTGAGCCTCAGGTGCGTGGTGCTGATTTGCTGGCTGTTCACGGAAGGCCCACCTTCAACCCTTTATTGGTTCGCTCGTGTTCCCGAGCCCCCGACAGTGGACTTGTCTGCCTGCAAGTCTGGGGCGAGAGCATGCCACACAGAACCACGACAGGCGAAGAAAGAACCTCTGCCACCAGGTACAAAAGCCAAGCGGGTCATCAGGCCCAGGGGACTCGCCAAAGCCCAGCGCTTGCCACAGACAAGGTAGGAAAGGACTTTAACCAGAAAACTTCTTGAGGAGGTGACACAGAGCTTTAAAAAGGCTTTCTGGAATGAATGAACTATGGTTTTTTGAAGAAATGCAATAGATGCATTTTAACACCTTTTGATTGAATTTATTGGGGTGACATTGGTTAGAAAAGTTATACAGGTTTCAGGGGTGCTATTCTATAATACATCGTCTGTATATTGAATTGTGTGTTCACCATTTACTACTGAAAAGAAAGCTTATCTGAGTATCATGGTGACTGAGACGGTCTCTGAGGGGTTTGCAGTCTACAGAAGAAAAGAGACGTAAATAACTAAACAGAGGATGGCGTGAGAGCTCATCCGAAGTAGGAATACAGTGTTTTGCATGTAAGAAGGCAGGTGCGAGAAGGTGCGGATGGAGCGCTGTTCCAGGGGGTCGCTGGACAGGAGGGTGTCAGCTGGGGAGGAGGAGGACGGTGACGCTGGGCTGGGGGCGCAGACCCGTGGGGCTGAGGACGACATGGGCAATGAGGTCAGAAAGTGGCTGGAGTCACATCACAGGGCAGCTTGTTTGGCACGTTAAGAAACCTGGCGGCCGTGGGGGTTACACCTGTTAGCCGCCTGAGGGCTTCCGCAGGTGTGGAAGCAGAAGGGGCGGGCTCTGGCCTGGCATATCCCGCACAGCTGTGAGACCGGGGAGGCATCTTGCGGTCTACCCTTGGGGAATGTAAGAACTAGAGCAGCGGTTCTCAACCTGTGGGTCGCGACCCCTTTGGCAGTCGAACGACCCTTTCACAGGGGTCGCCTAAGACCATCCTGCATATCAGATATTTACGTGACGATTCATAGCAGCAGCAACATTACAGTTATGAAGTAGCAACGAAAATAATTTTATGGTTGGGTCACAACACAAGGAACTGTATTGAAAGGGCCAGAAGGTTGAGAACCACTGAACTAGAGTAATGTAGGTAAGGGCGCTTGCTCGGTCATGGTCTCTCGCCGTAGGTCTGCTGTTGGAATAAACGGGCCAGAGAGCGGCCTGGTATGTGATCTCCATTTCAAAGTGGAGAGATTTGAGGCTGAAAGAGTTTGACTCGCTTGTTGAAGCTGCCTGAGCAAATGAGACTTCCATCTGGAGCTGAGCCCAGAGCCCACGTTCTCCCCTTTCAAATACACTGCTCCGCGGAGAAAGGCCCAGCCAGGAGGGGCTGTCTAAAAGGGAAGTGTCACTGCCCCCAGGGAGGTGACCATCTGGCCTCTTAACACGGGAAGTTGGGCTTCGGAGCAAAAGCTGCCACGGTGCTGTGGTGCTAGCGGGCTCGGAGGAGAAGCAGGCCCTGTGAGAGGCCACAGTCGGGGGGGGTGGGGCTTCCTGGAGGAAGCGGGACCCTCCGTGGACTTTGTTGAAGAGGGAATCCAGGATGGGGAATGCTGGGAGGGGCTGCCCAGCATCCCTCTTAGGACTGAGGAGCTTACTGCCCCAGCTGATGGCCATGCTCCGGGAAGATGGCCTACAGCTGACGGCCCCCTGGGCATTGCCTCAGCTGAAGACACTGCCTCACTCAAGGTCCCACCTCCTTCCACGGGAAGGCCACGCCCAGTGACTGACCAAGGCCAGGTGACAGGCCTGGTCTTCCTACCCAACTTGGGACAGCTCTGAGGGTGACCTCAGCCCTTAAGCTCCCCCATGGGGTCAGCTGAGGTCCTTGGGGCTCCATCACAGCCCGGCCTCTCCCTCCCCTCCCACAGCGGCTGACCCAGGGGCACCCCCTAACGGACACCTGCGTGCTCACCCCGGTCTCAGTCAGCTTCCTGGGGCCCCCACCTGTGACATGGCCTGCAGCTGAGTCTGCATGATTCAGATCTGTCCCAGGAGCCGTGTGGTGACAGGACGAACCCACGAACGCATTTTCTTACAGGACCTGTGGCCTGTCCCCTTAAAATTCTTGTCTGGGAGGGACACATCCTTTATGCCTGGTGGGGCAGTGGGTATGGTAGTGGTTAAAGGGTGGGAGGTATGTGGAGGCACCCATCTTCTATATGCCTTTGCAGCTGCTCTTCCAAATGAGCGGAGCTGAGCATGGGACAGGGAAGTGGGAGGGCGTGGCCGAGAATGACGTGTAGCCTAGAGGGAGGACCAGTGTCTGGTCTCAGTTTTTTAACCTGTGTCTCACAGAGAGCCCAGCGTCTGTAAACCCCCACCCAGGAGTCCACTGGACTTATTCCCTGTAGTTTGGATAAAGAAAGAAGGAAGTTATTCCTTATTCCACTTCATGCATATGCATTTCTGATTTGTAAAGCTGAGCCCGCTCTACCCCCAGTGAAAGCACCATCTTTCAATGAGGCCATAGAAGCATTCACCTGGGAAATTTTGTCAGCCAGGGCTCAGGGCCCATTAGCAATGCTGGGACCTCGTGGCCCCAGGGAGGGCACACACCTGCCAAATCCCTCCGAGCTGCCCGGCTTGCTTGTGGTTGTACAAACATGGCAGTCAGTTTTCCAGGGAGTTTTCTGAGTGGCTCTGTGCCCCTTCTCTGGCTGAGTTCTCCTGGCCAAGTGCTGGCCAGTTGGAAGCCCAAGACCCAGCAGGGGACTGGTTCCCACAGGGGTGCCGGGTGGAGGGTAGCCCCTGACTGTTCTTCATGTACAGAGAACATTGAATAGTCATGTACCCCATCATGATTTCGGTCAACATTGAACTGCATATGAGATGGCGGTCCCATAAGAGTATAATGGAACTGAAGAATTCCTATTGTCTAGTGATGTAGCCACGATAGTGTCCTAGGGCAACACGTTAGCCATGCGTATAAACTGTGCTGCTGGTATAAACAAACATAGTGCGCTGCCCATAGTATGAAAGCATAGCACATACAGTTACGTACAGTACATGCTACTTGATAATGAAAACAAACAACCCGGGGACTGGCTTATGTATTTACTATACTTTCAATCGTGATTTTAGAGTGTATTTACTATACTATGCTTTTATATGTTTACTATACTTTCAATGTCTGTGCTGCTGGTATAAACAAACATACTGCGCTGCCCATAGTATGAAAGCATAGCACATACAGTTACGTACAGTACATGCTACTTGATAATGAAAACAAACAACCCGGGGACTGGCTTATGTATTTACTATACTTTCAATCGTGATTTTAGAGTGTATTTACTATACTATGCTTTTATATGTTTACTATACTTTCAATCATTATTATAGAGTGCACGCTTTCTACTTATTGAAGTTTGTTGTGTAGGGAGGCAGTGGCCTCATCCCAGAGCGTGTCTACATGTTCCTGATTTAATCCCGTGCTGTTTTGTGCAGAATCATGCTTGTAGGCTAGGAGCACAGGCTGCCCCACACAGCCTAGGTGTGCAGTGGGCTAACCCATGATGTTTACACACGAGGAAGCCGCCTGATAATGCTTTTCTCAGGATGCCACTGAGGTCAGATGTACGGCTGCACGACTGGAAAGGCCCTGGCCTTTCCCTGTTTCTTCTACTCTCAGTCCTTCCTGAGGGGCGTCCCAAGCTCAGAGCTAAGTTTTAGAAGATATGGCTTTGTATCTCCTGCCAGTCTTAGAGATAGAAAGGGCAGACTGGTGGCTGGGAGACCGGGTGACAAAGAGGAGCCGATGGAGGCTGGGGAGTGGAAAACAGGCGGTCATTTGAGACACAGCGAGGCAGAAGGTGTGGGAGGGAACAATGGCTCCAGCAGAGAGCGGTCTGGATTCAGCCCCGAGGGAATGGTGGCTGCCATGCCATGAAAAGAACCCGGGAAGGCAATTTTCACAAACCCTGTGAGACAGGCTTCAGAAATAGACCTGGTATCAAATTCGAGCTCTGTTACTATTGGCTGTGAGGGTGCCAGGGGCTATGGCACCTCTTACAGTCTAATCTGTTGTTTTTTAATTTGTAAAATCTGGGATGACAATGACCACTACTTCCTAGTTATTTATTGTGAGGAAACAAATTCAATGAGAAATACCCATGAAGCATTTATAATAGATCAGTGGCCAATACGTGGCAGTGACTGGGTAGTCGATTAGTGCAGTTTGTGAGGGTGAACTGGGGAGATGGGGCCTGCAGAAAGAGTGACCGGTCCTGGTGAGCTGCTCAGGGGAGTCGCATGGAGGAGTCAAGAGTTTGTGCTGGGGTCTCTTCAGGTCTTTGATGTTTTAGAAGTCCAACTCTCCTAAGCACAGAAATGAACTGATTTCTAAAATAGTCTTATTTTTCGGGGTAGCTGTGAATGACAAGCATGAGTATTCAAAAGGAGATTAAACCATGTCATTGATTATTTGTTTAACAAGAGAAGTTCAACAATGTTATCAAAGATCCCAGCTTTTCCAACTCTCTGATCCCCCCACCCCAGTTCTTGGGGTCTCATGGTGCAAGATAGTTGCCATTGCATAAGGCATCACATCGACATTCAAGACAAAAAAAGAGAACGGTGCAGCACCATTGAGGTCTCTGCTCTCTGTTGCTTTTATCAGGAAAGCAAAAGTTTCCCAGAAGACTCAGCAGTTTCATTGGCCAGAGTTTGGTCACCTCATCATCTCCAAGGTTTAAAAAAGGCCAGGAAAGCAAAAATCTGGAATGGGATTCCCTGACAGTGGTTTCATACTCAAAGGGGAGATTTAAAAAATATTTTTATTGATTTCAGAGAGGAAAGGAGAGGGGGAGAGAGACAGAAACATCAAGGATGAGAATCATTGATTGGCTACCTCCTGTATGCCCCACAGTGGGGATTGAGCCCACAACCCAGCGTGTTCCCTGACCAGGAATCAAACCATGACCTTCTGGTTCATAGATCAACGCTCAACCATTGAGCCATGCTGGCCGGGCAAGGGGGAGATTTTTAAGCAGCTGAGATTTTGGTGTGAAATTTTGGCAACTGAGAATTCCAGTGACGTAGCCATTTCGCTGCAGATCAGTGGACATCTTCATGGAGGAGTAGGTAGCCTGTGATGTTTTTGTCTTTTTGGTTTTCTCAGGCAAAAGCTTTAATTCCCTTTCCCTTTCCCAGAAGCTTTAATTACCCCCACTTCTCCCAACCCAATTTCAATAAATAAATAATGATCTCTCCAACTAGATAATGACAAAAAGTACCGGTGGGCCTCACGATTAAACTTCGTTGGTTTTTAACTTTATGAG
>NW_006293700.1:3795340-3801277 GCF_000327345.1 Myotis davidii
AGGAGGCTCCACTGCACAGGAAACTAAGGCAACAGGAAAGAGGACGAGGAAGGCCGGCTCCAGGAGCAGGAAGGGCCCTGCAGTCGTGACTGGCAGCCTGCCTTCTGCCCTCGGGCCTGATGGCAGGGCTGGCTCCTGCTCGTAAAGAAAAACTTCCTTGACTTGAAGATAGCTTAAGGATCCACGGATATTTATAGTAGCTCAATCACCACATTCCTTGTTCTAAAATGAATGAGAAAAATTGCATATTTCATGTGTTATTCAGTGAATTCAGACTCCAGGATAAAGCAACTTCAAACACCTCTGAAATAGTAAAAAACAAACCCCAAATTAGTGAAATTGATTACAAAATCATTATGTTTTTGAAATGAGGCAATTTTTAAAAATCTACTGAAGCCCTAGCCGGTTTGGCTCAGTGGATGGAGCATCGGTCTGCGGACTGAAGGGTCCCAGGTTCGATTCTGGCCAAGGGCACATGCCTGGGTTGCAGGCTCGATCCCCAGTTGGGGGCGTGCAGGAGGCAGCCGATCAATGATTCTCTCTCATCATTGATGTTTCTATCTCTCTCTCCCTCTCCCTTCCTCTCTAAAATCAATAAAAATATATTTAAAAAAATAAAAATCTCCTGAAGATGAATAGTGGTGTCAATGTACTTAATTCCACTGAACTGAATGTTTAATGGTTAGAATAGTAAATTTATGTTATGGATATTTTACCACAATAAAACATTCTATGGAATGTATTAAAAAATTTTTGTTGATTTCAGAGAGGAAGGGAGAGGGAGAGAGAGATAGAAACATCAATGATGAGAGAGAATCATTGATTGGGTGCCTCCTCTATGCCCCCCAATGGAGAACAAGCCTGCAACCCAGGCCTGTACTCTGACCAGGAATTGAACTGTGACCTCCTGGTTCATAGGTCGATACTCAACCACTGAGCCATGCCAGTCGGGACGGAATATAGTTCTTTTGAGGGACCTGCCCTAATAAAGGGGTAGAATAATTTGTAAAGAGAAGAGCAGATAGCGACATATAAGTGGGTGTCCCTCCCCCCCTCCCCTATTCTATACTCAGTACATGTCTTGATCACGGAGTGTCCTCTTAAACTTTGGACCTGTCTACCCAATGGCATCCTGTCCACTTGGCCAGCTCATGAACTCCCAGGTCCAAGATGTCTCACACTGAACTTGGCATCTTCCGTTGACCTGTGCATGCCCCCCCCCCCACACCCCCGCTCATTTTCCATATCTCACATAAGGCCTCAAACCTGGACGTCATTCTTGAATTCTACTTTTCTCTCATTCTCCATACCAAATCATTCACCACCTCGGGTTAATCTCTCCTCGGTGTGGCTCTAATCTGTTCATTTCTCGTCACCCCCACAGTTGCCACTCTAAGGTAAATAAGGAATAAAGAACTGATTTCTGAATGAGCTCCAAGCTCCATTCTGCCACCCCCCTACTCTTAAATGCCTCAAAAAATTTTATAGTGCTAAGAAATTAATAAAAAAAATTTAAAATTCATTCTGGCTGGGTGGCTCGGTTGAAGCATCATCCTGTACACCAAAAGCATGCGGGTTTGATTCCCCATCAGGGCACATACCTAAATTGCAGATTCAGTCCCCAGTTGGGGAGCATATAGGAGGCAACTCATCGATGTTTCTCCCTCTCTTTCTCTTTCTCTTTCTCTTTTCCTCTCTCTCTAAAATAAATAAACATCCTCCGATGAGGATTAAAAATTTATTTTATTTTATTGTAGTAAGATCACCTACTATGTGGTTTCCCCCTCTTAATTTTAAGTGCACAAAACAGAATTGTTATCTGTAGACACAAAGTTGTAAGTAGACCTCTAGAACTTACTCATTTTGCTTCACTAAAGTGTTATACCTGTTGGTAAGAAATAATTTTCTGAGCCAAGACCAATGAACTGCTGGCCTTCTTGGATCTGTTATCAAATTGCTTAGCAAACCAATTTTCCAAAGGCACTCAGCCATAATTTTTGCCAAATGGAAATGAGCGATGTCTTAACATGATTTCCACAAATGCTTAAAACTTCCTACCCTTTTACAAAGTATTAACCTCCCCTCCCGGTTAACACAGTAACACTAACCCTGAAAGACAAAAGAGTTGGGGTGTCATGTAAGATGGCTCTTACAATCATGTGGGAGCCGTCCAAGGGCAAGGGTATTTCAGTTTTATTAATCACTCATCAGTCTTACTGCACGTATGTCTGTTCCAGGCACTACTGGGATAGAGAGATGGGACAGTCTCCATTTGCAAGGAGCATACAGCCTAATGGTGGAGACAGACTTGAAAATGTGACTTAACGCAGTGACGTGGTCAGAATCAAGCAAAGTGGTCTGGAGTCCCCGAGGAGGGGCGTTGTTCAGTTGACTCCCCAGATCTGGGAAGTAAAGGTGACCTGGCTTTGAGATGTAAGTTGACTCCCAATCAGGTCCCTTTTCCATTTCAGCCAAGAATGTAATCGTGCGGCAGGCACAGGAGTTTGAATCTGCATTTTCCTGGCCCCAGTGGGGTTGAGCATCTTTTCATGTTAAGTAACCATGTGTCTTTTCTCTTCTGTGTTTTGTCTATTGTTGAACATCTTAATGTTGAAAATAAACTCTCTGAGCCCTGACCAGTTTGTCTCAGTGGATAGAATGTCAGCCTTCAGACTGAAGGGTCCTGGGTTCAATTCTGGTCAAGGGCATGTAACCTTGGTTGCAGCCTGATCCCCAGGAGGAGGTGTGCAGGAAGCAGCTGATCGATGTTTCTAACTCTCTATTCCTCTCCCTTCCTCTTTGTAAAATCAATAAGATATATTTTTAAAAAAAGAAAAAGAAAATAAACTCTCTGAGGTACACAGGGCACTGGTCTGATGCTCTTTGAAAGACTGGCTTCCTAACCCTACCCACGGTTTTCCACAAGAATAAGGATTAGAGTGTTTTCCTAGAAGCCCCCTGCTTCCTGTCCCTCTCTGCCTTCTCTCTGATAACCAGGCTTCCTCTTCGAGCCTGGTGGTCACGGAGAAAGTCGGATGGAATCTGTACGTGCTGACACTGACGTCACCTTTAGCTGCCTAGTTGTTTTCTTTCCTGTGAGAGCCAGGGGAGAACGTCTGCACAGACGGACAGAGGGGGTGAGGTGCAGGCTGGCGAGTGTGAGCACTGTCTGATACAACGGAAGTGTTTGAGTGTCACGTCTTAAAGAATGTGGTCCAGTTTCATACCTGGTGTGATAAATAGCTCGGTGTCTAGGAGATTGACTCTCATTCATGGATACCTGCCTTCAGCCTCAAATATCAATGTTTTGTTCTAATTAACCCCGAGGACTCAACCTTCGTGTTACCTGGCCCAATGGCAGTCAGAAGGCTCTCCAACTGTGTCTGTGTTCCAAGCTCTTGGCCAGAGGACAGGTTCTGAGCTGCTGAGATGAAGGGGAAGGAGCATCCAGGACTTGGGGCCACAGGCTCCTGGGTGTCAGTTTTGGCTGTGCTACCCATCAGCGGCGTTCGGTAAAACAGTTCTCTCCACCCCTCTGCGCCTTGGTTTTCTCCTGCGCAAAATGGGGACAATGCTTCCCGGAGTCATTATAAGGACTAAATAACACGATGGCTAGACATTTGTTAGGTACATCTGTGTTCCTTTTCTCTCTTCTTTATTCTCTTTGCCACACCAGACATGTAGCCAAGCAAAGAGTCTGAATGTAGTTGGTGCTTGATACTTGTGCGTTGCTTGATTACAAAAAGAAGTGGTTCTCAAAGTGGGGTTCCCCGGCCAGCAGCAGCAGCAGCACTTGGGAACATGTTAGAAATGAATTCCTCAGACCTCCACATTGGAAGCTCTGCCCTTGGGCCTCACCGGCAGGCAGTCCTAGTGCTGGTTAGAGTTTGAGAACCTCTGAAGCTCATCTTCCTGTTGTGGCCGATACAGGGGGGTGGCTAACGTCCCATGGGCCGTCAAAGGCCCACAGAATCATTAGGTCTGGCCCTGCCAAGGCATTAGGGGTGAGTTTTTTAAATGTTTGGCCAAATACAGCAGACTAATTTTTAAGTTGATAATTTTGTATGGCCTGCAATTGATGTTATAAATATCCAAATGGCCGTTGGCAGGAAAATGATTCCCCACCCCTAAAAAAGCTAGTTGAAGTCCCAGGAGGTGATTTTCATCTTGTGTGAGGTTTTCTTTAAAATGGTGCGTGGAATATGTTTCAAGCAGGTGAATTGTTCCCCGTTACCCATTGCGGAAAAGCCCCGAGGTGAGCTCCCTGTGGGATTTGAGCTCAGCTATCTGGATGTCTTCTCTGAACTGGGGCATTCACTTCTTTTCTGTTCTTTCTCTGTCAATGCCAAGGACAGGATTTATCAAGTAATGGATGCGACAGTGAATACTCAGCCTTTGTGATGATGTTTTGCTATTATTTCTGATTACATATATTTTAATTTTATGTAAAGACAGAGCCATTTGCCTATGTTCATAATCACAGGGATTAAACCTAACTGCTGGGCCCATTAACACATTTCTGCATATCATTGAAAACCTTACATACCTCAGAAAGTCCCTACAACCAAGAGTAAGTCGCGGTGGCAGGCCTTGTCAGATTCACTTCTCATACTCCTTAGCTCTTTTCTCATGCCTTTTTTTCTGACTAATAGACACTAATAAATAGCTGTACCTACTGTGTGTAATGAGTGTTCTGCATGATTAACTATTCCTAAGCCTTTTATGAGAATGTATCAGTACTTGCCCATGTACCTTCTGATGGCCGCTAGGAGCTTTGAATTTTGTCTGCTTTTCGCTTTTGAGAAGAAACCCATTTAATTGTATAAAGTACAATGGGTGCTGTATGCAGAGTACATTCCTCAGGGCAGGACCAAAGGCTGGTAGAATTTCATTTCAATGAATTTTAAGAAACACCAATTATGTGTAATAAATACGATTTGATGGAGTAAGTACAAATTGCTAATAAAGGTGAGAATATTAAGAGTAATACCTAATGTATTCTGAGAGTTTACCATGTGCCAGGGAGTTGACTGAGGTTACCTGCTTTGATTCTTATAAAAACACTGAGGCATCGATACAGAGAAGGAACGGATGGTTGCCAGATAGAAGGGTGGTTGGGTGAAAAAAGTGAAGGGATTAAGAAGTATGGATTGGAAGTTTTACAATAGTGACGAGGATGTAAATTACAGCATAGGAAATCTATATATATAAAAGGCTAAGTGACCGTCCGACCATCTGTCTGACCATCCGACTGACCGGCGGGTCGGTACATACGATGCGCATTGGCAATTTAAAAATAAACGTTGACTTGTGCATGCGCGATATTTGTCCCCATCTGACACACATGTGATATACAGGGAGATATTAGAATAAGTTTAATTAATTTATTAGTCATTGTTTTTATCAATGTTGTTTTTATATCATGTCTTTGTTGTTATGTCATGTTATTATTGTTTATTAATCAATTTATATATTATTTTCATATATATATTTTACTACTTTTCTTTCATCTAGGACACTTCTATTATAGAGAAAGGGCGAATAGCAATATTAAAATATTTCTTCTAATTAATTTCCTTTCAATGTGCACAAATCCGTGCACCGGGCCACTAGTATAGTCAATAATATTGTAATAACTGTGTATGGTGCCAGGTGGGTAACGGAAATGTCAGGGGGAACACTTTGTAAAGTATATGATTGTCTAACCACTATGCTGTGCATCTGAAATGAATACAAAATGATATCGAATATCAACTGTAATTGAAACCCCCCCACTATGAGGCAGATATTATTGTTCCTCTCTTACAGACGTAAAAACCATCCTGAGAGTGTACAACACGGACATGTGATATTTGGACATGTGCGGGCATAGCCAGTGGTTATGGGGACAATTCCAAAGGAAGTTCCATTAAAATGGCATTTGAGGAAGTGGCATTC
>NW_006293700.1:3801309-3829125 GCF_000327345.1 Myotis davidii
TTTAGGCTGCATGCTTCCCTGGCAGAGGTAATCTCAGCTAAGCTGGGACGTTTGCCAGCCTGCAGTGGTGACTTGTGTGGGTCTTTGCACGCTACTGGGCTGAGGAGACTGACAAGGAGCTATGCTCAGGTGGGAGGGGAGCTGAGGCTTGCAGACTCTGAGGTAGGAGGTGGTGTATGGAGCACGTAGTGTTAACATTCCCGAGAGCTGGGAGGAGGGCAGCAGTTAGGTTTCAAATGCTCCCTTTATAACTTGCTCAGGGAGTTTTTAGAATGTCAACACAAACACAGGTAAATTGTTAATAGTTTGAGTGAATCCATGGAAACCCCCAAATACAGTCTGTTAGGATCTTTAGGTTAGATTTTTACAGTTTGTTAGATCTTTCAGATTTTTTTCTTTTTGTGAAGAAAAAAATAACATGTTTACTAGAATAAATGGAAAGATGTTTCTATGCACAAAAATTCTAATGGAAAAAAACAGCACAGACCAAATTGTAAAGTAAGAAAATACAGGAAATGAAAAAGTGGACGCTGAGAAATGACAAGTAATGCCGAACACCTCACATTGCTTGAATCACAGCACATTGGATGCAAATAACAACAAACCTTACTTTGGGTTCAGAAATATTTCATTTTTGGGGGAACTTTCTTGTGTGGAGATTACTTCCCGGATTCCTGCTTGGTTTCAATGGACTGATGAGTAACAACGGACTTAATGACACTTTATCCTTTGGAATATTGTATGGATTTGAGTATTTCTAACCTCTGCTAACTTCTTACTTGGCCCAGTTATCTGATGTAAAACTCTTAAAATGCCATCTCTCGTTCTCAGATTCCACACTCGTTAGCTCTACAGCAATTCCATGTTTGAGCATCTTCTTGGCCTTTATTAACATCAGAAACAGTCACTGGACCTCTAGGTACCTGCCCTACTGGTTGGAAACTGTTACAACCTGCCCCAAACATGAGAAAAATCAGATGATCTCGGCTTCTTCTCACCTTTGCATTTACTGCACAGGGGATGTGCTCTTCACCTATTAGATTCTTTTCTTCTAAACACATGCCATAAATGGCAGGAATGTGAGATATGCAGTTCTGATTTTTTAGACCTCCATTGCTTACCCTTAAGTAAATATCATCTTTTTTTAAAAAAAATATATTTTATTGATTTTTTACAGAGAGGAAAGGAGAGAGATAGAAAGTTAGAAACATTGATGAGAGAGAAACATCGATCAGCTGCCTCCTGCACATCTCCCACTGGGGATGTGCCCGCAACCCAGGTACATGCCCTTGACCGGAATCGAACCCGGGACCCTTCAGTCCGCAGGCCGACGCTCTATCCACTGAGCCAAACCAGTTTCGGCAGTAAATATCATCTTGAATTCCATTGAATGTTCTATAGTGTTCTTCATATTTCACCAAGGGGACAGTAGGGGGGCAAGGAAAGATTTGTATGTACATATTATAATCATCTTTAATGAATTCATCTCCACCTCCAAATCCTCTCTATAAAATTCTTTTCAAGGATTGAAACACTGTATTCTTTTTTAAATATTTTTTTTACTTTTCAACTACAGTTAACACACTAATTATATTAGTTTCAGGTGTAGAATATAATGATTAGACATTTCTATAATGAAGTGATCAATTTAGTACCCATCTGACACCATACGTAGTTATTACAACATTACTGACTATATTCCCTATGCTGTCTTTTACATCCCTGTGACTGTTTTTGTAACTGGCTATTTGTACAACTTAATCCTTCTACTTTTTCACCCAGCCTCCCAACCCCACTCCCATCTGGAAACCATCAATTTCTTCTCTGTATCTATGAATTTATCTTTTGTTTGTTCACTTATTTTATATTTTAGAATCCACATATAAGTGAAATCATATAGTATTTGTCTTTCTCTGTCTCACTTATTTCACTTAGCATAATGCCCTCTAGTTTCATTCACTTACTGTTGTAAGTGGCAAGATTTCATTGTTTTTTTTATGGCTGAGTAATATTACATTGTACATATGTATCACCTTTTCTTTATCCATTTATCTATCAATGAACACTAAGGTTACTTCCATATCTTGGCTATTGTAAATAATGCTGCAGTGAACATAGGTGTGCATATATCTTTTTCAAATTAATGTTTTTGTTTTCTTTTTTTAAAAAAATATATTTTATTTCCTCCTACTGGGGTTGTGCCTGCAACCAAGGTACATGCCCTTGGCCGGAATCAAACCTGAGACCCTTTAGTCCTCAGGCTGACGCTCTATCCACTGAGCCAAACAGGTTTCGGCTGTTTTTGTTTTCTTCAGATATATACCCAGAAGGGGAATTGCTGGGTCATATTGTAGCTATATTTTTAATGTTTTGAAGAACCTCCATACTATTTTCCATAGTGATTGCACCATTTTATAGTCCCACCAACAATGCATGAGGGTTCCCTTTTCTCCACATCCTTGCCAGCACTTGTTCTTTGTTGATTTATTGATGATAGCCATTCTGATAGGCGTAAGGTGATATATCATTGGGCTTTTAATTTGCATTTCCCTGGTGATTAGTGATGTTGAGTATCTTTTCATATGTTGATTGGCCATCTGTGTGTCCTTTTTGGAGAAATCTCTGTTCAGGTCCTTTGCCCATTTTTTAATCAGATTGATTAGTGTTTTTTTTAATTGTATGAATTCTTTGTATATTAAATCCTTATCAGATGTATCATTAATGAATATGTTTTCCCATTGAGTGGGTTGTCTTTTCATTTTGTTGATGTTTCCTTTGCTGTGCAAACACTCATTAGTTTGATATAGACCCATTTGTTAATTTTCTTTTGTCTCCCTTGCTGGAGGAGACATATAAGAAATATTACTAAGAGTAACGTCAAAGAGTTTGTTGCTTATGTTTTATTCTAGGAAGGCTTATGGTTTCAGACCTTACATTTAAGTCTTTAATCCATTTTGAGTTTATTCTTATAAATGGTTTAAGAAAGTGACCCACATTCATTTTTTTGCATGTATTTGTCCAGTTTTCCCAGCACCACTTATGGAGAGACTGTCTTTACTCCACTGTATATGCTTGCCCCCTTTGCCATAAATTAAACAAGCATATAGGCCTGGGTTTATTTCTGGGTTCTCTATTCTGTTCCATTGATCTATATGCCTGTTTTTATGCCTGAACCACATGACATAAAAAGTTGTTTTGCTACTTGCAACAAAAGTTGTTTTGTTATACTACTATACCATTGTAGTATAGTTTGATATCAGGTAGCATGCTACCTCTAACTTTGTTCTTTCTCAATACCACTTTAACTATTTGAGGTCTTTTGTGGTTCCATAAAAAGTTTACGATTATTTGTTCTAGTTCTGCAAAAAATGCCGTTGGTATTTTGATAGGGATTGCATTAAATCTGGAGATCACTTTGGGTAGTATGGACATTTTAATGATGTTAATTCTTCAATGATGAGCATGTATATCCTTTCATTTATTTTTTATCTTTTTCAATTTCTTTCTTCAGTGTCTTATAGTTTTCCAGTACAGGTCTTTTATCCCCATGTTTACGTTTATTCTTAGGTATTTTGTTCTTTTAGATGCAATTGTAAATGGGGTTGTTTTTTAAATCTCTCTTTTTGATAGTTTGTTATTGGTGTATAAAAATGCAACCAATTTCTGAATGTTAATATTGAATCCTGCTACTTTACTGAATTCATGTGCTAGTTGTAATAGCTTTTTTGGTGGATTTGTTAGGGATATATATACATACATATACATACATATATGTGTATACATATACATACATACAAGTCCTCTGCAAATAATGACAGTTTTACTTCTTCCTTTCCAATTTGGATGCACTTTTACTTCTTTTCCTTGTCTGATTGCTGTGGCTAAGACTTCCAATACTATGTTGAATAAAAGTGGTGAAAGTGTACATCCTTGTCTTGTTCCTGATCTTAAAGACAAGATTTTTGCTTTTCACTGTTGAGTATAATGTTACGACAATTGTGGATTTGTCGTATATGGCTTTTATTATGTGGGAATATGTTCCCTCTAGCACCATTTTGCTGCGAGTTTTTAATCATAAATGGATGTTGTATTTTTGTCAAGCAGTTTTTCTGCATCTATTAATATGGTCATAGGATTTTTGTCCTTCGTTTTGTTTATGTGGTGTATCATGTTAATTGATTTTCAGATATTGAACCAACCTTGCATCTTGGGAATAAATGCCACTTGATCATGGTGTATAATCTTTTTAATGTATTGTTGGACCTGGTTTGCTAATATTTTGTTGCGGATTTCTGCATCTATATTTACCAGGGATAATTGCCTATAATTTTCTTTCATTGTAGTGTCTTTGTCCGGTTTTGGTATCATAGTAATGCTGGCCTTGTAAAATGAGTTTAGGTCCCTCCCCTAGTTTACAGTTTTCTGTAACAGTTTGAGAAGGATAAGTATTTTAATTCTTCTTTGAATGTTTGGTAAAATTCACCTGTGAAGTCATCTGGTCCAGGGCTTTTGTTTGTTGGGAAGTTTTTGATTACTGACTAAATTTCATGAGCAGTTATTGATCTTTTGAGATTTTTTTGTTTCTTCCTGAATGAGCCTTGGAAAATTGTATATTTCTAGGAATTTATCTATTTCTTACAGATTTTCCAGTTTGTTGGCATATATTGTTTGTAGTATTTCCTTATAATGCCTTGTATTTCTGTCAATGTCAGTTGTCAGTTGTCCTCTTTTATTTTTGATTTTATTTATTTGGGCCATATCTATTTTTTTCTTGATGAGTCTAGTTAAGGATTTATCAATTTTGTTTATTTTTCAAAAAACCAGTTCTTGGTTTCATTGATCTTTTCTCTTTTTTTTAAAGACTCTTTTATTTATTTCCACTTTGATCTTTATTTTTCTTCCCTTCTACTCACTTGGGCTTTGTTCTTTTTCTAGGTCCTAGTGTAAGATTAGATTGTTGATTCTCAGGTCCCCTACAATTTCTGTATTACTGCTGATCTCTCCCTTTATGTCCATAAATATTTGCTTGTTTCTTGAGGTAGGCCTGTATTGCTACACATTTCCCTAGTAGAACTTCCTTGGCTGTGTCCCATAGATTTTGGGTCAATGTGTTTTCATTTTCATTTGTCCCAAGGTATCTTTTGACTTGTTCTTTGATCTGGTTGTTAACCCATTCATTGTTCAGTAGCATGTTATTTAGCCTCCATGAGTTTGTGTGTTTTTTAGTTTTCTTCTTATCATTGATTTTTAGTTTCCTACCATTGTGATCAGGGAAGATACTTAATATGATTAACATCTTCTTAAATTCATTAAAACGTGTTTTGTGGCCTAGCCTGGTCTATCCTGGAAAATGTTCCATGTGCACTTGAGAAAAATGTATATTCTGCTGCTTTGGTGTGAAATGCCCTAAAAATATCAACTAGATCCATCTGGTCTAACGTCATTTAAGGCCACTGTTTCCTTGTTGATTTCTCATCTGGCTGGCTGATCTACCCATTGATGTCAATGGAGCATTAAAATCCCCCACTATTATTGCTATTACTGTAATATAGTAACATTACTATTGATCTGTCCAAAAAATGTATACCCACTTTAAAAGCTGATTCAATTACATTTTCAAAATGAAATATATTTTAAGAAACAGTGCCTTTAAAATTATTCCAAGTGTGATCATGCTATCTCCCCTGCCAGGTAAGAAGTATTATTCAAAGTATGTATACATTTTCTGGGGACACCCTGGTTTTAGGTGCTCCTACATTGGGTGTGTAATTGCTTATAAGAGTTATATCCTCTTGTGAGATTAATCCCTTTATCATGATGAAATGCCCTTCTTTGCTTCTTGTTACAGTCTTTGTTTTAAAGTCTATTTTTTCTGACATAATACTGCTACCCCAGTGTGAGGTGAGGAAGGCCACTTGTGTGGAAAAGCATCTAGAACAGGTTCCAACCAGGTATTTGAGTTGGGTGGGGTGGGGTCTCAGGGAAGCACCGCAGCAGGGCCAATGATGTTAGCCAAGCTAATGGAGAGCTCAGATTTGGCATCCACCTGCCACTACAGGCTGGGGGTGGAGTGGTGGGATGATGGTGGTAACTCAATGAAGGAACATTGGCATCCGTTGGCACTTTTGTCCTGGAGAGAGCTGCCCTGATCCCTACCCTCCAGCCCTCACCCTGAAGCTAATAAATTCAGTTCCTTCTCATATGACCCTGGTGCTTTTGTAGCTGCTGCCCCAGCACTGGAACCTAGAGTGAGTGAGTTTGTGAGTGAGTGAGTCTGTGCTCAGGTTTTAAGACCTGAAGTGTCTAGATCTGCAGCAACCTCAGTCTCAGCCACAATCTCTGGTGGTTTTCACAACCAGATATTATGGAGGATCCTCCTCCTGGCACAGGAGCCCCGGGCAGAGGAGTCCAGTCTGGGGCTGAGACACCTCACTCCACAGGGGGTACCTCTGCAGCAAGATGTCCCTCCTAATTCCTAATCACCACACCTTTGGTGTGGGACCTGCCTGTTCCGTGTCTCTGCCCCTCCTACTAGTCTCCATGTGGCTTCTTCTGTATATCCTTAGTTATAGAAACTCTGTTTAGCTAGTCCTCAGGTGGTTTTCAGCAATGGCTTTGTATAATCTAGCTGTAATTTTGATGTGGTCACGGGAGGAAGTGAGCACAGTGTTTACCTACTCCACCATCTTGACCGGAAGTTGATATATTGTACTCTTCACCATAGTAAGTGAGCAACTTTATCAATCACTAGCTAAACAAATCTCAGGCCCTCACTTTTGTGTTAATTCTACTAACAGTTTATCAGACTTGGAATTTAAGAGAATAACAAGGAAATTTTATTGAACCCAGATAAACTGTCAAAAGAACACCATATTTGGCCCTAGCCAGTTTGGCTCAGAGGATAGAGCTTTGGCCAGTGGACTGAAGGGTACTGGTTAGATTCCGGTCAAGGGCACATGCCTGGGTTGCAGGCTTGATCCCCAGTGGGGGGCATGCAGGAGGCAGCCAATCAATGATTCTTTCTCATCTTTGATGTTTCTATTCTCTCTCCTCCCTTCCTATCTGAAATCAATAAAAATATATTTTTAAAAAAATTGAAGAAAAGAACACCATATTTGTCTAATTTTTTTGGTGCTATGTGTAATTCCTAGGTTAATCCTAGAGATCAAGTTCAAACACCCCCCGCCCCCCACACCAAGTTCACTTATAACGTGCTTCTTACTTCAAAATACCAAGATATCCTTGAAATGCTAAACTTTTGTTAATATTTAGTATTTCATAAGGTTCAAAAATAAATATCATAAATACATTATTAAAAGTCAAGAAATAGAAGGATTGTGAATACATTATTCAGATTTTCGAATAGACTCCACTATAGTTATAGCAACCAAATGGCATTAAGGAACTGATGGAAATGGGCTCATTCAACCCACCATTTTACTTTGAATTTCATATTTTCTACTTTTTTATGGCCGCCGACTGTGTCAGTGTGGAATAATGCTAGCCAGTATATGAAATAAAAAAGCACATTTAGAGGCAAATCAAAATCACAAATTTTTATAATTTTTGGCTAAAGGATCTTGGGCAAGTCATTTAACTTTCATAGGAATTGTAGAAGAACTTCATGAGATATCAATGTGAAAGTTCTTTGTGAAGCAAATGTCTCGTATTCTATGCTGAAAATCACACGTATCAAGAAGGAAGTCTGTGAGTGTGGTGTTTGGTTTTCACAGCGAGAAAGACTCGCTGATCACCACTGAAGAAAGAACTTCCTATGGCGGGTGGCATAATTAACCCTTATAAAGAGGCCTTTAGTGGGATCTCTATTTTTTAATGTGTTTGAGACACTTAGAGGCATTTAATATATTTTCCTAGTTCCATCAATTAGTAAAAGCTAACACGTACAAAGCAGTGAGTAGGTGCCAGGCACTGTACCTCGCACTTAATGTAAATGAGCTAATTTCATCCTCACAAGCATCCTGTGAGGTCAGTGCCCATTTTACAGAGAAAAAGCCAGGAGAACAGATTAGAGGAGGATCGACCATCAGGACCACAGCCATTCATCCAAATTCATTATGTCATACACACACACACACACACACACACACTCACTCACTCACTCACTCACTCACACACTAGTGGCCCGGTGCATGAAGTTTTTGCATGGGGGTGGGGGTGTGTGTCCAATCTGGGACCCCTCAGAGGATGTCGAAACCAGCAGTCGGACATCCCTCTTGCAATCTGGGATGGCTGGCTCCTAACCGCTCACCTGCCTGCCTGCCTGATCACCCCTAACCATTCTGCCTGCTGACCTGCTTGCCCCCAACTGCACCCCCTGCTGGCCTTCTCACCCTCAACTGCCCACCCATGCCAAGGCTCGCCCACCAACTGCCCTTCCACCTGCCCTCCCCTCTTGGCCTGATCTCCCCTAACTGCCTCTGCCCCGCCACCATGGCTTTGTCCAGAAGGATGTCCAGAAGGATATCCAGAGGATCTCCCGGTCTAATTAGCATATTACCCTTTTATCAGTATAGATTCTGTTATTTTCTTCTATGTCCCATTAATCTGACCCCTGTAGAGATTGTTAGAGAATACTAAAGTGCTTTTCAGTGCTTTTGGAGTAAGAATGAAACGTTGGACAAGCAAACACAGCCTCGTGAACTGTTCCCGGGGAGGGGCAGACTGTGCCACGTCTACAGCTCCATACGGAGTTGGAAAGTCGAGCCTACACAACTTCCCAGAGCACGAGAGTAGGGTGGCGGGTCCACAAAGAGCCCAGGAGCCTACTCATCATGACTCTTAGAATAGTGACTGCATCAAATGGGCGGACAGAATATTTTTCCAGATTCTTCCCAACCACACAGTCTTCTCCTGAGCTTTGGCTTCAACCGTCATGACGTGTGGTTTGGACATGAGTCTGGAATCAATAATGTTTCTAGCACCCTGTGCTTTTCCCGCGGGCTCCAAACTGTCTGTCCTGTGTTGCGTTCCTTTAGGATTTGCTAGGAGATTCATCGTTTAAGTCGATAAATCGGTTAGTAGCCAGAGGTGATCACTTTGTGCATTATTTATATGGAGGTCTTGAATATACTAGCCCCCGGCAAGAGTGACAAACGTGGGAACTTAAAAGCACCCTGGCAGCTCCTGGACAGCAGTTCTGGAGGTCCTTTTATTATACCTCCGGGGTAGCTTGCCTAGCCCAGCTCTGAGGATGGCTTCAAAGGGCGCTCAGGTGAGCAGGCTGGCAGGGGGGCAGTTGGGAGCCAGCAGGCTGGCAAGGGGGCAGGTGGGGGTGAGCAGGCCGGCATGGGGGAGCAGTCGGGGGTGAGAAGGCCAGCAGGGGTGGGGGAAGTTGGGGGCAAGCAGGCTGGCAGGCAGAGTGGTTAGGGGTGATCAGGCAGGCAGGCAGGCAGGTGAGTGGTTAGGGGTGTTAGGAGCCAAACGTTATACATTTTGGTTTCAAGGATTATAAATAAAGGAACTCACAAATAGGGAGTTCTTTTTTCAAAGCAGGAAACTTTAAATAAACAAAGGAAGGTCTAGTGATAGCAGGTTCCCTGAACTGCTCATTGGCCTAAGCTTCCAGAAGTGTGCTCAGCAGTAGGGGCCATAGCAACGTATTAATTTATTTGGGGCACAATGGTCCAAGGTCCAAAAACTTGAGTTAATTGAAAAGTACCCATGCAGGAGGGAATTGACTCCAACTTTGAGTTTTCCTTAAAAACTTGAAATCCTTGCCCAGCTGGCATGGCTCAGTGGTTGAGCATCAGCCTATGAACCAGGAGGTCACGGTTCGATTCCCAGTTAGGACACATGCCCGGGTTGCAGGCTGGATCCCCAGTAGGAGGCATGCAGGAGGCAGCCGATTGATGATTCTCATCATTGATGTTTTTATCTATCTACCTCTCCTTCCTTTCTGACATCTATAAAAATATATTTAAAAACCAAAAGAAAAAAAAACTGGAAGTCCTGGGTAGGGCACTAATCCAGTTAACACGTTGAACGCCCAGCCTGTTTTGTCTTCCGGATGGAAAATATAGTGTCAGTCAACGGTGACTGACTGGGCACTTCAAGTGTTAATGAAGGCATCAACCAGAGCAGTGAATCTTATTTTGCAAAATTACCTGGAAGGCCTGCGATGAAAGAAATGTAGAAAGAAATAACCGTGTAGTACAGCTACCTTCTGACACGTGGCTTCTTTGAGCCCCAATCCCCTCCCCCAATCATTTCTATTGTTAATTTCTCAGCAGCTCTTTCTTTCAACACACCAAAATTCCACATAACTCCAGACAGTAGTTTATGCACAAAGGAGGCACACCTGCAACTTTTTAAATAACCAACATTTTTTTTATTAGAGCAAATACAGTTGTGAAAACTGTACGTTATACATTTTGGTTTCAAGGATTATAAATAAAGGAACTCACAGGTAGGGAGTTCTTTTTTCACAGCAAGAAACTTTAAATAAACAAAGTCATGTTTTATTAAGTACACTGGCAGACTTCATGTGCTGTCCAAAATGTAGAGTACAGTATAACAACCCATTAGAAAGAGCCTTTCATGTAAAATACAGCTGTGCACATTTTAGAAAAATACCGACAATTTGGGCTTTGTTTTAAAAAAGCTTATAAATCATACATATATTTATAAATGGAACCAACATGCTTACTGTAGAAACATATCCTTTCGTTATCTTGTTAGCCCATTATTTCAAAGCATTACACATTTTAAATAAACACTTAATAAGATTAAATATTTTATCTTTTTAGAAAATCAGCTTTCCCAGCGTAAAGAGCCAAGGGGTCAGGAAGGAGAAGTGAGAGTATTGAGAATGACACAGGAACTTAAACGTTTCTTGGGTAAAAACGTACTTCCTAAATTTCAAAGTCAAAGCAAAATGTAAAAAATAATTAAATATACAAGTTGCAATTTTCATTTGCTCTCTTTCCGCCTTCTTCTTTATTCCATATTGGTCACACCCAGGATTCTCAACATAGTGCACTTCTGCAAGAAACACCACTGGGTGACTGCCCTGCAGGTGACCAAGCACCCAGGTCACCCCTGTGCTAACAAGTGAATGGTCTCTTCCGCATCGAAAGGGTAGCAAATAAGGCAAAGAGGATCGGATTAAACCATGCAGATGGTGAAAATATTCAGGAATAGCTCCCTCTCCACAATGTCATGTTTCATAGAGATCTAACAGAAACCTTTCCTCCCCTGATTTCTTTTTAAATAATTACTTTGAGAAAGACCCTGTAGTTTCTCGAAGTAGGCATGCTTCTGAGTAACAAAGAATAAATTGTAAAACAGCAAAAAAAAAAAAATCAAATTATGTCAGAATAACAAAGGACGGCGAAAGACACTATTGAAACAAAAACGTCTAAGCCTTTAAGATGTGAAATAACATTAAAAAAGGACTTTGAAAAAACACGAAAGGCATAAAATTGAGAAGCAGTGATTTTACAAAGCTTTATGCTCTACCTGAATGTATTCAAAATTTTCAGTTGGGGGAAAAAATAAGGAAAGAGAAGAGCAGTTATTAATAGCATCTTGCTTAACTTTCATGGGAATTAACATAGCCACTGACAAGATTCTATTTGGTTGTAAAGTACGTCAGCAATGAAACTGAATCCTTTAGACACCGATTACTGCAACCCATGCAACATTCTGACTTCTTAGAATTCTGTTGTCTTTCAGTTTTTAGAATTTAGCACCTCCCGAGTGCATAAATAACTCATCTCAGTAACGTTAAAAATATTTAAAATGAAATTATTTCTTAGGAAGGTATAATGCTTTCAAATTGCTAACTCTTAAAGATAAACAGCCTTTCACCCAAGGTTTAGGAAGACTAAATGGCATTAGAAAAATGATGTATTGTTGTCAAAATCGACACATTTTCTCTAGACTTTTGTTGTTTCTTTTCCTTGAGATGCAATGTGGGTGTTTCATCCAGCCAGGACCGCACGTGGTAGGTGACCGTACATCATCATATTTAAATAAACAGCAAAAATAGTCGTGCACAAGCAAACGCAACGTTCTCTCCCAGAACGTTTGGGGGCGTGAAAGCAGCAGGTCATGGCATAAGACTGCTGAGTGATGCTGCTGCCTCGTTCTCGGACCAAGACGGGAGCGAGCGGTGGAAAGGCGGCGGCAGCAACACAATCCTCCGGCCGCATTCCTCGGGTCGGGTCGTTTGTTTGCCCAGCTCCCTGCTGCCAACGTCAGATGGTAAAATAGTAAGGCAGCTGTTGACTCCCATCAACAACCAAACACGCAGCTCCATACGTTTCCAGTTTAGTCACACTCTGCTAGGACAGATGGAGCAGCCAGTGCCAGGAACTTCGCCGGATGGGGCTGCTTCAGCAGATTTTAAAAAAGAAGGATTGTTAAGTTTTGCGCTCCAACCCGCTGCCTGCTCCAGCTCCCTGAGGACCCCAGAGCCACAGAGCCCTCCCACGGGGACCGGACAGGGCCTCTGGCCGCATTTTCTAAGGTTCCTTGCTCTCTCGAGAGCCCATCCTAATGGCAAGCCTCCCTCCCTGGGTCTGAGTCTGACCGGGGTGTGCCATTTAAAGGGCTGATGACACCACTGGGCAGAACTGTGGGCTGAGACTACTAGTTGTCATGACTCCACCGAAGGGTCAAAACAGTTATATCATGGAGTAGCTATGTGGAATCACATTCAGGCACAGCCAAAGTTAAAGTGAAGGACAATATGTCGTTGTTAAAAAGAATGTGAATCTGCACATGGGACAAGAATGCTACGTTTCGTGGTTTGTAACAGAAATCAAGGCTAGTCTTACCTTTCCTAACTCCAATCAAGTTAGAAAGTGAACAAAAAGAATGGCCAACCCGATATTCAACAGCATGACAAGGACAATCATGACTGAATTAGGGCCCTGGGAAGAAAACAGAATGAAACAAGCATAACTTTTCCATTTTAATAGCGGTACATAAATTAGCTCACAAAAGCAATTACTAAAAATATAAAAACACCCAACACAGTTGCGGTAAAGGAGGCATGAATAATGACAGCAGCTACAAAAGGTGTAAACTAAAAATAGCAATGCCGTATTTAGACGGAGCCATCTCTGAACTTTCACTTAAAAATGAATCCTGTCTGGATTGAATCTAAACTAGGACTGCAAAAACAACCTGCTACATTCACCTGGAAACGTTGGGCGGCAGCCTGGGTGAGACACAGTTCCCCTAAAAGGTCAGGAACTGCTGAGGGTTGGATAGGCACTTGTGAAGGTGCAAATCGGACGAGGAAGTTATTTCCTCAGAAAGGCAGGAGGAATCGGGGAGGGAAACCTGGAGGACAGTGAGGCCTCCCAGGAAAAACGTTGGGAAAACTCAAAATAAGGTTCTCTGACTCTTGCCTTCTCTGGGCGTCTTTTTGGGACACTATCCCTTAGTTAAAATTAAGAACTACACGTGGGAAGCTGAACACTTTCAGACATTATTGTACAGGTTTAATTTTATTGTTTCTCTGCTCATAACCCTAACCTTTCAGAGGTCAAGTTATCCTGGAGAAATTGCAGCATCCTAGTTTGATAAATACTGCTGTAATAAATACCTCACAGCCCAAGGAACCCCAACTGGGTTGGCTTGTTTTAAAACAAACCAGTTCTGGCTGGCGTGGCTCAGTTGGTTGGTTGGGTGTCATCCTGTGCACCGAATGGTCGCTGGTTCAATTCCTGGTCAGGGCACATGCCCGGGTTGCAGGCTCAATCCCTGGTAGGGGGCATGTAGGAGGGAGCCAAACTCCATGTTATTTATGCTCTCACACCTCTCTCTCTCTCTTTCTCTCTCTCTCAATAAGAAAACAAAAACCCCCAAAACAAAAACAAACCAGCCTTATATGACCCACCTTTTCAGATCTGCCCAACCTTGGCCTTGTTGATTACAAAGACATGATCTTGGTATTTACTATTAAAATAGTGTCTTATTCTCTTTTAAACATATTTTTATTGATTTCAAAGAGGAAGGGAGAGGGAGAGACAGACCGAAACATCAACGACGTGACCTCACTCATTAGCTGCCTCCTGCATCCCCCGCACTGGGGACAGAGCCCGAAACCCAGGCATGTGCTCTGCCCGGGAATTGAACCGTGACCTCCTGGTTCATAGCTCGATGCTCAACCACTGAGCCACACCAGCCATGCTAGTATCATATTCTTAAATAGCATTAAAAGTGTTCTAAAACTGGTCTCATGATTTAGGTGGGGAGGAAGTTTTGTTCTTAAAGATGAGAAAATAGTAGTATTATGTTTGACTACCCAGCAAGACCACAATGAAATGGTTAGTCCTCAAATGTCTTATAGTAATTTTGAGGGGCATGGGGTAAGTTTGGAACTGCCATTGGTCCAGTGCTCGTCTCTCAGGGTCTATGGCTTAGGTCATGTATCCTTCAAGGAGGTCTCCTCCCAGGAGGAGGTCAGAGTGCGTGCGCCATTTTTCTCTATTCTAACACTTCACGCTTTATTGTCATCCTTGTGAATTGAGTTCCACAGCAGCAGGGCCCCGCTTTGTTCACCACTGTGCACCCACACATAGGGCTGCCCGACTCATTCAGGCAGCCAGTGATTAATGAAAACCTACCATCTTCTGGCACTTTTCCAGGTGACATGGATGTGGTGAACAGACTAATTCCTGGCATTAAAAGGAGAACAGGGTGACTAGTAAAATCAGGGTGGTGAAAAGGAGGAAGTAAAAGTGGGTGCCCTTGCCATAGGTATTAGTTCCTAAACCCCATGGAAATGAAAGAAAAAGGAAAACATTTACTGCAGGTCTTCCTATGCCAGGAGTGGGCCAAGATGTCTGTGTCGATTATTTTTAAAAATTCTTCACAAGGGATTTTTGGTCCCATTTCACAGCGCGGGGAGGGTGTGTTGCCCACGGTTAACTCAGCCTGTGTGAACAAATCAGAACTAGAAGTAAACTGCGGTCTGCCTACGCCATGCTCGTGTCCTTTCCGCTACATCCCTATGAAAGCCACAGGCCTCCGTTTAAAAATAATGACTTCCCATCAACTTCTTTAAAATGGTATTTTCATCTATACCCCACGCTTCTAATATCAGAAAACATCAGCTGTGGGAAGGACCCGTGTTTCTGTTAGAATACTTGTGTGGTAATCGATTAAGAGAGGACTAACCCAGGCAACTTTTCAATCATGGTGAACCTAGTCTAGAACTTATCAGGTGGGAAACTCTTATGACCCAGGAGATAATTCAGATGATCTTTTAACATCACAGCAGCATGGAGATTAAGGAAATGCTATGTATACGACGAACTTTGATTAGATTTTGCTCACGAATGTGTTACCAATTTTGGGATTGTTTCCACTCTCTGGGCTCAGCGGATTTAATTCCCAATCCCCAAAGACAGGGATATGGAAGAAGACGAGGACATTTTTCTATTGACCATATATTTATCCTGGAATATGTTCTCATAGACACACCCACTTATCCTACCATTTACGGTGCCCTCTTTAAAGGCGATTCAGTGAAACCAGCAACAAAAGGTTCAACCTGCGACCAGGTGGAAAGTGAGTTCTGGGACGCGGTGTCTGAGGGGCAGACGTCAGGACGCGAACTCTGCGTTTATCAGGGTGCAAAGCTTTAAGGTGAAGTTCCATAAATATGACTGGTGGCCAGTTGTAGCTTAAAATAGCAAAATGGAAAAAAAAATCAGTCTTGCTTTTCAAGACTGACTGGGACAGGTGTCTTGAAGGAAGCTGTTTCAGGGCAAAGTGCAAGTCCTGATTGGAAGAAAACTTCAGGCAGTTAGAAAATTAAGTGCAGGAAGTCAGAATATGGGAAGGATGGCTAACGCAAGACATCAATCTTTTTTTTTTTTCCCCCTTTCTTTAAGAGACTATCAGTTCACTTAAAATGGTGAGGAATCTCCTGCTAGAGAGTATAGTTTCTTAATGTTAAATGGAAAACTTCTCCAAAAAACAGAAAGACTAAAGCTTAGTTTAGTATTAACAGCAAATTTTAATTATATGGATTGACTGTCTTTTATTGTGTGTGTTATGTGTGTGGTTCAAACATGGCCTGACGAGTTTTTCAAACACGGTTTAATAGTTCAAAGGAAATAACAGGCAAATCTTAAAATGAACTTGGGAGCCGATCAGAAGGACGGCTGGGAAAAAGGGCAGGCAGTTTCTAGAAGGGGTCGAGATTCTCAATTAGCAGACCCCTCACCATTCTAGCTGACAAGGCTCTACAGATGCTTCTACTGTCTCCCACCCAAGTTGCCAGGTTGCAAAATCCTCAAAATATTGTGGTATCACGTGAGTCTACATGCCACCCCTGCCCACAGGGGCCACAAAACTTCGTCAGGGGGTTACAAAGTAATCCCTGCCATGGCTCCCCCTCTCAGATCCAAGTAATTCATTTGCTCTCGGGGATTAGGCTGTGTCCCAGAAGACTTTATAGATTTCTAGGGGGTGATTCTGAGGGTGATCAGAGAATACTGGAGGACAGCAGGTTCTTCAATAGGTCGTTTTGTTCAACATGGTTTTATTATAAGATGGAGGAGGAAAAAAAAAATCAATTCCCAGCCAGGGCCACTGTCTGTGTGGGTTTTCCCCTCCATCACAAAGGTGTGCTCCTGAATGCATTGCATTGTTGTGTCTCCACTGTCCCCATGACGGAGGGTCATCCTGTACAGGGTGGGTCCCGTCTTGTGCCCTGAGCTGCTGGGACAGGCTCCCGCCACCCACGACCCTGAACTGGAATGAGTAGGTTGGAAAAGAATGATAGTACTTGTTTTTATTCATCTTTCTTACATATGTATGTAGCTCACATTTATCTTAGTGTTGAATATTAGAAGTGTTTTGGGTCTTTATTTAGAAGTTCGGTGATGGTTTTGTGACCAGAATATGCTGGAACTTAACTCCTGTTTTTATCAATTAGACTGTGGTGAACTGGTTTCGTTACCTGTCATTTCACTTACAGTCGCCATTTCCAAGAACCTATCTGCTACTGATGATGTTAAGTGAGGACTTACTGTATCTATCAACTATTTATGCTTCAGCTAGTACAGTGTTGAAGCAAATTTAATAATAGCTTTTGAGCATTCACAATGTGCTAGGTACCAGGCTAAGAACTTCATAAGTATTAGCTCATTTAATCTTCACAACAACCCTATGGTAGAGGATGAAGAAACCAAGTCACCAAACAGTTAGGAAACTTGCCTCAGGTCACACAGCAGGGACTTGAACCTCGGAAGTTTGGTAGCACAGTTCACACCCTCAGCCACTAGTCTATCCTGTCTCCATAAGCTGGTTGGAATTCTAGATCTGGTTTGGTGAGCCACCCTACACAGGGCGATTCTGACTCAAACCGGATCTGCCAGCTGCCCACAAAGAGCACTGGCTGATTCAGTGTTGTTTTCCCTCAAATGTCTGCTTTAGTGTGAATGTTCCTATGAATTTCCAAGTTGTTATTTTATCAACCTCTTATACAATGTCTTTTAATCTCAAAATTGTATTAAATTGTAGTACTCCCCAGTTTTGTTAATTCTCACCAAGGATATTTTTCTACTGATCTTTCAGAGAGAGTGGTAGAGAGAGGGAAAGACAGAGAGAAACATTGATAGGAGAGAAACACCATCGATTGGTTGCCTCTTGCACATGGCCTGGGCTGGGGTGGAGCCCGCAACTGAGGTATGTGCCCTTGACCAGAATTGAACCTGGGACCCTTTGGTCTGCAGGCCGAAACTCTATCCACTGAACCAAACTGGCTAGAGTCTCCCTGGTATTGAAAGCTGTTCATTGGTTAACTTGAGGGTAATTCTGTCACTTCCTACATCTCTGTGAAGAAAACAGTGATCAGGGTGTGAAAGACAGCTTTTGACTATTATTTGAAAGAGAAGGTTAATGGTTAAAATCTTCCCACGAAGGTGCCATGTCAATCCTGACTTCTGGTGCCCATGGCGGACAGAGGTGGGAGCTGCTCTGCCTCCTGGGGGTGCGGAAGGGAACCCGGGAGACCAACCTACTAGCTGGGAGATGCTTGGCTAACTCCCAGAATCATAATTTGGCACATAAGTCAAACACATGCTTTTTCTAAACAAGGAGGCTATGAAGTTTATAGAGGAACGATTACAGATAGGAGCTAGGTAACTCACCCAATTGTAAGAGACCAGGGCATATGCTTCCCCTGGGGCAGCTCTGGAAGTCAACTGAACCCCACTTCTGGGAACCCAAAGCTACAAATGTAGGGCTTGGCAGTGTTTGAATTTCCCCTTTGTAAATCAGGCAAACTAATACTAATATAAATGTGAGGCTTTACTAATCTGTGGATAAAAATTCTGAAAGCCAAATGAGAAGTGCAATATTACATTTAACAATTTCAGTAGTGATATCATGTGTATTATAGGTATATCAGGATACTGAAATGTCAATGTGAAAAACTAAAAAAAGAATGCTTACTGAATAATCAGAGTCTCAAAGTTATTCTGTTTTGAAAACCATCTATCCCGCAGAAAGTTAATCCAGTTAATCTGATTAATATATATACCTAGATAATTAAAAAGATGAGAATTTGAAAAAAGGGTGGGAACCAGTGTTTACAGATATTAGCAAAGTCAACAAACCTAAGAAATTTCAAACCCGTTAATTAAAAAGATGGATTTCAATTGTTTAAACCTGTGAATACATTAAACAGACAAAAGAAACTGGTGATTGTATTATGTTCTTGTTTGCTAAAATATTAACCCGCACCTTTATGCAAATAGGTCTCTGAAATTATTAGTAAACATTGGGTAGGCTGTGGCTTCTACCATAAGCTAAACGTGCAACACCTCTGTTCCCAAGGCAGAGGAATAGGTCGGTCAACTGTCCATCAGCAAGGACTTTGCGTCAGCTTTTATAGATTCTATAGAATTTGGCAAAATCCAAATTCCATTTATCATTGACAAATCAAACCCATGTGATGGAGGACACATTTATCAATAACTGAAAGCTTTCTGGTTGAATTACAAAAACCTTAGCTGCTCAAGGCTGATGGTAAAACCAGCATCTACCAGAAATAGGAAATGTCAGGAGCACTAACACTCTGAGGGGTTAGAAGACCAAGGTCATCTTTTTAAACAGTTGAAACCTGGCTTTAATTAAGTAAAATCCAAACGAAATAATTCATAATTGCTAGAAACGATGTTCTTTTGTTTAAAGGTACTGACTGTTTTGGGGAGTCAAAGGTGGGCTAAGAGCTTAGCAAATGGTGGTGAGGCAACTCTTCTTAGCTAGAGCTCTGAGCTTTGTAGCGATCGGGGAGTCAGCTTTTGTTCTGGACTGCATGTCTGTGTAACCCCACAATTCAGATGTTGAAATCGTAACCACCAATGTCATGCGATGGCATTTGGAGAGGGGGGTCTTTGGGAGGTAGTTCGGTTATGAGGGCAGAGCCCTCCTGGTGGGTTAGTGCCCTTACAAAAGAGAGGCAGAGAGAGCTTGCTTTCTCTCTCTCCCTCCGCTGGGTGAGGACACAGTGAGAAGATGGCCTGTGAACCAGGATGTGGGTTCTCACCAGGCACCAAATCTCCGGGGACTCGACCTTGGAACTCCCCGCCCAATGTATGGTATTTCTGGGAGAGTGGTCCCAACTAAGACAGCTACCAGGAGTGATGCCGCCCCAGCCGGGCGTGTTTTAACCTGCCTGAAGGATGTCTAAGGTGGGTGGCTGGCTGGCTGGCTGGCTGAACATGGAGGAACTTCTGTCCAGAAAGCTTTTTCCTGTCTCCAGCTACACACGGGCTCAGAGCTGCTCTAAACAGCCCTGTGCGTGGCAGGACTTTTGCGAGCCTCGCTGCCATCAGGGTGCAAGTCACCCCATGCTGCTCCCCGAAAGACCCAGAGTGAGGACAGGAGGGGAAACCCCATCTCGGACAACTTACTGAATTGGCTTCTTTTTCCGAAGGGCACGCATCGTTGCTTGCTGGGTTCTTTGGTGTGGCAAGTTCAGACTTCTTAGCTTTTGGCTCAGCTTTGCTTTCTTTGGCAACTGGTTTTGTCACAGACGGAGGGGGACTCCACTTGTTGGATGTCGGCTTGTGCACCAGCGCCGAGGAAGAGTGGCCGGATCCTTCGTCTTCCCGCACGTCTTCCGGAGGGTGCTTGGGGGCGTTCAGTTTCACGTAGTAGCCGTGGTACTGAGAATGCAGCTCCCCGTTACTGGGGTTGGGGACATGGTGGCGGCCAGAGTACTTGGACTGGGGCACAGCGGCTCCCAGGTCCCTGGAGGGAGCCTTGGACATCAGGGGCTTGCTGACGATGGCCGTCACCTGCTCATCAGCCACGCTCCTTTTGTCACGGTTGAGTCTGGCCCCTGAGCTGGGGTTCTGCTTCCTCACTGGCTGGGGGGAAGGCTGGGGGGAGTGGCTTTGTCGGGGACGTGTCTCGGGGGTGCTCGGGGGTGTCGTGCCTTTGCGGTAAAAATGAGGCGATTCCTTTGGTGAAGGGGGCTTTTCCGGTACCTTTTCTTCTGGGTTTTCTTTAGCATCGACACCTTCCTGAAATCTCTGCTTGATATAATCTGGGCCTGGGGGGAAAAGTGACAACAGAAAGGAAGGTGATAAAAATGAGGCAGAAAGGTTTCGTCCTCAGGGGATGCATCTACAGCCGGCCCCCAAATAACGTGGTTTCGTGGTTTCGTTCAATGCCGATGAGATGCCCTAGGAACTTAAGTATCAATTAGCCTGTGGGAAAACTGGTTTCATTGTAAGTCATTTCACTTAAAGTAATAAAACCTATGGATGAAGTTAAGTGAGGACTCAGCAAAAATACACAGTAAGCCAGCTTCACCTTTCTTTCTCTTTTAAATATACCTTTGAGGCTTTGACTAAGCACAAGCACATTTCATTTCCCAAAAGGTTACTTATTGCTGAAAATGTGTTTTTACATGAACATATGTGGTATTTATACTATTCTGATGGCCATAAAAGTGAAACCATTGTGACTTCCCTAATAATCACACTGGCCGTGCCTACTCACAGAACACGGAAGCAGAATTCACGTTGATGGAGCCCTGCTGACCACACCGTGGGGATCTGCACATTCAAATTAGGTGGCATAATTAAAACACAGATCCTACACTCATATCAGTGAAACTGACTTGTGTGCTCAATATTTAATAAATTATACTGTATGAGGCGAACCTACAGATTATATATCTATTGTGTTAATCCTCACTTGATATTTTTTCCATTGATTTTTAGAGAGTGGGAGGGAAGTGGGGAGAGAGAAACATTGATGTGAAAGACACATGGATTGGTTGCCTCCTGGACCGGGGCCAGGGAACGAACCTGAGACCCTTTGGTGCGCGGGCCAACGCTCTACCACTGGGCCACACGGACCAGGGCAACCTATTTTGAAGGATCCTCCTTCAAAGGATCATTACAAAAGAACTCGCACAGTCCTTCCCAGCATGGGCTTGCACTGCAGGCATCAAAGTCAAGACGGGACAGTTGTCTTTGGCCCTCAGGTCTCAGGATGGTTTATAACAATCCCATGTTATTTTTATCAATGGGAATCCTTTCATTCAAAAGGATTCTGGTGCACTGTTATTTTATATGGGAGATCTGGGGAAGGGGGGGCAAGTGAGGAGTAGAGACACAGGCAGTGCAGCACAAGATGGTACCAGTCGTGAGAGTTTAAGGATGCCAGTGGTCCAGGCAGGGGACACTGCTGGGGCTCCCAGGGACAGCGCTCCAAGGCAGTTTCCTCCTGCTCGGGACTTCGCCTCTCAGCCCCTCCCCTAGAACCAGGTCATGCACATCCTCTGGCCACCACGCCACCATCAGCCACTTTGCATGTCAACAAGGTGAAGCCAAGGTCACACATGCAGTTGGTCCTCTGCTCTGCACGTGGGCAGGAGCGGACAATGTCACCTCCCCCTGTACAAGGGAGAAACCACCCCACCAATTGCTGACGGGACTGGACCAGCTCTTGTCAACCGCACAGCATCCTCATGTTCATCTTCCTTTTGCCCCCCACAACCCCAAGCCAAAAACCAATGATCCTCATTGTTGAAAAGACATGCTGCCTATTTACACTTTCAATTGCTCTTCCCTTGGTGGTCTGAGTAATAATTTGTTAGGAGACTATTTATTATACAAGGTATTTTCCCAAATTCCAAGCCTCACCAAACTCCCGACTTTACTGATGTGGGAACAGCTGTAGCAGCTGAAAAACCAAATGTCACAGAGCCTGTATATCTGTAAGATGAGATAGAATACAACGTTTAAGGTAATGTTTTAAGCCCATAAATGAGAATTCCTAAGAACCCACAATTATAATTGTATTCAGGGCAAAAACATAATAGCATTATCCCACCTTCCATCCTCCAAAGACAAATCCACCCCGGAGGGTTCGAATTTCCTGGTCCGTGTGGCCCAGTGATAGAGGGTTGGCCTGCGCACCGAAGGGTCTCGGGCTCGTTCCCTGGCCCCGGTCCAGGAGGCAACCAATCCATGTGTCTCTCACGTTGATGTTTCTCTCTCTCCCCGCTTCCCTCCTTTCATGATCACATGTCAACAATGGGGGTGTCTTTTCTAAATTCAGTATAAGCACCGTCTTTTTAAAAGCTGGCAATTTTCCTTTAAAAATAAACTGTCGACACAGAGAAAGGCCTCTCGGGTGAGTGAAGAAAAAGGAGAAACTGCAGTTTCTTTTCCGAATTTGTTCTTGGTGCGGTGACAGGGACATAGCACCCTGAGGGCTGGGCTTCACCCGCAGGCTGGCCCCGGGGTTTAGAGCCCATTCGGGTCACCTCCCCTGGCCGTCCCCCGAGGGGCCCTCCCTCCTCCGATTGTGGAATTGTTTTTACAGAGCCTGTCCCCTGTCCAAGCAGCTGCCCACCAGGTGAGAGATGACAGCAAGGAGGAGACAGAGGGGAAACTAACAGCGACAAGAGACCGATTATTTGGGGGAGGGGACCTCCAAATAATTCAGTCATCGTGGGTCCAAGGAAAATGTAACTCTTTTTTAAAGTCAGCACTTCAAGGAATATGCTTTAGTTATCTGGAAAAAGAGCATGAAGCTATCTTAAATACAAAGCACATTTTCAATGCTTTTTTACATACTACTCTACTTTTTTTAAAAAAATAAATTTTTATTGATTTCAGAGAGGAAGGGAGAGAGAGAGAGAGATAGCTGCCTCCTGGATACCCCACACTGGGGATGGAACTCGCAACCTGAGCATATGCCCTGACTGGGAATCGAACCATGACCTTCTGGTTCATAGATTGATGTTCAACCACTGAGCCACACAGCCAGCCCTGTCCTGTTTTTGCAATTATAGCTCTGCACCTGCCTCTGGCTGGAAGGGAAAGGATGCATTTTTTTTTTTTGCCATGCATTGAACACAGCTGGGTCAGGGACTCCATGTCCTCCACAGCTGTGGCTCCAGAGCTGCCGCCTCCGAGACACCCGGGGTACGACTCCCAGAGACTTAGATTTCATGAGGATGAAATCTTGAGGTTTAACAAGTATTTCAGGAGGTTCTAACGGATCCAACCATAGGTGCTTGAAAGCAGCAAGTAAACATGCTGGCCAGTGGTGGTCCTCGCTCCGGCCCGACGTGACTACATCCTGTTGGCAATGGTTCCAGTGATGCCGTCACATGGGGCCTGGGCTCTGGTCGAGGAAATACAGTTAAAATTTCCAGAATACGATCAAATGCCTTTGAAACAAGACATTTAATAGCAGGCAGAGGACAGATGTTGTTCCTGGGCTACCCTCTTGGAAGGCACACGTTGTGTCTGCTGCTTGTCTGATGTAGGAATGCATGTCAGCCTTGCCAGGCCGGCAGCGTGAAGCTGATGAGATACAGCCGTTCCTGAGAGCGCCTGGTCAGAACAGCGCCAGGGAGGGAAAGCATGGCGGTGCCATTGCACAAGGCGTTTTCAATCGTTTTCACAGACAGGATCTATGAATCTCGTGGGGTTGATCCCCGAGGGAGGGACAGCATGGTGGGTGCCATTGCACAAGGCGTTTTCATTCGTTTTCACAGACAGGGTCTATGAATCTCATGGGGTTGATCCGTGGAGGATTCCTGGTGGGAGCCAGGTCACGTGCTCACTGACAGACCGCACAATGTGAAACAAGGACATTCAGAAAATGCCATTCGGCACCACTGAAAGGTTACTGGTTGCAGTGGGCAGGAAGGCCCTGAGCAGCTATGGCAGATGGTAGCCGCAGGGTGCTCAGCTGGTTCTCACAGGTGAGCTTCGGGGGGCGGGCCACGGGCAGAAGCAGCGCCATGAAGATTCCCCCGAAACATATGTCTGAAGGGCAGTGCTTGGCAGCAAAGGCTCTGCAGCATCATCAGAAGTCATGACATAGACATGAGGTCTCTTCAATGGAGGCTGCCTTTCAGCAAAGCGGAACCACATGGAACAATTCTGAAACGCTTACAGGGCTGGCAGGAGAGTCACTTTTACCTGCGAGGGGGGAAGAAAACCACTTCCCGGCAGGACTTCGATCCCGTCTCTGACAAGACTGCCGCGTCTGAACACAGCAGGCTTGTCCACGGGACGTCCGTTCCTGTCCCTCGCACGTGGCTGGCACTCAATACACAGCTGTGCAACTGAATGAGTAAGTGGTAAGAATAACCAGAAAAACCATGAATTATTCATGACATACCCACTAGTAGATTATTCCATTTCCCATTTTCGATGAAACAGTTGGTTCAGATTTTGGCAAGTGAGTTGAGAAGTTGTCTATTCCAGAATGCTTCTCTTGTCTTAACCATAAAATTTACATATTAATGACAGGCATAGGAAATTACATAATGAATATGTGCTTTCTTCTCTAAAGACTTCTTTTACATTTTTATTGAATTTATTGGGGTGCCACTGGTTAATCAAATTATATAGGTTTCAGGTGTGCAGTTCTAGAATGCAGCATTTGTATACTGTACTGTGCGTTCACCAAGTCAGGTTTCCATCCATCGCTATTTATCCCCCCTTAACTCTCTTCTAACGTCCCCCTTCCCCTTTCCCTCTAGTAATCACCATACTATTGTCTGAGTTGCTTTTTTTCCCTTAATCTCTTCACCTTTTTCACCCAGTCCCCTCTTATCATTATGTTCTCTCCCTGAGTCTGTTTCTATTTCATTTGTTAATTTATTTTGTTCATTAGATTTCACATGTAAGTGAAATCATATGGTACTTGTCTTTCTCGGAGGGGCTTATTTCTCTTAGCATAATACTCTCCAGGTCCATCTATGCTGTTGCAAAAGGTAAGATTTCCTTCTTTTTTATGGCCAAGTAATATTCCATTGTTTAAATAAATGTACCACAGCTTTATTAATCCACTCGTCTACTGATGGGTACTCGGGCTGCTTCCAAATCTTGGCTATTGTAAGTAATGCTGTAATGAATACAGGAGTGCATATATTCTTTTGAATTAGTGTTTCGGGTTTCTGTGGATGTATTTACAGAAGTGGAGTTATTAGGCCATAAGGCGGTTCTGTTTTGAATTTTTTGAGTTAGCTCCCTACTGCTTTACACAATGGCTGCATTAATTTCCTTTCCCACCAACAGTGCATGAGGGTTCCCTTTTCTCAACAAAAAACAAGTATTGGTGAGGATGTGGTTTTATTGATGATAGCCATTCTGACAGGTGTGAGGTGATAGCTCATTGTGGTTTTAACTGATGATTAGTGATGTTAAACATCTTCTAATGTCTATTGGCCATTTGTAAGTCCTCTTTGGAGGCTGGCTGCACTCTGACAGTATGCAAATTGCATGAGGTAGGTTCTCAGCGAGTCGCCAGGTAGAGGTGAGTGGTGTTCACTAGGTTGATACAGGTTCAAACTCTGTGCCCTCGCTGGGTCTGAGGCCACTCAGCCAAGTCCCAGGGTTTACCAAGTCTAGCTGCCACCCGCCGAGCGCCTGCAGGCTTTGTGGTGAGATGGGGCACCGGAGTCATCAGGGTGAGGCAACAGTTTATTAGTCCCAAAGGGACCAAGAGTTGGCCTTATAAATGGAGGGCTCTGCACCAGTTGGGAGCGTGAGAGAAAAATGTCCCCCATCCTAGACCACACAACTCAGTCTGTCTCCGATTCTGCCAGGAGCCAACCTCAGCAGGGCAAGGCTGCCGGAGGATGGGGCTAGTGGAACTTCCCTGAAGAGGAGGTGCTGATCAAGCTCAGGGGAGGGTGGGGGGAGTGGCCCTCGCCCCAGAGCCATGCAACTCAGTCTGTCCTGCATTCTGCCTGTACCTCAGTAGGCTGGAGCCCAGAGACTGGGGCCAGTAGAGCTCCAGTTGCAGTGGTCCTCAACCTTCTGAATGCCGCGACCCTCTAATACAGTTCCTCATGTTGTGGTGACCCCCAATTTCATTGTTACAAATTGAACATAATTAAAGCATAGTGATTAATCACAAAAACAATATGTAATTATATGTGTTTTCCGATGGTCTTAGGTAACCCCTGTGAGAGGGTCGTTCGACCCCCAAAGGAGTCGCAACCCACAGGTTGAGAACCGCTGAGTTAGGGGAAGGTGCCAGTCAGGTTCACGGGAGAGTGGGAGAAATGGCCTTCACCCCAAGTCACACCTCAGTTACTGACAGCACGTGAGTCTTCCTGGGCTTCTCTGTCCTGGTGCAGGCAGCTGATGCTGTGTGGAGGGGAGTGCGCCACCCAGGAAAGACGGCTTTTGCTGTGCGGGAGAGTGACTCAGCACGGGGATCCTGGCGGCTGTCCCTTCAGCTCTCCCCAGAGCCACACACCCCAGACGCTCCTCATGTGACTCTAGTTCGCTCTACCTTCCCTTTGCCGGACCCAGAGCGAGTGGCTGCGAATGAGATTTCATGCACTGGCACTGCAGGAGGGCACCTGTGTCTCTAACACATTCCCTGCTAGACAGACTCCCTGCTGATTTTCTCAGCTGGATGTTATGTGGGCGCCTCTTCCTGGCTCTGGGCTGAGGAGCCCAGCTTGGGGTTGAGACCCCACGCTTCTCAGAGAGAATCCCTTCCGAATCTCAGGGGCTGCCTGTGGGAGTGGGGTCAGCCCTTTTCGTGCCTCCACACTTTTTACCAGTCAATGTGGCTTCTTCTGTAAATCTTTGGTGGTTAAGACCTCTCTTCGGCTAGTCTTCAGATGGTCATTGAGGTTGCTTGCTCTATATTGTAGTTGTAACTACAGTTGGTCCAGCGAGGAGGTGAGTGTAACATTCACCTACTCTGCTGACATCTTGGATCCCTCCTCTCTAAAGAGTTTTAATTCATAACAGAAATGTGAACTTCAACCCACAATAACCTATGCCAAAGACCTCAGTTTTTACTTAGGATGATAAATTTACTGGCGTGTGCAAATACATGCTACTATGGACTCTGTGTGTTTCCCAAATTCAGTTTGGAGGTGTGGTCACAGGGAGGTAAGTAGGATTAGATTATATCATGTATGTGAAAATCTGATGATGGAATCGGTGAACTTGCAAAAAGAGGAAGACACAGCAGAGTTCTGTCACTCCCCTTGCATGCACCCAGGAGAGGCGGACTCAGGTTCTGGCAACAGCCCTCCTCTCCCTGACAATGCCAGCATCATGACAAGGTAGGAGAAGGCTCATCACCCACCTCCCTGTCCTTTCCCCACCTCCACTCTCCTTGGGAAGAAGTGGGGAGAATTCTCCCACCACCCACCTGCCTCCCTTTCCTTTTTCTACCTACCTCTTGTTCTTGAGGGGAAGTCTCCCCAGCACCCACCTCCCTCTTCCTACCAAGCTCTCATCCTAGGAAGAAGTGTCCCCATCACTCCCTACCTTGGGAAGAAGTGGGGAGGAGGCCGCCTCCTTCCTTTCC
>NW_006293700.1:3829169-3856173 GCF_000327345.1 Myotis davidii
GGCGCTGTCTCCAAAGAGGGGCTCCCTGTAAGACATCTGCCCCATTCTAGGGCCGTGTTTCTTGGTCTTTTTAAATTCATGCCCTGTCACTTTGATAAACATAATTTAATACTCTACTTAATATCACTTAATAATAAAAAAATGAAGTATTTTGACTAAAAGGAAATTGTAACAGCGGGACAAACAACCATATGTATACACTTCCTTGATCTCACCATGTCCCACTCCCCCTTCCTGAGTGACCACCTGAGGTCTCTCATCTTACCTTTCCTGGCTTAGCTACCGGATTTCACTTGAAGCAGAGCGACTCCTTGGGGCAGACTCACATTGCCACCACAGCTCACAAGGCTGATGCAGGACAGCAGAAGGCCAACTCGTTACTCTAGCACAGGGGTCCTCAAACTACGGCCTGCGGGCCACAAGCAAATACAAATACTGTATTTGTTCCCATTTTGTTTTTTTACTTCAAAATAAGATATGTGCAGTGTGCATAGGAATTTGTTCATAGTTTTCTTTTTAAACTATAGTCCGGCCCTCCAACGGTCTGAGGGACAGTGAACTGGTCCCCTGTTTGAAAAGTTTGAGGACCCCTGCTTTAGAACCACCAATGCCAATTGCCACATAGGCCAGGGGACTTGCCCTGATACCACCAGTGCATGCTCTCCTTGTGGTCGACCTCCACCAGAAGCTCAATCAACATGAGAAGGTTGCTAGTGAACACGCATCAGGACACGGCGCATGAGATGAGTCAAATTTCCGAAGGCCTGAGGCAGCCAATTCCTCAGTGGGGTCATCTTGCCAATAAAGCCACACAGTGTTGGTGACAGCTCCTGCATCCTTCCCCATTATAGCAATGTCCTTCCAGTGCAACTGCTAGCCTCGAGCTTACGTTTTGGCCAAGGCTCCTCTCTCCTTTGGACAGTATTTACATGGGTGCTGCCAACATTTTTCTCTGTGACTCTTTTTTCCTATACTCTCTGGGTGACCAATTCTGTCTTTAGATATTTTAATACACTCAATCAGGTGACAAGGACATCTCGCAACTCTGAAACCCAGGTGATCACTTCTGAGCACTTTATATATTTCTGTGTAGTATCCTGGGCTCATTTTATAATTCAACTCTCAGAAGGCAGCCTTTTTCTAAATTCTTGGGGGATGACTCACTCTACCGTGCATGTATGCAGTCACCTACACATTCACATCCGTTTGTCTGCTTTATTTACAATTTAACCCTTTACTTAAAGCCATTCCACAGGGCTAGGTTTTTTCCCCTTAGTTTTAACTGAACTGCAGAATCATCCAGTTTTGAACTAAAAGCGTAAGATTTAACGAAGAGGGTAAACACGTGACAATATCGCCAGCTCCTGAGGTAGGTAACTTATTATGAAAGCGATCAGAACATCCGCCCTGACGGACAGCCTTTCCCAGGGTTAACAACTTCTCCGCAGGACACATGCGCTCCCGACAATGGAAACATTTATAGGTGAGATACTGAACGAGCAGCCTGACTTAGAAAAAATACTTAAACCCTTTAAGAGGTGCCTGACTTGCTCACCCTGTAACATGGAGGGGGAAGGCATGGGTTACTGAATTAAGCTTCCTGCAGAAGCTCAATCACACTCAGTACAGAAAAGACTTTCTACAGTTGCCAAAGGAAGTGCTGGCTGTGGGTAAAGGGGACTGCAGCCTCCCCCACCCCTGGGCGTTGTCTCAAACAGCCCCTTGTTGTCATCCCCTGCTCTGGGGATATCTTCATTACTGACCCACAACGAGCTGCCCCGAAGCCGGTTTCACTCAGAAAGGGTGCCATTACACTTTCCCACAAAATTTCTTTCCCCCTCAAATGCTTTTACAACCATAAAAGACTTTTAAAACCATTTAGTCTGGGAAACCGAGATGCCCTGCTGTATCATTTACCTCTTGGTAAACACCTAATAGCAATCTATAGGGAACCCCTTCTCCAACAGAATCCAGAAACGGCCACCTGCCGACAACAATGGGGAGTCTGTTTGCTTTCAAAGCTGCTCAGTCAGTGCTGGTTCTCCGAGGCCCGTGTGGTCTCCTGACAATGACAACGTGAGCGGAGGAACCAGCCCTTCCCAGCTCTCACCTTACAACAGGTCATTGCTAATGTACGTGGGTACCAGGGAAGGGAGTTGATTTCACACCAGCAAGTTTCTTCCCACCTGAGGTCACCATAAAAATTGGAAAGTTTCCCTTTCTGGACAAAACATATATACACACATGTTTAATGAGTTCAGTCTCAGCCGCAGGGTGAAATAATGCACGTGAAGGAAAACACACACGATCACCACTGCCTTCCCCTGAACTATGACAGAAGCCACTCTGTGACAAGCCCATCACTCAACCAACCGGGCTTCGCCCTGCCTCTCATAAAAACAGTCCTCTGAACCTGGCCTCTACTGTCTTCATTCTTTGCAGGAAAAAAAATAAATAAGCCTATTACTTTCTTTTCCCCCATCCTTTATTACAGCCAAACGTTCTAGCTTTTATATGGATTTTGCTATTCTGTTCACTTTGACTTACCTTGGTCATTCAGTCGCAGCGATGTCCCGGGCGGGGGGCGGGGGGGGGGTTTCCAATATTCTATCACTTTCATTGGAGCCCAATGTGTATGGAACACACATGCTATGCAGGATGCTAGTTATCCAACTTGATTTAATAGAAACCAATGTGGAAAAATTCTTTACCAAGAAAATACATATTTTGATATTTAGGACATTTTGGTTCTTCTTCACTTAGAAATCTATTGAACCCTCAATCAATCCCCAGAAAGATGTTGTTTATAAGACAAGGGAAAAACACATAGAAATGGCTATTGCCATTCTAGTAACACCAGTATATTATAGAGAGGGATGGAGGCAGTCTAGTTGGAAACCACTAGGAAGTGACTTCAATATTTAAACCCACTGCAAACATTTGCTTATTGCTATTTTATAACATTCGAGAGACAGATAATCAGGACTCTTATTTTTCTGAGGTTGTCACTTTCTCTGCGTCATGACATACATCGTCATCTCAACCTGTCTTTCAGCGGGATGTTTCCGTACCTCCTAACCGCAGTCCTGGGAGCCTTAGTTCAGGTATGTTTTAAAAGGGCTTGGACGCATGCATATCAGCATAACCACTGGACACAGACCCTGGGGCGGTGGGGGCTTGCCCCCCCCCCCCCCCACGCCCCCGGACAAGTTTGTATGGGCTCTCCTCTTACTGCCAGTTTGGGGTTATTTGTTACAACATCTGCAATGGCCACTAAATACACACTTTGTTAGAATCAGATGCTTCTCTTGGATTCCCGTCTCCCTTACTGCTATCAGCGCAAAGGTTACTGCAGGGAGTGGGGGGGCAGGAGGGGAGTCGCACTGGCAAACACCCGAACCTCTAGTGCTATCCCTCGGGCTTCAGATATTTCTGACTATGCTCCCATTTGTTTTCTAGTATTTCTAGATTCATGAAGCACAGACCCTGCAGCTGAATGGGAAAGAAGGAAAAAAAAGGAAATCAGGGGCGATGTTCTTACCTTTTCCACCACAGGACAACGCAGTCTTACCTGGCTGGTAGAAGTCGGGTGACAGCTCCTTGGCCACTGCTCTCGCGATGTCGCACTCCTGGCGGGCAGCCAGCGCGGCCTGGTCCGCGGCGTCAGCTTTGGCTCTGGCGTGTGCGGTCCTGCGAGGGAGCACAAGCGGCCAGTCATCAGGGTGGGGCCTTGTTAGCTACACGTGGACAAGCAAACCGCTGCAGCCGAAAAGAAATGCTAATTGTGATCTGGCCCTCCACCAGCACGTCTTAGAGTCATTTCAACAGAGACAACATGCGCTAAACTACCAATAACATGCCTCAGTCCTTCTTTCAAGGGACATGAAAGATGAGCACGTTCTGTTCAGCTCGATGCAAAACTCACTGAATGGAATACCGGGTTCATTTTGGTTGCCATTCCTCTTCCTAACCACGGAGAGTAGAATTAGAACATGAATCAACATGATGTTTTTGGGATTTAATTCCTATGGTAGAATTTGATTAAGGGTCTGCCCAGTGCTGTGGGTAAAGTAGCTCCCTGGGGGAGAAATAAAGTAAAACTGATTTGCAGCACTGACCAGTTTCCCTGGTGTAAATACTCCCACCACAGCCCATGTCAGGCTCCCAGCGCGATGCCGCTGAATGTGGTTGGGAAGCGATGCACACAATTGGCTCTCACCAGCCTGCTCTAGGAATGTGCTCAGGGGAGGGGCCACGGAGTAGCTGCTCTTTAAGCATGTTTCTAGGGTAAAACAAAAAAGAGGCAGAACGGAGAGGAGGAAATGGACTTCTTTCAGTCTTCTGCCCTCTCCCAGGCCCACCCTCCCTCACTGAGACCTCTTATGCTTCTAATCTAGACTCTAGAGCAAGCATGTCAAACTCGCGGCTGGTGGCCGCACACCTCGTGTATTTAACATGCTTGCTCTAGGGCTAGGGAGAAAGCAGTAGGGAGAACAATGGAACTTCTCATGGCAACAACAGGTATTTGCTGTTGATTTGCTTTCTGCCTGCCTGAGAAGAGGGGATCTGGAGGGTGTGACTGAGAACTGTGGGTCATCCACTTCCAAAGGAGAAAGAAGACCTTGTCCATTAGTCCTTGGATGATGACCACAGCACCTATTTCTTATAACTTTGTAAACTTTATCTCCTCTCTTTCATGAGCACCAGCAGGTCTAGAGATAACCACTAATAAAAACGGAAGCCTAAAAGGTGCTTGGACTTAGTTCAGAGAGAGGCGTTGGGAAATGGCACTGTGCCCTGGCTGGTCTTAGGAGAGAAAACACAGATGGCGGCCGGGGACAGAGTTCCAGGAAGAGGCAGGCGGCTGAGGTCGGACTGCGACCATGGGGCTAACTGGTAGGAGGTCCTGTTCTCCAATTACTTTCTTCAGCTATGTCCTCTCACCCTGTGCTCTCATGGGGCGTTTCCCTCCTACGTACGCCCTAGCCTGGAGGCCTGATGTACTAGCCGTAGGCTTCCGGAAGGCTGGGATTTTAAATCTGGTCCTTGGCTACATGCCCAATGCACAGAACACTGCCCGGCACATAGTATTTATCAAGGGCTCACTTTATAAATAAACGAACGAACGAGGCTTCCTTAGAAATAGCTGAGTAGTGACTTACACACGAACAGATGGACCAAACTACAGAGACAGTAAGTAGCTCAGTGGTTGCCAAAGGTCCAGGGTGAAAGCGTGTGAGGGATGAACAGAGGGATCATGGGATTTTTAGGGCAGTGAGACTAGTCGGTGGGACACTAGTGATGGGGGATACATGACATTATGCATTTGTCAAAGCTCACTGCACTGTACAAAGAGCGAACCCTACTGCCAACCATGGACTCTAGCTCATACAGATGTATCAGTATTAGTTCATCAATTGTACCAAATGTGCCCACTAACACAAGATGTTAAATAGTAACGGGGGAAGCGGTGTGGGTGTGGGGAGAGGAGGCACATGGGAACTCTCTGTACTGTCTACTTTTTCTGTAAACTTAATATTGCTCTGAAGATAAAATAATTAAAAAGAAGTGGACCAACGTCCAATCATCAGCACTGTTATTTCTGAATCCCGGAGGATGTTTTAGATGGTCTCTAACGGTATCATGAAATGGAGACAAACGCATGAGGGTTAGAGCACATTCCTAAACAACCGGCCTTGTCACCCCATAGAGCAGCCATCACTGAGGACAGGTGACATGTCAGTCCCACGTACGGTGCCTGAGCATCTACGGGGGCCTCTCTGATGTTCTTTCAACTTCCCAGAATCTCCTTTTTCCCAGGATTAGTTTTCATGTTCTCTCATGTTCTTCGATAGAGCCTAATCATGTCCAGGCGTCATCATACATGAAACCCGAAGAGTTCAGTTATGCTGCCTTGTAATAAAACCTACTACCCTTTCAATGACAAATTCACAAAACTCAGGTAACCAACAACTTACTGTGATGCACTCACAACCCACCACCCCAGCATCAAATAAAATGCAGGTATTAGTTCTGCCGCTTTTCACAATGTGCGAAACTGGAGCACAGACAAATACAGCTTAACCTTTCTGCAAATATATTTTGGAAGCAGAACATCAGTGAAGCCTTAACCCCGTCCTGTTTCACTTGCTCCTTCCTGTAACACCACACAGGGAGGGGGGACCTTGCCATCTAGTGCCCGTCCCCGTGTCAATTCCCCCGCACGGCTGCGGAGATGAGTCCAAACCATGTTGACCCTGAAACCCGAGGTCGGCTCGGGAGCTTTCGGTAGCCCTGGATCTGATCACAAAAAGCAGAAGAGAACAAGAACCCACTCTGACTTTGTTGTCGCCACCAGCTTTGGGTGGTGATATGTCTAGATTTTGCCGGGGGGGAGGGGGGTGGAAATCCGGGCCTGACCCTGCTTCATGTTAGTGAGTTCCTGTGTTCACACCCCAGGTTCAGTTCCAGAGCAACACACGGCCCCTTTAATCAGCCAGCTGGTAAGCCCGGCCATTGTTCATGGGTTGGGGGGTGGGGGTGCAGGCTGGTCCATCTGGGGAGATGAGCTCAAACAACTCACAGGGAATGCCCTGCTGCTGTCGCTGGTCACGTGGGAAACACGCATGCATAAAAGCAGCACGCATGCCCAAGAACCTCTCATCAATCAAACGACTGCTGACACCCATAAATCCTCAGACCCCCACCAGTCTCCCAACACCGTCATCACGTACACTTTCTCCCATAAAACACAGTCAACAGTAAGTGAAAAGCAACTTCTCCCAGGCATTTGTCGTTGACTTTCCTTTAGGGTCATATTTTTAGAAATAAACCAAAGTTTTAACTGGTAGAGAATTACTAGGTAGGAATGTAGAGATACAGACACGTGGGCGGCTGGTTAGACTCGCAGGGGAGCTAAGTGACTCCCTCCTGACGGGAGCCCTGCAAGGTCACCTGTGAAGGGCCAAAAACACTCCATGTGGAATTTCTGAACTTTAGGCACCACCTGTACTTAGGAACTTAATTACAACTTATTTTTCCAATCAGTAAGTTTATGAGGATCTGAGCTTTCTCCCCTTTAATGACTGAAATAATGTTTCATGTTACCTTATTCAGAACAAAATAGCCTGGCTTTCCCAATATTTCTTAAACATAATAATACTTTTACCAAAAAAAGCATATAAACAATACACTGAACATACCCAGCTAAAGTAACACGTGGGTCCCTTACATGCCTGTCCCAACTTCTAACTTTCCTTCTTTTATACATCTGTTCGCTGACATAGCTGATAATGATTTTAATCTAGAAAGGACTATGATTCTGCTAAAGCTCCATTCTCAGGAAATTTGGAGTGGGAAGACAGCTTCATAAGGGTCAATCTTTACATTTATGTGTTCTTGAATGTTACTTTTCTCCCAGAGTTGCGCTTTTTTATTTTTAAAAGGACCTAGAATAGTAACTTTAAGACAAAAATCTTAGGTCCTGGCTAAAAACCAAAAACCAAACCAAAACAAAAACCCAAAACAACAAAAAACTTGTTCCATCATCAGAAAACATTTGTCTTTCTTGCCAGGGCAGGAGTTCATGTCTTACTTCCCTAAAAAGTAAGCACCATCAAGTTATTTAGATATAAAATGTAAACTAAGAGGCTGGCTAGCCCCATGGGAGTTTGATGCTTGATCTTTTAAAGGCCCAGATTCACCGAGGGATGATGATACAGGCTTTGGAAGCACTAATATTCAGAGACGAGGTTAAGGGCAGTCTAGACCACAGATAATCCTTGTCCATAAGATCAAAAGTTAAACCGTGTTACTTTCATCACAGAAATGTCTTTGTAGAATCATAATTTACATCACACCCTTGGTTTTTTATCAAGGGGAGACAGGAGGAACCCAGATGCATCTGGAGAATGTTTACATCCCTGTTGTAAAATGCAGTTCACTGTGTGTATCCCTGTCATGTTTATAAAGACCTGGGTGAGATATTCCTCGTAAAGTTCAGTGCCAGGAAGAATGTGGTCTCTGATGATAAACTGGTGTGCTTCCTTGTACCCTCCATAAGAACTTCATAACCTTTATTTCTCTTTTTGTCAAGGCAGCCGGGAAACTGGGAGCAAATCCACCCTCCATCTGTGTATATGGTTATCTTCCCTAACTGCATGGCTTCAACATTCCCCAGGGTCAGGAATGTATGTGTGACGCATCATAACGCCCTTGCTAATCCTTTCTGGAAACTGGCAGGATATTGGAAAAAAAATTACTGGCTCAATAAAGCTCTCTGTTTTCTGAACTCTAGCCCCTCACACTGTGTGAATGCTCAGGAACACATGAACTAACTTGGGAAAAGCTGAACGTATTAGTCAACTTCCTGTATAGGATTTTTTTCTATATTCCGAACATTTTCAAGCTTGGAAAATAAGACCTCATTCTTAAGTACTTTATAGACTTTATTCCCTAAAATTTGATCAAACTTAATAAGCTTAAAGGCTATATTCTCTGGATAGGCCAGGTCAAGAGCACATTCCTAATCCTCAGCTGAAATATGCCAAATAATTGGCTCTCTTTTACTTTAGTCTGAGTTTTATAGAATTTATCTAAAATTGACTTTCGCATGTAATTTGTGCACTGAGAAAAGTCAGATGTAAAAAAAATTAACTGTTTTGTTCTTGAAATAATTTTTAGAGAAAAGCCCTTTAATGAGGTCATTTTGAAGTTCAAAGACATGATGACTAAATAATATTAAAACTTCACTTTGAAATAGAGTCACCTGCAACCTACTGAATGGGAGAAAATATGTGCTGACCATATATCTGACAATGGATTAGCATCCAGAATATATAAAAAACTACTACAATTCAATACCAACAGAGGACCACTTAAAAATTGGCAAAGGACTTGAATAGATATTTCTGCAAAGATGACATACAAATGGCCAATAAACATGTGAAAAAAAAACCCTCAAGGTCATGTATAGGAAGGGAAATGCAAATCAAAATCACAATGAGATACTACCTCACATCCATTAGGATGGTTACTAGAAAAAACCTTCCAGAAAATAACCATTGTTGGTGGGGATGTGGAGAAATTAAAAACCTTGTGCGCTACTGGTGGGAATGTAACATGTTGCAGCTGTTGTAGAAGACAGTATGGTGGAGGGTAGGGCTGGGATCATAGGGTTTTAGAGGAGGAGCCAATCTGGAGACCCCTGCCCACTGGTTCTCTGTTTTCATTGTCAAAGACATATTTTAATAAGTTATTTCCCCAATGGACTTCTGTTTTAAGAGATGCTTGCCATTTAAATTGTACAAATTAAGAATAATAATAACAAAAAGAAAACAGTATGGTGGTTTCTCAAAAATTAAAAATAGAATTACCATATGATCTGCCCATTCTATCCCTGGGCATATACCACAAAGAAGGAAAAGCAGAATCTCAAATATATATCTGTACATCCATGTTCAAGAAGCATTCCTTACAATTGTCAAGAGGTGGAAACAACCCGTGTCCATCAATGAATGAAGGGATAAACAAAATGTGGTGTGTACGGTCATATACTGCAAAATGCTGTTTTGGTTAATGATGGACTGCATATAAGATGATTCCACAGGATTATAATGGAGCTAAAAATTTCCAATGGCCTAGTGACCTCAGCTGTTGTAACATGGTAGTGAAATGCACTACTCACATGCTTGTGGTGATGTCTCACATGCTTGTGGTGATGCTGGTGTAAACAAACCTACTGTGCGACCTGTGGTATCTATGAAAGCACAGCACATACAATTACAGTAGTGCGCTAGACCACTCAGATTTGAGGAAGTGCACTCTACGATGTGCGAATGACCACGGAATCACCTCATGGAACACTTCTCAGAATGCATGCCGATGTTAAGTGGCCCCTGGCTGTACACCCATGTAATATTATTCAACCTCAAAGGGGAAGGAAATTCTGACAACTGTTTCAACATGGATAAACCTTGAGGACATTATGCTTAGTGAAATAAGCCAGTCACAAAACGATGAAGACTGTATGATTCCATTCAGATGAGGCACCTAGAACAAATTCACAGAGTCAGAAAGTAGAAGGGTGGTTGCCAGGGAACAGGGAGAAAGAATGAATAGTCAAATTCACAGAGTCAGGAAGTAGACGGGTGGTTGCCAGGGAACAGGGAGAAAGAATGAGGTGTTATTACTTAGTGAGTGTAGCGTTTTAGTTGTGCAAAAGGGAAAAGTTCTGGAGATTGGTTGCACAACACTGTGACTCCACTTAATACTATGAACTAAAACACGAAAGGATGGTTAAGATGGTAAATTTTAGGCTATGTATGCTTTTTAAAATAAGGAAAACATGGTTACTGATGTTCAAGTATTTCCAGAGCATCCTATGTGTCCAGAGGGTGTGAGGAGAAAGAGCAAAGGTGGGGCTCTCAGATGGGGAGCTGCACGAATCTCAGCCAGGGCATGCAGTGTGGCATGAGGGGGAAGAGCCGTAAGAAAAGGAAAACCAAAGGGCGTTACCAGGGAAGAACTGTGACCCTTTTGAAATGCCAGGGCAGCCTCCACGCCTGCAGTGTCAGCTCTTAAAGCCTGGCACAGAGGCTGTCAACAAGCACTTACTGAATGGAGAAATGGGTAAGAAGGATAGAAACATAAGGGAAAACCCTAAGATATCTGACTTAATATCCAGATGAATGGCTTTGCTACAGATAGAAATTGTGCAGGTGCGAACGGCAGACAGTCTGAAGGTGATGACAAGTTCAGCTTTAGACAAGTAGGATCTTACATGACACAGGCATTCAGAGGGCTGCCATGCAGAGGAAAGGTCAAGGTTAGAAACAGGAAGGTGGGCATCATGATCACAGAGGATGAGTGCACGACAGGTGGATGAACCTAACAAGTCAATGAGTCAAAAACTCCAAGGACACCCTGGCCGGTGTGGGTCAGTGGTTAGAGAGTTGGCCCACACACCAAAGAATTGCAGGTTTGATTCCTGGTCAAGGGCATGTACTGGGGTTGCAGGTTCCACCCATGAGCCTGGACACGTGTGCCGGAGGCAACTAATTAATGTATCTCTCTCACATCTATGTTTCTCTCTCTCTCTCCTTCCATCCCTTCTACTCTCTCTCTCTCAAAAAAAAAAAAATCAAAGGAAAAAGTATCCTCAGGTGACAATTAATAACAACAACAAAAAACAAAGGACTAAAGACAGAGACAGAAGTGCCCATGGGACTTGGTGAAGGACATACTCGGAACTGAGAGGCAGCAGGGAACAGGTGGAAGGTGGACTTCCAATAGAACCATTCAAAGTTCTTGTTCTTGGATAAGTCTCTGCTCCTGTTAGGAGGTAAGTGGTCCAGATCGGAATTTGTCCCTTCCCTGGGGCAGCAGCCACTGTGACACATGCCCGTTAGAGTCTGAGGAAGGGGTGGCTTGTCCATCCTGCCGCGTGCTGGAGAGAGCCGAGGGCTCAGAGGCTGCGAATTTGCTAAGAAGCTTTGAGAGGGCAGCGCTGACCCAAAGGCCACCGCAGGAGCCAGATGGAAGGGGGTCGGCGAGGAAAGGGGCGGAGGAAGTAGAGGAAGCAGGTGTCGGCCGCATACTGGACACTTTTGACCCAGAAAGGAAGGAGGAAATTTGGACCATAACCAGAAGGATGAAGTGGGCCAAGGGAAAGGACGTTTTACTCGCAGCTGAAGAAAACAAGGGCTGATCAGGTTGGAAGGTGGGAAGAAAGATGCCCAGAGAAGAGAAGCAAATGAAGAAGCTATGAGAAGGTGACAATGGTCGGAGTTGGGTCCAAGATGAAGCAAAAGAAAGGAAATGGGAACAAGTTAAGAACAGTTAGGTTGATCCAGTGTTTTAAGGTTATTTGAAGGGTCCTAAGCTTGAAAGAGACAGAACTGTGGGCTTTAGAACCAGACAGACCTGGGCCAATCCCCAGTTTATCACATATAGGCCATGTGATGTTAGCCTCAAGGTCCTTACCTGGCAAATGGGGATGCTATTATCTAAGGAACTGCTCTGCATCAGAACTGATTTATACCAAGTACTTAGCACTAACTGAGGGTATTTTGTCGCTAAATGGCCATGGTTAGTTTTCTGCTGAAATGTAGGGCTTGGAGGAAGAACCCGGGGGCTGAAAGCGGTGCTATGGATGGCAGGAAGGAGCGTTAGAATTGCTGGATGGGACCAGGAGGACCTGACGTCAGGCCGATATGATTCTGCCTCGTTCTCCATCAGGCTCTCACTCTGGGAGAAACAGGAGAGGGAGAAGGTGGCTGTGACACAGGGTGGAGACTCAGCGAGGAGGATGGCCCCACTGCAGGGCTTTGGGTAGGGAATAAGGGCACATGGCAACTGTGGACCCTGGGCCGGAGGAAGTAGAAAGGATTAGGTGAGGAACAAGTGAAAAATGGGGAGGCAATTGGATCACTGTGAAGTCTATTCATGCAGACTATTCTTATAGTTTTAGGTGCTTTTCATTTTCTAATTATTATTGTTTTTTAAATATATATTTTATTGATTTTACAGAGAGGAAGGGAGAGGGATAGAGTGTTAGAAACATTGATGAGAAACATCGATCAGCTGTCTCCCGCTCGCCCCCTACTGGGGATGTGCCAGCAACCAAGGTATATGCCCTTGACCAGAATTGAACCTGGGACCTTTCAGTCCCCAGGCCGACGCTCTATCCACAGAGCCAAACCATTTAGGGTAGGTGCTTTTTAATGAACTGAAATGAGGCTTTGTCTTTCCCCTGGCAAATTCTATAGAAACTGCCTGATTCTGACTAAATTCGAATTCTGTAGGAACTGCCTGGTTCTTACTACTAAAAGGAATGACTTTAGTTCAAATGACCAGCTAGCAGGCTTTTGAGAACAAAAGGGGGGTCAAATCATTTCAAAATGGATGCATATTGTATTGAATGAAACCAGAGAGAACCAGGACTACATTTTCTACTGAAACAGACACATCTGGTTGTGCCCGATAAGGACGCTGCAACCTTGGGAACCGAAGACCTGGGTAACGAGGCCGAGAATGGTCACATCAGGCACCTTTTGTTTGCACACCATTGTTGTGCATCTTGTGCTTTACCAATGGTCCATTATGAGCACAATTTAAAGTGTGACCAAGGATTAGAGCAATTTCAGATGAATGGTCCAACCCATTGTGCAGCTAGCAATGCTCAGGGAAGGCAGGCCTATTCTCCACTCACTGCTGCAAGTGCCCAGGAAATGCATGCTCTGTGGGGTTCAAATTCTCCATTGTATACTTCTACACTAAAAAAAAGAAAAAAAAAGAAAAAAAGAAGCAACCATCACTCACTCACTCCTCAAAAATGACAGATCCTTTAGAACTCCTTCAACTCACAGTTGAGACAGACACATTCTCTTAGGTAATAAAATACCCATTTTTCTTTTTCTTTTTTGTTAATCCTCACCCAAGGATATTTTTCCATTGATTTTTTTTTTTAAGAGAGAGTGGAAGGGAGAGGGAGAGACAGAGAGAAATATCGATGTGAAAGAGACATATTGATTGGTTGCCTCCTGCATGCAGGGCCGAGGAACCTGCAACCAAGGTATGTGCCCTTGACCTGAATCAAACCTGGGACCCTTCAGACTGCGGGCTGATGTTCTATCTACTCAGCCAAACCGGCTGGGATCAAAATACCCATTTTCTATCCTATAGTATCTACAATGATTTTCTAAATTCTGTAACTATGTATGGTGACAGAGGTTAATTAGACTTGTTGTGATGATGTTTCACAAAAGACACAAAGATAGACTCATTACATTGTGTACCCGGAACGAATATAATGTATGTCAATTATACCTCAGTACAATAAATTATAAAGTATTAAGAATAAAATTAACACCATAAATCGGTATAATAAAAAAATGGCTCTCTAAAAAATCCTAAATCTACCAGTTTTCCCCTTCCCTTTGTCTGGTCTCAAATGCCTAAGTGGTAGCAATAAAAGAATCTATTCCTCTATCGGGCATTGGATGCTGAACTGTCTGAACAAGAACTTGCTTGGACCAGCTATGCAAAGCCATCCTGCATCTTTAGTTCCATCTCATTCAATGTACAGGTTTTGAAGTTGTTGAGCTTATGAGAAGACTGCTTTGTGAGGAATGCCAGGACGGTAGGTTATAGTTATTCTCGGCAAACTAGTTTTATTCATTTCGTGTTTCCTTGTAGAAATAGTAATTCAGTTATAACCTACATGAATTCCATGCCTGGTCTGTAACAAGAAATCACTCGATAGTTCAATCAAGAAGTCCTTGACTAACTTCACTTTAAGTCATCAATCTTTTGCAGCAACAGATATTGGGAACAACAATCTAATGAGCCCAAAGGATTGGCTCTGATTCACGGTGAACTTCTGATTTTGAGGAAGTGGCTCTTGAATGTTCTGCTTGACCAGACAGGCTGGAAACCACAGTTAGGACTGGAAGGGCCTCTGAGAGCCCCATGGTTAATTACTTTTCTTTCTGTAGGGATTCGAGACTCACAGAGGCTAAGGAACATATGCAAATTCACACAGCAATTCAGTGGGATGAATGGGCAGAACCCGGGTCTCCTAACCTTTAGAGCAAAGCTGGGTGACCTCTGTGAAGAGAGATTTCTGTACTACTTCTCGATTTTGCTGCCATTTAATGATCTCATCTATATTTTGTTCTGCTATAAAACACATTCATAGCCTTAGTCCTATCTTCTTATATTCATATTTTCTCTGAGTCTGTAGCCCTTTATTTAATTCTTTAATTTTAATAAATTTATGATTCCCATTGAAAATTAAAATTTTGAGCTTTCTTCTCATATATATCTATCTTAAAACCAGCTTTGGCTGACTTTCAAATGAAATAACACAGCTTAGAAAACATCTCACTGGAAACTGTAAGAGAGATTTGGTTTTCATCGAGGCTATTCTTTAGCAGGAACATTTTTAGGTGGTGTTAAAAATACTGCAGATTCATCCAACTCATAGTTGCCTTCCCCAAATCACAAATTAGTAATTAACACCTCCAAATTTGAAAGGAAATATCAGATCATTCAGTTTTTACTGAATTCTTAAAAAGTTTTCTTCTTTTTCCTCATGAGAATCTCAAAAAAATCTCCGTCGTGGTTGTACCTGTTTTTAGCATTTGCTGTGTTAAACTGAGAAGATTTTCATCCCAATATTCAACAGATAAAATAATAGCTTGCCCAAGGGCACTGAGAAAAATGCAGGCAGAAACAAATATATAAAGCAGAGTGACTGGTTTTCTGTTTAGTGCCTTTAAATACAAATAACACAGTTACTTTGGGGAAGGCAAGGCGGTTTTGAAGATGAGTATGTGTACCTGGAGGTAAGAATGTATACATACTTCCCCTTCATTAAAGACGATGGTAGAAATGCAAGGCAGGATTCAAATAAAATAAAAGAATCATGTTAAATTCTGGCTCAAATAGGAATATTTCCTTCTGGTCCTGGGAGGTCGCCAGTGGTCTGCTTCAATACTGCGTCCTTACGGCGCCTATAATACTTGGATTTCTTGCCCAGGAGCCTGCTGTCTGCCTGGGTATCTACTCTAGACACATTTTGATGAACTTTTAACCTTTGTTTTTTTCTTCAGGGTGGAATTAATTGACTCTGGGGCCTGGGATGCGTGCCTGTCAGTAGGATGGACAGACGCCGGCTGCAGTCACTGGGGAATGCAGGGTCTGCCTTCTGCGACTCCATTTCTTAGTGACAGATGCATTAACGGGAATGGAACGAGTCCTCAGCAATCTGAGGTCCACACTGAATCCGAAGAATCTCCAGAAGAATTCCAGGCAGAGAGGGAATGCTGCACCTCCCACCCCCAAACAAGGGGGACGTGATTGACACAAAGGTCAGAATTTCCCTTGAGGCCCAAGAATTTAAAATCTACTCACTGTTTCCTTGTAACTGGGGACATGTCAGGCTGAACTCAGGAGGGGCAGGGAGAGTTACCTGCCAAACCAAAGCCTGCCCTCCCCCAGCTGGGAGTTGTCTAGGGTGGGTCTCAAGCATGGCTGCTTCGCTGGCTCCTCACAGCTGCCCCCGAGGCCTCCAGGTCTACCTCGGAGCACTGAGCTGCTTTCCAGGTTATGTTTCCTGAATGTGCCATGTTTCAGCCAGCGATACAAGGGCTGGAAACAACTCTTCCTTCCTTTTTTTTTTTTTTTTTTTTAAAATACGTTTTTATTGCTTTCTGAGAGGAAGGGAGAGGGAGAGAGTGACAGTAACATCAATGATGAGAGAGAATCACTGATCAGCTGCCTTCTGCGCAACCCACACGGGGGATTGAGCCAGCAACCCGGGCTTGTGTCTTGACTGGGAATTGAACTGTGACCTCCTAGTTCATGGTCGGCGCTCAACCACGGAGCCACGCCAGCTGGGCTCTTCCTTCCTTTTCAATACAATCACAGCACCTTCCAAAATGACAACAGATTTGGTGTGCCCTCCCTGTGGCTGTCCTGTGCTCGCTGAAGTGAGGACATGAACATGCCTTGCACGTAAGGCAGAGAACCCTGGAGCCTTGAGAGGCTCTGTGGGGTTCTAGTTGAAACCGAAAAGTATATTTATATACAATTGTGGGCCCAAGTAATGCGGCAGTGGACATGACAAAGTGTGGTACTTGACATTCTCCGCTTTGTTCTGGCATGAATGAAATGGGGCACAGAAGACCCTTTTATAGTTTCCTGTGGGGTTCCTTTGGGTTGACTAGTTACCCTGAACACGTGAGGGACGTTAAGGAAAGGAGAGGCCTATCAACGTAATGTTCAGAACAAGTCCATCCTTCGTTCTTAAAATATAAAAAACCAAACACTGATGCAGAAGCAAAACTTCCAAACTCATTCTGCCAGGCTAGCATTACCCTCATACTAAAACCAGACAAAGATATGAACACCCCCCCCCCAAAAGAGAAAATTACAGGCCAATATCCTTGATGAACATAGGTGTAAACATTCTCAACAACATATTAGCAAACCAGACTCAACAATGCATTAAAAGACTGCCCAGCCGGTATAGCTCAGTGGTTGAGCACTGACCCATGAACCAAGGGGTCCCCAGTTCAATTCTCAGTCAGTGCACATGCCCAAGTTGCACGCTTGATCCCCAGTAGGGGGTGGGCAGGAGGCAGCAGATCCATGTTTCTATCTCTCTCTATCTCTCTTCCTATTTCTAGAAGCAATAAAAACATATTTTTTTAAAAAAAGATCATACACTGTGACCAAGTGGGATTTATCCCAAGATGCAAGGATATTTCAGCAACTGTAAATCAATATGATACGCTGCATCAATAAGAGGAAGACTAAAAATCATATGTTCATCTCAATAAATGCAGGAAAAGCATTTCACAAAATTCAACCTCCTTTTATGATAAAAACTCTAAAAAGTGGGTAGGGAAGGAACACACTTCAACACAATAAGGGCTATGTATGGCAAACCCACAGCTAATATCATACTCGGGGTGACAAGCTCAGAGCTTTCCCCTAAGATAAGGAACAAGAGAAGGACGCCCACTATCACCACTTCCCAACATCGCTTTGGAAATCCTGGCCACAGCAATCAGACAAGAAAAATAAATAAAGCATCCAAACTGGAAAGGAAGAAGTAAAACTCTCACTATCTGCAGATAACATGATACTATACGTAGGAAAAAAACCCTGAAAAACACCACCAAAAAAACTATTAGCACCAATAAATGAATTCAGTAAAGTTGCAGGATACAAAATCAACATACAGAAATCTGTTGCATTTCTATACATCAGTAAAGAACATTCAGAGGAGAAATTAAGAAAACAATCCTATTTATAATTGCATCAAAAAGCATAAAACATCTAAGAATAAATTTATCCAAAGAGGTGAAAGACATATACTCTGACAACTATAGAAAACATTTACACAAAGCTAAAGAGGATACAAATAAATGGAAGGACATACCTGGCTCATGGATGGAAGGATTAATATTATTAAAATATTCTTACTGCCTAAAGCAACATAAGATTCCACGTAATTCCTATTAAAATACCAGCAGTATTCTTCGCAGAACTGGAATAATCCTAAAATTGATATGGGGTCATAAAAGACCCTGAATAGCCAAATAAATCTTTAGAGGAAAAAATGTGGAAGGTATCATGCTCCTTGACTTCAAACTATCCTACAAAGCGACAATCATCAAAACAGTATGGTACTGGCATCAAAACAGATATATAGGTCAATGGAATAGACTAGAGAGCCCAGAAATAAATCCTCACTTACATGGTCAATTTATCTATGATGCAGGAGGCAAGGATGTACAATGGGGTACAGACAGTCTCACTGAAGATAAGTGGTGCTGGGAAAACTGGATGGATACATGCAAAAAAATAAAACTGGACTAGTTTCTTAACCATATATAAAAACAAACTCAAAAGTAAAATCTGAAACTTCTAGAAGAAAACACAGGCAGTAAAGTCTTTGACATGGGTCTTATCAATGTTTTTTGTATATGTCTCTTTGGGCAGCAACAAAAGAAAAACAAATGGGACTACATCAAAGTAAAAAGTTTTTTGCATAGCAAAGGGAATCATTTACAAATGAAAAGGCAAACTACTGAATGGGAGATGATATTTGGCAAGGATACATCCAATAAGTGGTTAATATCCAAAATATGTAAGGAACTCATACAATCTAACACCAAAAAAACAACCAGTCCAACTAAAAAAATGGGCAGAGGATCTGAATACACATTTCTCCCCATGGACATGGCCAATCCTATATAACAAAAGGCTAATATGCAAATCGACTTAACAGCAGAAAGACCGGTTGCCATGACATGCACTGACCACCAGGGGGCAGACGCTCAATGCAGGAGCTGCCCCCTGGTGGTCAGTGCGCTCCCACAGGGGGAGCGCTGCTCAGTCAGAAGCCAGGCTCACAGCTGGCAAGCACAGCAGTGGTGGCAGGAAACTCTCACCTCCAAGGCAGTGCTACAGATGTCCGACTGCCAGCTTGAGCATGCCTAAGCCAGCAGTCAGACATCCCCTGAGGGCTCCTGAACTGCGAGAGGGCACAGGCTGGGCTGAGGGACCCCCCAAGTGCATGAATTTTGTGCTCCAGGCCTCTAGTAGACATATAAAAAGATGCTCAACATCACTAATCATCAGGGAAATGAAAATAAAAACCACAGTAAAATATCACTTTATACCTATCAAATTGGCTATTATCAACAAATGAAATAACGTGTTGGCGAAGAGTTAGAGAAAAGGGAACCCTCATGCATTGCTGGTGAGATTGTAAATTTGTGCAGCCAGTATGAAAAACAGTGTAGCGATTTCTCAAAAAATTAAAACTAGAGCTGCCATATGACCCAGCAATTACACACTGGGTATTTATTTGAAGAAAACAAAAACACTAATTAAAAAGGATACATGCACCCCTATGTTCACTGCAGCATTATTCACACTAGCCAAGATATGGAAGCAACCTAAGTGTCTACTGACAGATGAATGGATAAAGAAGATGTGGTATAGCCAAACCGGTTTGGCTCTGGATAGAGCGTCAGCCTGCAGATAAAGATGTGGTATATATTAGAAACAGAGTATTACTCAGCCATAAAAATGAATAAAATCTTGCCATTTGCAACAACATGGATTGACCTAGAGGGTACTATGCTAAGTGAAATACCCTGGACAGAGAAAGACAAATACTGCACAAATTCACCTGCATGTGGAATCCAAACAAAACAAAACAAATAAATAAGCAAAACAGAAAGAGAACCATAGATAATAGAGAACAAACTAATGGTTGCCAAAGAGTTGGGGGGATGGGTGCAACGAAAACATATAAATAAAGCTCACTCTCACGTAAGAAAAAAAAAGATGTCTGGGTCACATTTTTAAAATAGATCCAGAGACACAGAAGCATGGAACAGACTGTCAAACCTCAGAGGAAAGGCAGGGGAGGGTGGGTGGTGGGGAAGAGATCAACCAATGAACTTGTATGCGTATATGCATAACCCATGGACACAGACTGTAGGGTGGTGAAGGCCTGGGGTGGGGGGTAGGGGCAGGCTAGAAGAGGTCACTGGGGATAAAGGGGACTTATGTAACACTTTCAACAATAAAGATTTTTTTAAAAGTCCCCCCTCCCCCCCCAATTCCTCAGGGGCAGGAATAAAAGAGTAAGCCTGTCTCACAGAGCCTTCCATTCCTGGAGGACTCTGTGGGGACTCCACTGCCCTGTAGACAGGGCTTCTTCCAGGAAGGGCTGGAACACCCTGGAAAATGGCATTTGTTCCACAGAGCAAGGGGTTAGGAAGCCTCTTTCCATGCAAGACAAGGAGCAGGGACAGCAACTGGAGCTCGAGGCTGGTGAGCATCTGGCTGCTGGCATCGATGCTGTCAGGAGCTCTTGCTAATGTCACAAAGGTCCTGCTGTCCCCGTCTTCTTGTGGCTACCTCTCCAGGTTTCAGATCACTTTCGAAGTTGCTTCCCGAAAATAATCACCGCTGGCCTGTCTCTCCTGACAGCTTTCCAATGCTGTTTCAACCCTCATCTCATGATCAGCCCCTAGTGCAAGCATGTCAAACTCAAAGGCTAACACGGGCCAAATAAACGAGGCATGCGGCCCACGGGGCCCCAAGCTTGACATGCTTGCCCTAATGTTTTCTCTCTCAAATAAAACCCCTCAACATACTTAATGATTTGCAGATGTCTCAAAATCCTTTGAAATTCTTTGCTACTCTGGACACACATAATTCATTCTACTGAATTCTGAAGATCATGCTCATTTTTCTTTCCCCACGTATCATACATGTAGTGCACGCACCGCCCTCCTGCTCACAGCCCTCTGCAATGCTGGTCATGAAACGAAAGCACCTTTTCCCTTGCATTTCTCTCTGGCAGGCGATCACTGCTGACAGCAGTTGATTGTAAGCATGACATTTCTCTGCAGTGTGTTTCTGAAACGTCACGGTGACAGCAGCTTACACAGAGAGCTCGTAGGACGAAGGGAAAAAAATATAAAGATTTCCCCCCCTTTTCAGATTCTGGTCTGAGAGGGGGGCCTGTCACCCCTGGGCTCTGAGACACCACAACAGGTCACCACGAGCGACATGTTTTAATATGATAACGAACTTCTTGTTATTTACTTGTTAACATTTCTTTTCTCCGGCGCCAGCTTAATTCCCAGAAAACAGCTTATCTACCGTGGTTCTAAAAGTCTGAAAATAATTTTTGAAGCAAACCTTTTTCATTCTAAATGTAACGAAAAGGACTAGGGTTATTATTTTTTAAATCTGCTTTGTCATCTTAAAAGTAACCATCAATTTAAACACTATGAGAAGATGAATCTCTTGTATCATTAAAATTCCTGCAGCAGTACGGAATGTTGGCTTGATAGGCTTGATCTGATAGTGAATTTTGGGGAAGGAATACATAAATATATGTAAATATGTAATACACAAATTTGAAGTGTGGATGTAATATTTGATTGAAATACAGGGATGGGCAAAAGTAGGTTTATGGTCATGAATACACGAAACACAGTTTATTCCTGTATTATTATTTATTAATTATTGTATTATTTATTATTAATAATCTACTTTAGCCCACTCCTGTATATATCAGAATCAACCAATGTGAACCAGTAATATGTGTGCCTGAAGGTTTTTTTTTTTTGGTTTGTTCTCATTTGTGACAAATATTAACTATTCTTATTATCCTCTAATACTTTTTTTTGGGGGGGGGGGAGTTTTGTAGAATCTCAGGGAATATGACAGAGTTGAAATCAAGGAAAACTTTAAAAACCAACCAACCAAACAAAAAATTTCAGGAATGAATACTTTTAAGTGAAATATCAGCTAAAACTCTAGTACTGATTACTACCAGTGCCCTGGCAACTAGTTAAGTCAGGGCTGCTCCCGTTTTTAAATTATAATTTCATGATGTGCGGTACCAGGCTCCTTTGTCAAGTAAGGCTTTGTGTCAGGGTTGTTACGTAATTCAATTGACGGGTGAAAAAGGTCTTCTAGGCCTGGCAAACCTAATTGCAGCGGCACTGTCCTGGTCTGCAGATGGGAAATCATTAAACTGGCGTTCAGTAACCGGACTGTAACAGAAAAATTATACTACTGCACAGTTTCATCAGCTTTTAAAATAGCCTCCCAAGCTTCTGAGTGTCTTAACCAGTCTCCTCCTTTACGCTCTGGGACTTGACACGACCTGACAGGTAAGCAATGATGCTGGACGCGGGTGGCCTGTGTGCTGTTCTCCGAGCCTGTACGGTCCATCTCAATCGCCCATTTCCCCTGTCCCTTAGCCCATCGCTTGGCCGAGAGCCCTCCTGCCTGCCATTTGCCACTTGTTCTGGGCTATTTTAATTCTGGACAAGTTGTGGTAGCTGCTATATTTAAATTGGCCTGTGCGGTGCAGAAACACGGCAAATGCTAGTGGCAACCTTTTCCCTTTTTGACATAACCCAGTTGTGCTCTGGCTTGGAGTCAAGCTTCGGTACCATCCACACTGGCTCAGCTCCCGCCTGCATCCAGGTGCTCACCGCCCGTTGGGTGGGGTGGGGTGGGGTGGTTTTCTGGGAGGGATGACCCACAGCAGGGCCCCAAACTAGAGAGTAAACGGAGAAACAGGAACCATCACGGGAGGAAAAGCTAAATGCTTCTGGAATATTGGCAGAGTAATGTTTCAAAGACCAATGTCCAGATATGAATTTTGTCGACTGTAAGCCATCGATCGAGGGAACCTTAAGGGAAACTGCTCGCACGTGAAGAGCCAGCTTTCTGGCTCCTGGGCGCTGAGAAGTGGGCTTGCTAAGACTCACTTGCTCCTCCCCCGCCCCGCGAGGCCCACCAGGCTCCTTGGCCAGCGGTTTCTGCACATCTGTGCTGGGAGGAAGGTGTCTCCTGGGACTTAAGTTGTCCCTTCAGAGAAGACAAATACATCGAAAATGCCTCCTCATCATTAAAAGCTAAATACAATATAAAGAAGAGGTTTTATAGATGTCCACAGCTCAAAGCTAGCCTATAGCCAGACTCTATCATGAAGAATCAGAGAGAATCAACCGAAAAAAATTTTTTTTACAGTCCAGGGCTTTTGCTTCGAGACCTTAATGTACAAATGCTAATAATGACATGCTCATTTCACTGGCAGGGGAATTAAAATTCAGACGGGCTATAGGATCCCTCCCATCTATCTGAAGTACAGGATTTCTGCCTAAATAGGCCTTTTGAGGTATTTACTTTGACTGCTTGGGCTATTACACTTTACCTTCTGTCAGCCAAGATTGTACTTGATTTTTTTTTTTCTGAATAAACTTTATACCCAAGCAGATAGTAAATAAAACTGGGCTTTTGTTTTCTGGGCTGAGTAAGAAAACCATCTTGGAAATATTTTGCTAAAAAAGAGTATTCACTAGTCAATTCATATGAAACCACTTTTAAACGTCCCAACAAAGGAGGGCCCATTAGTAGGTTATTTGGTTACATGTAGTCAGGGTTACCAGCTTTCACATTTCTTGACATAGTAGCCAAACAAAGATGGAGAGAATGGATGGAAACAGAGATGCCTGCTTTTACTAGAAGGCACACAAGTGGCACTGAATATATCATGCTCTGAGTATCATGAAAACACAACTCGAAATAAATCCCGTATTATCCTAGTGCTCTAAGCTTTCAGAGAGCTAATTCCAATCTTAAGAAATCACATGCTGTCTTCTTTCCCAAATACTTTCCCTGACTCCCTGATATTCTTGTAGGTAAGAAAATTGCCTGAGCCCTAGCTGGGTTGTTCAATGGTTAGAGCAGCACCCTGGGGACCGAAGGGTCCTGGGTTTGATTCCGGTCAAGGGCACGTACCTGGGTTGTAGGCTTGATCCCCAGCCCTGGTTGGGGCGCATGTGGGAGGCAACCAATCAATGTCTCTCTCTCCAATGTTTCTCTCTCTGACTCTCCCCTTCCCTTCCAGTCTCTCTAAAAATCAACGAACAAGTATCCTCAGGTGAGGATTAACACACACACACACACACACACACACACACACATACATCCACAATTAAAATTACCTGAGGTCCTGAGGTCTTCCTAGTTTGTCTTCTCCTAAGATATAGTTTAAGCTCATTCCATTTAAAAATATTTTTATTGATTTCAGAGAGAGGAAAGGAGAAAGAGAGAGAGAGATAGAAACACCAATGATGAGAGAGAATCACTGATCCACTGCCTCCTGCTCACCCCACACTGGGGATCAAACCCACAACCAGGCATGTGTCCTGACTAGGAATCGGACCGTGACCTCATGGTTCATGGGTTGATGCTCAATCACTGAATCACACCAGCTGGGCTTCAGCTCATTTTTAAATGAAAGGACACATGTGAGAGGTCTCCCACCACAACTCTGCATAAATCTTCAGAATAAACTGCATTCACAAGTGTGGAACAAGAACCCGCACTGAAATGCTGGGGACAGGAGGAAAGTGCGTCCACAGCACAACAGGATCGTTGAAGTGTGCTGTCCCTCAGCGAACGTCCAGTCCTCTCATTTACTACCCAACAGTCCTCCGGATCTGCCTACACAACAAGGACCAGAGGCGGGCTCTTCGGAACTCCCCGCTCTGAGACTGAGGGACAGAAGGGTCCTATGAGGTAGGAAAGAATCAAGCAGAGAAGAGACCAATTCTGGCCTTTAGAAAAAGGGGGGGCGGGCAATTTTAATAATTACTAGTGCTTTTAAAGGCACATTTCTCATCACTTCAAAATTACTAGTTCAATTTTGTTATATTGTATGCTTCTCTGTGATGATTACCAGCTAACACACACACAGATATATACAGATATCACTCCAAGATCACAATAAACCAAGGGTTGATGTCTCATGATTTTTAGGAGAGATAGGGTACAGGAGAAGTTAAGAAAAATTCTAGCGCATTTCTTAAGGAGTCCTGGAGAGGAACATGAAACAGACAAATAAACCATAGGTGGTAGGAGCTGAAAACAATGGGGCACAGGCCAAATTCCTGAGTCTGAGGGTGGGGAGGAGGGGTGACTGGATGGGACAGGTCCCAGGAGTTTACACCACCCACAACCGGACAGGCTCACCCCAGGCTGTGAAGGTGTGAGCGGGGAGGTGACCTGTGTCTATGCTCGCTGTGGCCTGGAGGACAGCCCCTGCCTCTGGCCATCACGTGGCACTGGCAGGACAAGGTACAAGGGAGAGCTGCAGTCTCTTCCTAGTCAACGCATGACTTGTAACCCGCAAAGTACAGCAGGTCCTCACTTAACAGCGTGATGGGTTCTGTGACGTTAAGAAAAACGTATAAGGAAACGAACATCACCAGAGGCTAATGGGTATAAACAAGAGGTAAGTTCCTAGGGCATCTCACCAACGTTACCACGAAATGACTATATTCGAGGACCTGCTGTATCACCATTGGAAAAATATAAGTACCTGGTATTAAGTTAAGCAAGCAAGCAAGCAAGCATTGATGATGATGATAAGGGCTGTTAAGATTGACCGAGTGCCTTTTATACACAAGGCCTAAACTTGCATTTTCTAAGAACTTGACGTGTAATGTCTCCTATGATCCACTCTGGCTTACGGGCTAGTGTGTGGTGGGAGCACATTTGAATCGAATGTCAGAATTGTGGGTACACACCCACCCAGCCCCAATCCTGCTCCAGCTCTCTGGACTCCCCCTGGGGTGGTCTTCCTTCTCATTCCAGCCATAAATACTTAGTTTCCCTCATCATCTGAATTAATAAAGAGGAACATTTTTTCCCCAGGTACATTTAACATTTTTCTTAACATATACATTTCTCCTTTTTGCACGAGTTAATTCTTATATATAATAACCTTTTAGGGACAGAAATTTTGAGTTTAAATAAAAGTAGGATCGATGCTACCAAGTAACAAGTGATTATAAGCTGCACTAGCTTTTCAAATGATTTACTCCAAGAAAAGGGATTCAAAAAAACATTGAAATCAGGTTTAAATTTAACATTCCTCTCAGACATTGCCAAGTTGCTGTGTTTCACTGGGGTTTCAGCGGCGATACACACCAAATCCTACACACACCAAGCCCTCTAAGGCAGGCACCTCACGCCTGTGGTGGTGGTGGCATATGAAGTTATGCCACCTCTACATCCACCCTGGTCCCTACTGTCTCCTCCATCTGGAGGCTCTGACGGCTCCCTCTCACCTACTCCCCTCGGCTTGTCCTTAGGTGTCTCGGTATTTGTGCCATTTGGCCCAGAAAAGCTGCTACCTCAATCTGTGGCATATTGTTCCAGCCACAGCATAAATGTAACCCTCGGATTAGATTAGCATAGTGGAGATTTCACGGTCTCCCTGGACCAGCACTATAGACGGAGACAAGTTACTGCGGATTCAGACTTCAAACCCGAAGATCTCTCTTCCACCGCAATGGAACACACTGGAAGTGGAGTTTCTCGCTGTGTGTCGAGTCCCCTCCTAGCGTGCTGAGGAGCATGAGTTCTAGAATCACACGGCCTGGATGCGATTAGCTCTCGCCTTCACTGGCCTGAAGGCCAGGGGCATTCCCTCACTAGCAGTGCCTTCGTTTCAGGAAGGGTAAACCCACCTTCTGGGGTTATCATGAGGGCCACAGATGACACATGGAAAGCCCCAAAGAACAGACAATGCACATAGGGTACCTAACTTCATTACCTATTAATACTTATCAAATTAATTAATTCGATAACTTAAAAATGTATTAAGCTTTGCCCTGGCCAGTATGGCTCTCAGTTGGTTGAGTGTTGCCCAGTTTAATACCCGGTCAGGGCACATACCCAGGTTATGGGTTCGATCCCCAGTCGGATTGTACACAGGAGGCAACTGATCAATGTTTCTTTCTCACATTGATGTTTCTCTCTCTCTCCCCCCTCCCTTCCACTCTCTTTAAAATAAATAAAAAACATATTAAAATATATATTAAGTTTCTGAATAAGATATTCAAATGGTTCAAAAAAATAATAATAAAAAAATAAC